>NC_053167.1:77076113-77676113 GCF_016835505.1 Polypterus senegalus
CAGGACTATAAAGCTTGAACAATGCTTGATATCCATATTAAAGTGCAGAGTGTAAAGTGGCAGTGCATGCATAATTGGGGTAATGTTATAGGAATGTAGTACTAGGTGACATGTAGGAGTTCAACAGTCTGACAGCCTGGAGAAAGAAGCTGTTATAGGACCTGGCTGTGCTGGTTCTAATGCTGTGGTATCTTCTATTTGACTGCAGGAGGTCAACCAATGCGTGTGACAGGTGAGAGACATCTTTCACAATGGCATAGGCTCTGCGTAGACAGCATGTCTGAAAGATGTCGTGGATTAATGAGAGGGAGACCCCTTTGATTTCCTCACTACATGCTGCAGAATCTTACACTCATGGGCTTTGCTGTTCCCAAACCACACAGTGATAAAGTTTGTCAGAACGCTTTCCACAGTTCATCTGTAAAAGGTGATAAGAATGGGTTATGGCAAGCTGATTTACTTCAGTCTCCACAGAAAAAGGAGGCGTTGTTCTACATTCCTAACAATAGAGTTAGTGTTGATTGTCCAGGAGATGTCATCAGAAATTAACATCCCAAAAAAACATGTTGCTACTGACTCTCACCACAGCAGAGCCATTGACGAGCAGTGGTGAATAGTTAGCCAATGTTCTTCTAAAATTGACTAACATCTCTTTTGTTTTATCAACATTCACACACACAGCATTCATCACACTACCTCACCAGGCGTTTAAGCACCTCTCTGAAGGATGTTTCATCATTGGTGCTAATGAGACCCACTATGGTTGTATCATCCGCAAACTTGACAATGACGTTGGACTAAGACTTGGCAGTATAGTCATTGCTGAGCAGCATGAACAATAATGGGCTCAGCAGGCAGCCTTGGGGGGCACCTGTGCTCAGCTTGATGGTATTAGACGGTCTTCTGCCAATGCACACTGATTGTGGCCTCTCTATTAAAGTCCAGAATCAAATTACAAAGAGGAATGTCAAGGCCCAGCAGATAGAGTTTTCTCACCATCTGCTGGGGAATAATATTGTTGAACATTGAGCCTAAATGAGCAAACAGCATTCTGACATACATATCCTTGGTGTTCAGGTGAAACAGTACAGCGTGCAAGGTATGGGAGATGGCATCATCAGTGGAGCAATTTGGATGGTAAGCAAACTGGAGTGGGTCCAGGGAGTTGGGAAGGACAGAGTTGATGTGTTCTTTGACCAAATGTTTGAAGCACTTAATTATGATGGGAGTCAGTGGTACAGGGCAGTAGTCATTAAGACACGTCACCGTTGACTTCTTTGGCACTAGAATGACTTTTTGAAGCATGTGAGGACCACAATCTGGCTCAAAGAGATGTTACAGATTTCTTTGAAGACATCGGCCAGTAGGTCAGGACAGTCTCTAAGCACATGCCCACAAATGTTGCCTGGTCCTGCATCTTTCCGTGGGTTGACTCTGGAAAGTGTCAATTTTACATCAGCAGGGTCCAGACAGAGTTCCTGTTCCTCAAGGAAGGGCATGGACTTCTTACCTGTGCATTGTTTTGAGCCACAAAACATGTGTAAAAGTTATTGAGCATGTCAGGGAGGCAAGTATCAATGCTATAGGTCTGTGGTGAGATTTTATAATCTGTTAAGGCCCGGATGTCCTGCCACATGCACCTAGGTACTTTCAAAGTCACAGAAGTTGTTGCTTTTTATTTCTGGGCATACTGACTTTTAGCTTTCCAGAAGGATTTGGAAAGTTCAACCCTTGCTTGTCTGAGAGCCCCTTCATCTCCTGACCTGAAGGCAATATCTCTTGGTCTAAGCAGAGACTTCTGGTTGGCATGTATAATGATAGTTTTTTTCAACAGTGACATCCTCAATGCACTTTTCTATGTACCCAGTAACAGAGTCAGTGCATTCCTCTAAGTTAATGTGCTAGTTATACCTGTAGGTGGCTGCCTCCCTGAACATATTCCAGTCTGTACATTCAAAGCAATCCTGCTATGCTGAGTTGGCTCCTTCAGGCCAGACTCCTATGGTTTTTTGTGCTAGCCTGGAATATTTCAGCAGTGACCTGTATGCTGGGGGCAGTATAACACAAAGGTAATCTGAAAATCCCAAATGGGAGCAATGTGAGAATCTTTATTGTTTGTGTAAAAAAGGTCCAGCATATTCTCTCCCCAAGTTGGCATGGTTGAAATCACCAGCAATGATAAAAAAGCCATCGGGATGGGCCATTTGCTGCTCACTGATGATGCCATGCAACTTGTTAAGTCAAACAATGAGTTTGTATTCACAGTGAGGGGATGAACATTGCAACAACTATAATTGCGATGGATACTCTTGGCAGATAAAACAACCAAACTTTCACCACTAAAAACTCCAACTGCAATAAGCAATAAGTTATGACTGCCATAGCATCGACACACCAATCATTGTTGACATAAGTCCCCACTGCGTGTCTTACCAGAAGCAGTGACGTCTCTGTCTGCATGAAATGATGTGAGTCTTTGTCCTTGAAAGGGAGGCACTACATCTGCTCTTTCCTTCCAAGGGACTGTGATCCACTCCAGTCTGCATACCATATAAAAAGGTCTATTCTGCACAACTCTCTGTCCCATGTTGACAGCAACAAGGGGAATTACGCAAGACTGTTGTTTATAGACTACATCCTGTTCTTTAACACCATTGTCCCCCATTTATTGGCAACAAACCTCAAAGACCTGGGACTGAACTTTCCCCTCTGTGACTGGGGGTTGGATTTTCTAACAGGCAGGCCTCAGGTGGTGAGAGAAGGCAACTGTTTCTTCAACACTATCATTTTCAACACAGGAGTTCCACAAGGCTGTGTACTGAGTTCTCTGCTGGGCTCCCTTTTACATGCATGACTGTGTGGCCAAACACAGCTCCAACACCATTGTTAAGTTTGTTGATGATACAGTGGTCTTATGCCTCATTTCCAACAATAATGAGGAGGCTTATTTGGACAGGGCAGAGAACTTGGTAGTATGGTGCCAGGCTCAAAACCTTACTGAATGTCAGCAAGACAAAGGAGATAGTGATGGACTTCAGACGGAAGCAGCAGCAGATCTACAGCCCCATAAGCATAAATGGAGTTCCTGTTGAGAGGATGAGCGGCTTCAGGTACCAGGGTGTGTACAGCCTAATGGCAGAGACTGAGATATTCAAGGGGAGCTTTTACCCTCCGGCCATTAGGATCCTGAAATCTGACAGGCCAAGCAAACAGTCAATCTTAAAACTCCTGGCACACTCACTTTATCTTGTTGCACAGTCACTTTACACGTTTTACTCTTTCAGATTTTGGATTTTAACTTAATTTTAATTTAACTTAATTTAGTTAATTTTATTTAATTTAGTTAATTTTATTATCTTCTTCTTAATTTTATTATTTTTCTTCTATTGCGTGTTTGCTTTTGTTTTGCACAGTCTTGGAGTAGGCTAATATTTTTCATTTCCCTGCACATTGTACATGTCTAACTGTGTGTAATGGATACAACTCTTGAATGCTGAATTGTGAATCATTATTTGTACATAGAATCTTTTGCTGTTAACTTAGTATTTTTGAAACATAATAAAACATAAGGCACCTCAAATTTCTTGGCAAATATTTAATTTAAAAAATACACTAAAACAACTTGTAAAACATATCTTTTTTATTGTCAGTTATGAAATATTCAGATTCTACTCAACACTATGAAATGCAATACTACTGTATATTAAAACATAGTATAAGCAACTTTATTTTTCTGTAATGAGCTTTTGACAGCTGATATGTTTCTTTAAAATGAGAGAAAAAAACTTACAAATGTCTCTGTCCAGGTTACATAACTCCTTCCTTCCTTTCCAGAATTTCATTTTGTCTAACTCTGACTACTGATTTGCTGCCTTAGGTGAACACCTCTTTGCATTCTTTCTTATTTTAAATATCTATAAATATCTAGCTATATACCCATCCATCCACTTCCAACAACCTCATTCCAGTTAAGAATGTTGGGATGCCAGAGCCCATCCTAGCAACAGCAGATGAGTGACAGGGACCATCACTGGATGGGATGCCAGTCCATCACAGAGCACCCAACACCCTCGCACATACCAGTCCAATGTAATTAACAAAGTACACACATCTCTAGGATCTGGGAGGAGAGCTGAGTATCTGGAGAAAAGCTCAGTGGCCTAGTCCGAATAGGCAGTGACCAGATTGGGATATAAAGCAAGAAATCTCATACTGTGAGGCAGCAGCACTAGATATTACACCACTGTGCGGCACTCAATTTAAACTCCAGTCACTACATGAATTCAGCTCTCTGGGTATGTCCTAATCTTTTCACTTTCATTCAATGAATGGAAAGGGAATGAACAGACAAAAAAAGTTGAAAGAAGCATATTGATAATTACAAAACTGAAAAAAAGTTATTCTATACACATTGTTATTCACTGATTTCAAACCAGAACCCACCCTGGCTGATCATAGTACTAGTCTAGCTATGGATACTCACAACCGCACTAAGATACACCAAGCCAATAGAGTCCAACAGAAATCCCTTTGAACTATGGGAGAGATCTGGGGTCTGCACTTGAACATAAGGAGAACTTGAGCACTCCAGAAAGAACTGACCTCAATTCAGTGCTAAACCAAGATAAAGTACAGTAGGGCAGCATTATTTATGACATAATACACATAATGAAAAAGTAGTACTTAAAAAAAAAAACAAATTCAAATACACTTCAGTAGAAATATATTAATAAATATGTAAAAAAGAATAAAAAATATACAGTGATGCTCTTAAACAAAAAACATTTGTATGTCAAAATTAGTTGAATGTTGAATCCATCATCCTCTGCAATAACTGTCATTTTGGAACAACTTTGTTTTCAGTTGGAGATTTTCCAGGAATTTTATCTAATTAAGCTTACTAACATTCTGCATCCCACTTAATCCAGTTTGTGATCATGGTGGTGGGCCACAGAGCATTAAATAGCCCTGGATGGGTCTTAGTCCATTGCAGCACCCAATTATGCGCACATCCACACTCTTGGCTAACTGGGTATCACAACTCAACCTAACGCATACATCTTTTGGGATCTTTGGAGAAAACTTTTTGGTAATAAAATTTTAATAACAATCAAATATTGTATCATTAAAAGTTCACATTTACAAAACACATCCATCAGCATTAAATAGCATAAAATATGGAGAAATATAAGTTAAAAAAGCCAATAGGAAAATACCATAGTCCTCCTTTTCATTTTGAATGCCAGTAGATGATCTTATTTAGATATATCATATAAAACAGCTCTTTGTTTATTATGCTTCTGCGACTATATTTAACTTTTTCCTAACATGTTCTTCATCTAATACCATCATTCCACTATTTCTTTTGTTAATAATTAAGGCAATTAGGCCAAGAGCAGAACATAAAATAATTGTGACTAAAGACACAGCTAGGCCCACCGTGAGCTTCCTGTTTTGATTGCTAGCATCAGGATCCCGGCTTTTAGGACTTGGATGATAAATCACTACTTGGGCTATGTTGGACACATCTGAAGCAAGAAGACTTTCATCATGTGAAACAACAGCAAAAAATATGACACTGTTGTTAACTTTTTCTTCCTCTTCCAGGTCAAATGAGAACTGCTCTCTCGATCTCGCTGTCAAGGGAATAATGCTGGAAGTGTTGATCTTTGTAGCATTGTGAAAATTGTCTCTCAGGTCCACTGCTTGCTTGCTCGTTCGTATCTCATACTCTGCCACTGAGAAACACAGATAATACAGAATATCAGAAAGAGTTAAATACAGCAGGCCCTAAACCTCAGCCTCATGCATTGACTCATTATTTACTCTCATTCACAAGTCACATTTCACAAAATGGGTTCCAATTCTGTAAGTAAGATTTAAGCATGATTCTGGATATTTTAGGTAATTGTCTAAGAGTGGCTTCATTGTCTATTGCTGTAAATTTATTCAATGAATTCTAAGCAATGGAAGGCAATTTATTCAGTTCAGAACCTCTCAGGTTTCAATGTTACAATTAAAATGCTCTGGTGATCCACTTTCTCTGTTGCAGTGGTTTGGGAGTCTATCCAGCAGCATTAGCCACAAGTCAGGAATTTTCTCCACATGACTCTAAGCCAATGTAATGCACAGAGTTAACAGTCAGTCTAATCTGCACAGCTTTTTGATGTGGACAAAACCAAGAGTAACCCTGGTGAGACATGTGGAGAATATGAAATAATCCAAAGAGATGGTCATTTGAACACAATATACTGTACCAGAGCTCAAAATTATTTCTGGACACTCTAAAGGTAGACTTCTTGTTTATTCTGAATTCAAAGCCTTTGCGTTTATGATGCTAGGTGTCAAAATGGATCTAATGTATTATATTTAACTACAATGAACTACAAAGTTTTTATGCAGCAAGAAGTCAAACAAAATGAAACCTTTTATTAGCTAAATAAAAAAGATTACAATATGCAAGGTTTTGAGGCAGCTCTGGCCTCTTTTCTATTATAGTCTTTTTAGTTAGCCAATAAAAGGTGTCATTTTTCTTGACTTCTCCTTGCATCCATTATGGCTAATACGGTACAACACTCTACTACTACAAAGTGCTGTTTAGTAAGATTATTTAGTTCGTAATGTTATCCTCATCACCATTTCACACCAACCCTAGTGTTCCATTAAGCTGTAAGGATTGATCTGGTAAAAATTTGTAAGTGGTGCAGCATAGAGACTGACCACAACTTTCATATATAGTGCTAAAAAGTTACCTGTGCCTTTATCCATATCATCACCTGGTGCTGTCCATGCCAGAATAACGGTATTATTTAATAATTCTGCTGACAAATCAGTAATTTGACAAGGAGGAAAAACATCTTTGTTGGCAGGAGGCACCACCTTCACCATAAATGTCCCTCCAGACTTAGTTCTGACAAAATTTTCAACAGGAAAGTCCTCATCAGCAACAACTGGTTTTGGTGGGTTCAGATGAACAGTACCTAAATATAACATCACATAGATGATCATTATAGAGATCTACAATGGAAGACGTCAGAAGGTAACCATGACATTCAATCACTTCTGATGAGCCACTTAGTGATGTGTAGCCACATCATTAAAAAACAGTCTGTTAAAACCTAAATGGACAATATCACCCAATCACAATATTGTATTACACTCTACGCATGGACACCTTACAAAATCATTTAAATTTAAACTTGTCACAAGTACTTTCTGGTTACCATATTTTATGTAGTTAAATGTGGATCACAGACCAGTTTCTTAATGCTCATGATTGAGATTAAGAATTACACATCATGTATTAAAGTTTAAAAAATATGAGTTGTAATTATTTCATCTTAATTTAGTTCATTATGATTATAAACAGTGTACCTGTGATAAACAGTAGCTCAATTAATACAAATATTTTTTTTAGTGCAATGTGAAAAATAGGTTTTTTGAAAGCTTATAGAAGGCATGATTAACATGATTAAACATGATTAAAGTGCATGATTTTCTTTTTGCTTCATTTTACCGATTATTCACCAATATAAGACAGTTTGCTAAGTTTTAAAACTTCATTTACAATTACTTGCTGTATAATCACATTAAAATGAAGGTTAAAGATATCGTAGCATGCTGCATGACTGGAATGATACATATATCTATATTAATACTCTTACCATTTTCCAGATATCCTTGAACATACATGGCACCTGAGGTGTGTCCAGCTGCAGCCTTAGTTTCATTCTGAAACTTTGAGACTTGGACTTTGAAGTTGTACCTGCCAGTTCCATCATAATCAGTCATAAAAGAAGAGTAAATGCCATCATTTTTGACCAAATCAGCCCCTGAAAATAACACCAATGTGATTAAGAAGTTACTCGTGAGAAATATAGCTGAGCATGAAAATAACATAATCATTGTATTGTTAAAACTACATCAACATGTATTTATATAACACATTTTTATACAAACAATGTAGCTCAAAGTGCTTTACAAAATAAAATAAGAGGAAGTTAATATTAAACACAAACAAGATTTGGCTATAATGTTATAGAGTATGAAACAAAGAAATAAGTAATTTCGAATGGCCAAGAAGGCCAGAAAAAAAAAAAAAATCTGTGGGGGTTCCAAGGCCAAATTGCTCACTGGGCATTCTACCTAACATTCTAAATCAGTCCTTATGGATTTCAGGCTTCACGTGGAAAAAAATGAAGATGATGAAGATGATGGTGGTCATGTGAACATCTGGGACACCCACCATTAAATCCATAAGCACAGGGGGCAGCAGGGTACCTTGATCAGGTGATGGAAGCGCAAATCGCCACCACAGAAGAACCAGAAAAGAGAGCAAGGAATAGCACAGATTAGTATGGAATTCATGAAAATGATTATTCAAAGCCCATATAGACTAACAGGGATACAATTAAAATGTTGATATCAAAAAGCCATTTTAAAATAATGATTTTTTTGCAGTGTTTTAAATTGCTCTACATTATTAGCCTGGTGAATTTCTATTGGTAAAGCATTTCAAATTTCAGGTGCATAACAGCAAAAAGCCACCTCACCATTTCTCTTCAGGTTGTCTCTTGTAATTATAAGCAGACCTTCACTTGAAGATCTGAGGTTCAGACTTGGAATGCAAGGGGACAAACATTCCAAAGTATAGGATGGTGCAAGATTATCTGAGGCTTTGTAAGCCATTAATAGTATTTTAAAGTCAATTCTAAATTACACGGGTAACTAATGTAACAATGCTAAGACTGGTGAAATGTGCTCAGATTTTCGTTTTCTAGTTAAGATTCTTGCTGCTGTATTCTGCACTAACTGTAACCAATTGATGTCTTTCTTAGGTAGTGCTGAGAGGAGTGCATTACAGTAATCTAGTTAACTAAAAACAAAGTGTGAACTAATTTTTCAGCATTTTGTAAAGTTATAAGAGGTCTAACTTTAGCTGTATTCCTTAAGTGAAAAAATGCAGTCCTAGTAATCTGATTAATATGTGATTTAAAATTTGGCCAGAGACAATAATTACCCCTAAATTCTTTACCACTGACTTGCCTTTTAAATCTAAGGGATCAAGTTTATTTCTAATATCCTCACTATATCCATTTTCACCAATCACTAAGATTTCTGTTTTCTCCTTATTTAGTTTGAGAAAGTTAATGCTCATCCATTTGGAAATACAAGTATGACACAAGATCAGAGAGCCAACAGCGTCAGGGTCATCAGACGCTATCGATAAATACTGTTGTGTGTCATCTACATAGCTGTGGTAGCTCACCTTGTGTTTTGACATAATCTGGCCTAATGGAAACATAATAATCGAAAAGAACAGCGGACCTAGAATAGATCCTTGTGTTACACCATATAAAATTCATCACAACTAACAAAGAATTTTCTACCTGTTAAGTAAGACAGAAACTACCGAGCTATCATACGTTGTAATGTCAAGTAACAATTCCATTTTCTAAAGATCACTTTGGGTGTTACAGAAAGTGAATGAGAGTTAAATGGGGAGTTATTGGATCCTGGGACAGAGAAAGTCTATTAATCTCTTCTGGCCTATCTTCATGTTTTTCTTGCATAGTTTTTACATAATTTGTCTTGTTTTCTGTTAACTATATCTGTAAGGCTTCAGTACATAAATGCTCTGAAATGCTCCTCCTGTGCTGAGGCAGGGTGTGTCAAATACAAGCGCTTATCCTATTAACATGCATGAATATTCCTTAACTGCGGTGGGCTGGCGCCCTGCCCGGGGTTTGTTTCCTGCCTTCCACCCCGTGTTGCCTGGGACTGGCTCCAGCAGACCCCCGTGACCCTGTAGTTAGGATATAGCAGGTTGGATAATGGATGGATGGATGGAATATTCCTTAACACCAAATACTAAAGCCTGACATTGGGTATCCCTGTCAATGGTGAATATTTTTTCTCCTTCATCAGTGTAATCCACACTCTGCTCTTTTGTATTATGGATTTGTCAGGAATCTACCACTGCCTGTAGCTTCTTTCACATTTATTTGTTTTACTTTATTGTGTTTTGAGTATTTTTTTTTAATTTACAGTATGTTTTATTATTTCTTTTGAGTACTGAGTGTTAATTGCTTTACATAACTGTATTTTTCTTATTGTAGAATTCTTTGTCTTATGTGCCTTGTCCTCTGCATATAATACTCAAGAGGGTGTGACCCTCTAATATGGAGGATGACAGACTGTTCTCAATGTACATAAAGTCTTTGGAAGCCTCAGCACTACACTGACATAATAGATAACTTTCAGTTGTGTGTTTTGGCTTCTTTCATTGTTGATTTTTTGTTAAGTACTTGTTTTGATCATCTGGTTTCTGGACGTTGTGCTCTAAACTTAGGATTTGATTCTTATTTAATGGATTTGGCATTGTTCTATTTCGGTTGCATCTTTTGCATCTGTTTCTGCATTTGTTTTGCTTTTAAATCTTATATTTTTAAAAAAACTTAATAAGTAGCAAAACTCAATTTTTTATTATTTTGGAACCAGGGGTTTTCTATTGTTTCCTACTCCATTTTGATTCGGAAACATAAAGCTTGGTCTTTTTTGGTTTATGCAGGCTGTAAATATACCTTCTTGACTTTAGAGACCAGACTTACTTTGTACTTTTTAGGTCTGTGATAGAGCATAAGACAGGGAATGCGTAGGAAGTTTTTATTAATTTATTGATGTCTTTTAATTGTTACCCAGTAGTTTAACTCGTATTGGCACTCAGGTGCACCAGTTGAATTAATTAATTGATGTTAAGCAACACAGCAAATGAGGAGTGTTAGATGGATAGCTGGACATGGCTCTATAGACTGTTATGGGTAAGTGCTAAGTAGGAGGGGTTTCAGGTTTGAGATGTACCTTTCATGGTCAGCTGAGACAAAATTGGGACTGCCGAAGAAATATTTGTATAGCATGGATGGTGTTTGCACTTGTGTCTGAGAGAACAGTGTAGGTTGAGTCTGCTGTGGATTTGAACAAGCTGAGGAGTCAGAAAGGAGCTGCATAATGGGAAGACTCAGGCAGGATGGTATCCCTGCAGGTACTGACTAATGGGGCAGAGAGAGAAGGAAAGATCTAGTGCATTGTAATGACAAGGAGGTGGGGGCTGAGCTAGAGGGGAGTTGTTGAGGGCTTTAGGAAGGATTTGACACAACTATGCTTTGCTCTCTAAGGATTATTATAGGCTTCACAGCTGGGATTATCCTTGATAACAGCAAGAATGGTAAACATTGTGAAGCTGATTTTTATTGGGATTTTTAAAGTCAATATTTATTTATTATTCATTTGGCTGTGATCATGGGGCATCACAGGGTCTCATAGGAATTCTGAGGTCTAGTTGTTGAGTTATAGCTTTCTGGGAGTTTTGTAGAATCCCAGTTATTGCATTACTTAATTAAACAGGAATTAAACCTTTGGCATCTTTACTTCTTTGACTGTCATGCATGCCAAGTGAAAATGGTTATCCTACCAATATAAATAAACATAAGTCCTTAATGTAGAGTAATTTATCTTTATATGCAGTACTGCTTGAGTCCTGTAACACCTTGAAGTATGGCATCTCTTGACTTCAATTACTGATGTACCTGTGGCTCTTATTTATGAAATCTCTAAATTGTATAATCATGTTGGGCTTGAGACAACCAGGAATCCCAGTGAGACAAAATCACATTGGATCTAATGAGCAATTTATATTGTATATTGTGAGCTTTACATAATTAAGTTCAAGCATCTAAGGAACAGTAATTAAAAGAAACTTTACCTGCTCCATTATCTTGCAGAGTGACTGTAATAATGTTAGTGCTGGCTGTTTCAATAATTGCAGTAACATTAGCATTATGGACAGGCATGAAGTTTTTGAAGACTTCTGCATAAATAACAACTGTGTAAGGTGGTTCACTTGATTGTTGTAGATTGGTTTTCACAATAACAGGTTCAGATTTTGCACCAGATGGCTGTGATGTTATACTAATTGTCATGGGCTGAGCTTGATTGGCCGTATTCTGAATGTTGTATAACCATTTGCCAGTCTAAGGAAAAAAAACACAGGCTTCATTTTAGACAATAAAATACAGAGCTTTCATGATTCACATCTTAAACACTATTTTAACATCCTTAGTGCTACAGAATGTCATTATGACTGTCACTTCATCAAATAAAAAGTGTAGCAGGGTGAGTTTGTCTATAAATACAAGCAAGTAAACTTTCATATGTCCTGCTGAACGTGTAACAGATATTTAATACTCCTCCTTCCTAAAATCATGACATAAGACTATTGTTGTTGTATAAAGTACCAAACAGCCATACTTAATTAAAAGTAGAGATATCTTTCTAGGAAAAGACTCAAATAAAAGCCAGTCCACAATGTGCTATCTCATGCATTGTCCTTTCCCCACTTCAGAATTGATGTTGGTTGTGTGCTTTTTACTGACAGCTTTTCTACTACGTTAGACACCTGCCAAAGTTTGTGCAGAACTACATCATGCATTATAAGCAAGAGCAGAACATAACCGGTGAAGAGCAGTTATTACCAATAAAATGTTGATGCTCTTTCACAGGGCGACTATGAAACAAACCTGTTAAGTTCAAATTTTAGAAAGTTACTGAATGAAAATAGAAAAGTTATACTAAATGTCAATACCTATTTGGCTAAAGAGCACACTCAATTACCAGAAAAAGATAGGATGTTACTGTAGTAATGTGACTCACTGAGCCATAGGCAATGAAAGAAATGCTATTGCTAACGATATTTTTACGTTACTTTGCATGGCTACTTACCTAAAAGACAAGCTGGCTCTAAACTGATTAGTACACAAAATGAGATGGCAGTTTCCACCTCACTATGAAAGGCAACTCAAGAGATGGTCTGGCAGACAGCCACTGATAATGTGCAGTGGTAATGGCAGTACAAACACAACAAAACAAAAGTGAATAAAGTGCCACCGTTTTTGGTGCAGGAACCAAGCAGAGTACAGAATGCTGATATAGTCAATATCATAAACAGTCCATACACTGGATTACAAACTGTATGAAATATGTAGATAAAGGTGTAATTTTCATTAGGATTTACTTAATTCAGCATTGTATATTTCAAGCTAAG
Source organism: Polypterus senegalus (assembly GCF_016835505.1). NCBI lineage: Eukaryota > Metazoa > Chordata > Cladistia > Polypteriformes > Polypteridae > Polypterus > Polypterus senegalus. The sequence continues at coordinate 77,089,213 of NC_053167.1, forward strand.
TGAATAGTGTGGTTTTGCCTTTTGCAAATGAAGTGGTTTTATGCTGAACCAGAGCACAACTTTGGAAAGCTGCTCATGTCTTAGCTTCTCTTCAAGCCCACCTTAGTTTCTCACACCTGGTTGACTGAAGCACTGCATGGTGGAAAAGATATACATGCCAAAAAAATGAAAAAAAAAGAAAACTGTGATTGTGTCACCATAATGATGCCAAGAATCACTTCTGAAAGCTGATCCAGACTGTTTTGTAAAAGCAAACATTAACATTTGTTATTTACAAACTAGCTGTGTAAGCCTATGCTGTAAAAAGTCCGGGGCCCTACAAACTATTGAAATCGTCAAAAAAAATGGAAATGTAGAAATGTCAGGTAATTGAAAGGAGCTATTCTGGGCATCTCTCTCCTAGGAGGATTTGTTTTGCTGATGTGCTTGCATCACTGGTGCATTAGCGGCAGCAGGAAAAGTGAAAGGGATACCATTTTGCCAATGTTAGCGGATAAGCGACTTTGCCTTTCTTTTACCTTAAAACTATCTAATAGAGTCTTGATCCAATGCATGTAACTAGCATGTTACTTTAAAACCATATCTTGTTAGTTTGATAGAAAGGATGACAACTAGTTAATTATACTGTGCTTATTGTAGGCAATTTAGTGGAAAAGAAGGAATGACACATGTACAAACTATGAATTTAACACTGTTACTGCCTGTTATCTTTGTATGTTTGCTACTAGCTCTGTACCTTATTGCTTTTTGATTTATCGTTCTCTTTGTTTTTATTTTATTAATGTTGTTTAATTTCATTGTAAAGTGACCTTCAGTGTTAATAAAAGGCACCTGTTAAATAAAATGTATTATTATTATGTTGAGAAATGTTCATCTACAAATAAATTTTCTTTTTTGTCAAAGATTAGAACATGTGATCATTCAACCCATTAAATTTGGGTATTATGGTATGGTATGGTCTCAACATCTCCTTCAAAGGGTTTTTGAAAGCCATGGCATTTTTTTTGCTTTAACTGAATGACTACATAATTTGTTCCATGCTCCCTCAGCCTTTGTGTTAAAAATTGCTTCCTCTTGGTTTCTGTCTTAATTACATTGTCCCTTAGCTATTTCTGGAGCTCTTGTTTTCACCCCTATATCTTCTGGGGTCACTTTATCCAGGTATTGGGTCACAGCTTACTCAAGCATTCTGGCAACATCAGGAGCAAAGCAGAAATCAACCGTGAATGGGGAGCCAGTCTTTCACAGGGCACACTGGTGCACATATATCTACCAGCTCATACAGGAGTACTTTACAGTCACCGGTGAACCTAAACTGCATTTTAAAGACCTTAAGATGTGGATCTTGAGTGTCCACAGGAAAAACAAAACTTTAGTCAACTGTTTAAACTGGCATTTGAACTCAGTGTCTTGGACCTCTGTCTCTAATTGTTATTCCATATTGCATAAAAATCATGTAGTTGATCCAAATATTGAACACAGTTTTTTAAGTACCTTTGCTTTTCCAGGGATGATCAGTGTGCCAACTGTTGTTTTATCTCCTAATTTGAAATCTTTGATTGAATATTCTTTTCCATCCGGATCGCTAATGAAAATGTCTGGTTTGACATCAGTCTGCCAGGTCACCAAGAAGGTTGTGTTGAATCCAACTTCACTGTCAATATAAGTCTCTCCAAATAAACTGTCCCCTGGCTCCTGTGTACCTCCAGTGCTTTCCAACTGATAAAAAAGTAAGTTTCATTGTTACATTGAAATATTAGATTCCCCATTACCATTTCACTTATCAGGACAAGGCAAATATAAATAATCCCCTTAAATTAAATATAAAGATGTATATATCTCCAACAATTAGTTAATAGAAACTGATCTTTCAGATTGGTGAAATGCCCACTTATTGATGTCTTGCCTATTCATCCCCCTCACATATCCTCCAGAGAATGTGTGCTGTGGCTAAAGGATTTCAAAAAAAGAAAATAAATGTGGGGAGAGTTCTGCAAAGTTTATACAACGGATGTCTGATTGACTGATTCATGTAACTGTAACATTTCCTTCTTTTTCAATCTCCCTTATGAACATATTATTAAGCATAACGTGATATTTCATTTTGGAGAAACATGCAAATTACTCCCCATTGTACAGAACAATAGGCACTACCTTGAGTTAAAACTCCATCCATTATCTCAACTCAATTAGCCCAATACAGGGTCGTTGGGGGCTTCATTTGGCTGCTTCCTTATCTAATGCCCTCAAATTAGGATTTACTGATTTAAAATATCCTGTATAACATTAACATAACATTATCCCTAAATTATTTAACACTAGAATCCCTGATGCCTGTGAAAAAACTTGTAATCCAGGCCCACCTTAAATTCCTTTGCACCTCTCCTTCAGCATCTTTTCTTTTGTAAATGTGTTGATCAGCACAAGCAGCAAGCAGCCTGTTATCCCATTCCCCCCACTGACGCAGCTCAACTCACCAAGAAGATTCTCAGAGCTAAAGTCTGTTTATCTGTTTGTGAGGTGCCTGGAATTGTAGAGGGTAAATAATATATCATCATTTGGAACACATACATTTCATGTGTGTTCTGTGTCTACAACGATCTATGTAAATGTAGGATGTAATGCAATGCAGGAATCATTGAACACAAAACTAAAAAAGAAATGTTTTTCATATTTTAGTAATAATTACAAAATGTAGACATGAAGTGTATAATGTGTGAAGACTGAAGTCCAAATATCAAACACTTTCGCAAAAGGTACAAGTATAACAAAACAATTATGTTTTTATTCAAGAATGTAATTGTCGATAAAGAAATCAGGTTAGTGTTCAGCACTGAAAAACGGTTCTTTTTTAATTATGTGTTCAACAATTCCTGCTTCATATTTCATCCTACATTTACACAGACCGCTGTACACGTGGAACACACATGATATGTATGTATAACAGATGACAATATATTATTTACCCTCTACAACTCCAGGCAGCTCACACTCAGATAAACAGACTTCAGCTTTGAGAATCTTCTCTGTGACTTGAGCTGCTGAGTCGTTGGGGAGCTACGGGGGAGGTTAATGGGATGGCAGGTTGCTTGCTTCTTGTGGTGATTGGCACATTTACAAAACAACAGATACTGAGGCAGAGGTGCGAAGGAATTTAAGGTGGGCCAAGATTACACGTTTTTTCGTAGGCTTCAGGGATTCTAGTGTTAATAGTAAAAAATTTGCAAACTAGAATCCATCCATTCATTATCCAACCCGCTACATCCCAACTACAGGATCACGGGGGTCTGCCGGAGCCAATCCCAGCCAATACAGGGTGCAAGGCAGGAAACAAACCCCAGGCAGGGCGCCAGCCCACTGCAGACAAACTAGAACATAAAATTAAAATACAGAGGAAATAGGAAAAATAAATTATGAAAAAAATGTTGCAAAGCATGACTTGAAATTAACAAAGGTATGGATAAAAAATAACATATTCTAAACTCCACCTGTCATTTAAAAAGACCAAGTGATTGACACTCATACCTTTATTTGCTCTTCTGATAACTCCATGAAAGCTTCCAGTAATCCATTTGAATTAAAATTATCAGAGGCATAATTCTTCTTTCCATCTAAAATAGTACACATTCACATTATCTGGCTGAAGAAGGAAAAGTTTAGTTTTCATGGCCAAAATACATCACAGTAGCACTTCAGTAACACTGATCCATCTGAGAAATGAACAGAGCTAAAGCTGTAATCCAGTGGTTCTCAACCTGTGGGGCGGGCTCCCCTGGGGGGGAGCGAATTAACAAAAAGGGGGTGCGAAGATGTGAAAAAAAGAAAACAAGAATCAAAAATATGAAAAAAACATCTGTTGAAACCAAAACAAATTAACTTAAACTACATTCTGATACTAGAACAATAAATATAGAGTTAAATAAATGTCGATAAAAGATAAGTAGGTATAATAAAATATGCATCTACATTTCAAAAAAATGTTGGGCGGTGCGATAAAAGCTGTTATGAAAACTCAGGTCGCAAATACTTAAAGGTTGAGAAATGCTGCTGTAATCTGATGGAGAGAAACTACACTTAATTTTACAAATAACTGCTTTCATGAGGGAGGAGGTGTTTGCTAACTCACTAGGGATCTCTGTTCAATAAATACAGTTGAATTTTTAAGTATTACAAAATCCAACTAGCGAAAAACAAGTAAATACTGACCCCATTTTCCTTAATAGAATTTAAAAAAATCTGTAACATAAAATGTACTTCAAGTATAAAATATGAATACATACTTGTCATTTCTGAAAGCATTTCAAGTTCTTTGGCTGCACTTGGACCCAATGCAATAGTATGCACTATGGTTCCACTTGTTTTTACTGCCTCAAAGCAGCTGCTTATTCCTGAATCTTCACCATCTGTTAACAGAAGAATTTCATCTCCTGCAGTGCTTCCATCATCTTCACTTAGTACCTAAAAAGGATTAAATGCAGGAGTCAGACTTTACACTTGGGAACCTCAATACTTGATATAGTGTACTTAAAAAAATGAAAATCCAAAACTTCAGTCTAAGAGAAAGCTGCTCTCACTGATGAGGAAACCACTTCAGTATGCTGGGAGTAAGTAGCTGTTTCTTACTGGTGGGGTAAACATTAAGTCCTCTTTCCTGCCCAGTAGTAAAGTATATAATAAGTGCTAATAATTATTTTTCATTTGGACTGAAGCTAATTTCAAATTTGAGTACTTGTCTAGTGTATGAGGCATCTCCACATAACAGCAAACATGCAAGCTTTATGTTATGTAGCCCGTTTAAATAGTAAACACAATTCAAAGTTGCTTTATAAATATACACCTACAGAGCAAATGCCCCGATTATGTGTTTTAGAGTTAAGTAACTTGCTCTGGGACACACAGTAAGTTGGAAGCATGGATTCAACTAGCATCCTAATATTTTACAGTCTTCAACTTTAGCTAACTAAATTTAAAGAAAAGTTTTAAAAAAAAAATCATTAAAAATCTCACCTCAAATGCGTCCCGGAGGCCACTACAGATGTTTGTTCCCCCTTCTGCTCTGGTAGGCAGTGTATTCACTAGTGTTTTTCTAACATCATCCCCAGAAATATATGTTAAACCTTTCTTGACATAAGCAATGTTGTTGAAAGTCACAATGCCAATAAAGGACCCTTCTTTTGCGATCTCAATGAACAGTGTTGATGCCTGCTGTAATCTCTCAAGTCTCTGACTCTAAATTTAAAAAATCTGATTTAGGTAAGAATATAATATAAAATATCTGATTTTATATATGTAATAAAATCAGCAGTATTGCAAACACAGTTACTGTGACAGTATATCATTACTGTATTTACAACAATGACACTCCATTCTGTAATGAATTGTAACATTACATTTTTTCCTACTCAATTAACAAAAAAATCCACCTTTAGGGCTTTAGATAGACTGATGCTGAGTTAGGGAATTTCCGAAGGCAGACCAGGCACAGAAGAGTCAAAAGGAGTAATACAATACAAATTAACACAATTTTAAAAAAGACCACAAGCTGGTGAGTGGAAAAAACAGAATTCAGTATAGCCCACCAGTGAATGCTAGAGTGTTGTAAATCCTTTAGCTAAATGATATGTCTTCAAAATGGCAGTAGATTAATGGATGTAAACTGTGGTGGGACCAGCCATAACTTGTGTCTGCTTTGATGCATAGCAGGAACAAATAAGCTGAACAATCGGAGATCCAACTAGAAATGGGACAGGTAAGGAAGTCAAGAAATGTAAGCTACAATTGAGGAGATAAAGTACCATTGAATGTGTGAATCTTTGAAAGTGACACTGATGTCAGATGTGACTCCATTTTGAATGGACTCTCATTTATTTTGTTTCTAGTGTCCTGGAGTACACAGTAGCTTAATGTATTTAGGTTCAGTGGGGGGGATGTTATTATTTTAGACAGTGTACTTATGGACTTAAATTATATAATCTCACCTGTCTGTTAAAGTAAAGTCTTTACATTTTAGAAATGTTTACTAATGATTATTTGTTATGGATTTTGTGATATCCAGAGGTACTCATAATATTGCAATCTATCTATCTAGTCACAAACTGACTTTATGAAATCACATTAATGCAGGTAAACCGACTCTAGAGAAAACAGTGGTCTTCAGAAGTTCAAATATTTCTAGCATAGTTGATGATCAAGTGCTATTTTTGTAGTAAATGTTATTTAATGCATTAGGTACACTTCATTATGTTCCTTCAAGAACTGAAACTACAAATAGTCCCAATTAATCCATAAAAGAGCACACCAAGATATAAAGAATGCATCACCTACCTCGCGCATGCTTCCTGATATATCCAGGACTAGACACAGAATAGTCTGGCTTTCCTGCATTACTGTAAACTGCGGCTCCAATGAACTTAAATCTGTTGCTTCATTGGCATTGCGAAAATCCTCAGACTCCAGAATTACTTCCCATGCACTTTTTAATTTACAAAACCTGTTTTGATCATTTGGTGCATCTTGATTATGATTGCTCTTATTACAAAACTGATTTACCTGAGAGGGAAAAACAAACAGACAGATGCATTCATTATGATGCAGTAGGGCTTTATGAAAAATTCACAAGGAGCATTTTTCAGATGGCTGAAATGCGACTATTTAATCAGAACCAATGGTCACATAGTACAATGTTGAAATAAATTACAGACATTTCAGATGTTTCTGTTTTGATAAATCAGCTTGATGTTTTTGCTTTATTATGGACTTAATCAGTATATTTAATAAAGGGCATCCTGCTACTGTTGAATGACTGCTATTGAAGCTTTATAAAGTACCTTTGTGCTCAACAATTAATGCCTTCTGCAATGACAGCAGTCAGACAACTCTAAATAAATCAAACTGAATTAACAATCTGTACAGAGCTCAGACTGCTTTCGGGGTAAAATGTCAGTCTATTACTTAGCCCTTCCATCTACTAAATCCACTTATCCAGGGCAGAGTCACAGGGAGTCCCTCTGAGCAAGCATTGGGCAAAAAGCAGGACCAACAGCTGGACAGGGCATCAGTCCTGCTTAGAGTGAACAAACACACATACAAACACACACTATGACCGACTTAGCGTCACTAATCTACCTAATCTGCATATTTTTGGACTGTAGGAGGAAACCGGACCACCCATAAGAAGACCGATGTGCATAAAGGGAGAACATGTAAACTCCACTCAAAGATCACCCAGGATGTGAACCTGATCCTACATATTGTGAGGCAGCCATGTAAGGATTGCAAAGCCATACCACCCTTACAGGGTCCACTCACTCACAATCACCCAGGACTAATTAAATGTTGCCAATTAACCTAACATGCTTGTTTTTGGGGATGTGGGAATAAAAATTCATGACAAAGGAAAACACAAAAACAGCACAAGGCCAACTGAGAATCCATGAGGCAGCAGTCTTTCACACTGCACCACCATACTGCCTGAGTAGCAAATATTTAATTAATGTGTAATGAAACAATCTTATTCGAAAGTGTGGCTTTTAATTGAGATCCATCTTAAAATTGTATTGCAATTGTGATGCATATTTATTAATATTTTTGTTATGGTTTATTGGCAATTCTGGATGACTATGCCTTCTTGTCATTGTACCTTTTACTACGACATTGATTTGGCCTGAATTCAAAATTTAACTCCACAAAACATATTTAAGTACATAAGATAGAAATATGAATTTTGAAATAAAGGTACTCTATACCAAATTAAAACTTAAAATCATTCTTGTCAACCTGCTCTTAAAACCAAAAGTAGGCTTAAATGATTCCTGATAAAATAAAAAAGACAGGAATAAGAAAAAAAAAAAAAAATCATTGACATTCAAATAATCCATCCTTAATTGTCTCAATAATTTTAATAACCGTAACATTTTCAAGACAGCTTAATTTAAGAAAGGTACTCTGAGGACTAAAGCCTGTCCTCATGGTATCACACAAAATCCAGGAGCCAACTTTGGATGGAATATCAATCCATAACCAGATCCACTCACACACATCCACTCCCATGCAGTCAATCTACAACTGGCAAGTAACATAAAACACATGCCTTTAAGAAGTAAAGTCTCGGAGAGAAAACCCACATAGGCAGAGGGAGATCATGCAAATTCCACACAGGCAGTGTTTATACAGTATGAGGGATCTGATCCCTGGATGTTGGACCTCTTAAATAAACAGTGCTATGTACTACTACTACTACTACTACTAGTGCCAGGGCTTCAATTGTAAATCATGAGCTCATAGTGATTGTCTTGGGGGACAGGGCTCGTCAATAACAGCAGTTTAGGCATTGTTGCACTTCCCTGTTAGTGCTGAATTTGGTGAAATCAGTACGGTTTACACTCATACTCACACACACATAATTCAGAATTTGTCTTGGGTCTCTTGCAATGGAAAATTGTCCTGCTGGCCGTACTCTGTGCAGCCCACTCATATTGGAGTTTTCGTTCTCCTTAATCTCAGCTGATGCCACTTCATCCCCACTGCCTCACTCCAATTCCTTGAAACTCTCACCCTCCATGTCAGCATCCACTCTCACTGCACCAGAACTTACATGTTTTTTAACAACTCTGAACTGAGTATTTCGATCTTTGCAGCTTCCAGTTGTGGACTTTTCTTATTTAAATTAGCCAGTCAAAATCAGATAGGCATAACATTAGATAGGCTACTTTTATAATGTTTAATTAAAGTTTGTTTAATAAACCTGGTTTATTTAAACATTAAAAAATAAAAAACAAATATTTTATGTGCATTTTGGAGTTCTAGAGCACATTTCGATGTCCCGGAGTGTAGACAGCACAAATGAAGCACTTATTCCCACTATGTACTTTGCATCTGTCTTTTACATCCTGTCATGATTGTGATATATTACAATCAATTACAGATGTGTTTTTTTCACTAATCTTTACAGAAAAATAAAGCAAAATACAACAGGAATTTAAACTTACAGATTTTACAACAGGTGTGTACATTATAGATGAACTTGTTTCTTGATACTTTTCTGGAAGAAAAACACAGCCTTCCTTTGGTGGGTCATTTGCATTTTCCAGATTACATTTGGAACAGTCATTTCCAAGGCATACTTTTCCTGACAGATCTTTGGGGCACCTTATAATATAAAAGAATAAATGATAGTAGCAAATTGCAGAATATCCAGACTTTTTACATATAATTGACCCTTCAATTTAACTTTAAACTTGTAGTTTTCCAGTAGGTTAAATTTTACATTTTTAATCTTGCCTGTAGTCAAGGTTTCTTTCCATCCTCTATTAAAGATCATCACAGCATGGTGCTACTTCTTTGATTTTACTTTTCAAATGAACAGTAGGAAGTCTCTTTAAAATGGCTGTGTGTCTCAGTATATTTTTCTTTCATGTGTGCCTCTCTGCTTATGTGTGTGCATGTGTGTGTGTGTTCACCCTGCGATGGGCTGGCACTCTGTTCAAAGATTGCTGTTCTGATCTCACTATTATGTTGTAATAGATATTCAGGCAGCTAAACTCCTCCCTTCATCAATATGACAACCCGGAGACTGACTTGACACGAGGTGTACAAATCTCCAGTTTATTAATAAAGAGCAGGTGTGAAACTACAAGTAAAGAAATATAATATTCAGCATGCAAATAACAAGGGTTTGATAACAGCTTTACACTATAAGTAGCAGTACAGAACGGTAACATTTTACAAATATAAACTTACCGGCTATGCTACCATAGGATTAAACAGGCAGGATGAACTTTGCTGTATGTGTTTGTTGCAGATACATTACCTACATCGGGAATGCTCCACTGTAAGGCGGCTCAGGAAGGACAAACATCACAAAGCATACATAACTGAACACAACAACAGCTCACAAAATGGAAATGGTCAATAAAGCATTTTGCCCATCCCAACAAACATGACAATTGCTCCGGCCTCAAGCCCATTGTTTACTGGGTTAGGCTGGGTGAGTGGATTTGAAAAATGGATGGATGTATGGATTATTGCCTGTGCTTCAGGGAATGCAGGGTTTAGAAGGCGAGTCAGGAGCAAGAACTTGGCTGGAAGAAGCAAGGCCATGAGAGTATGAGAGACTGAGAGAGATGATTCTATGGCAGGTGTGTCTGGGTGCACTGCCTTACTGTTAGTGTTACTGTTATTGTACTTTAGTTTATCATCATCAAGTCCTTCCAAGAGAACCCAAAATACAAAGAGGACTGTTTCATTTATGTTAGGTAGAATGCCCAGAGGGGAACCCCTGCAGATTTTCTTTTCTCTCTCCAGCCGTCTGAAGTTTTTTTTTGTTTTTTCTGTCCTCCCTGGCCATCGGACCTTACTCTTATTCTATGTTAATTAGTGTTGTCTTATTCTAATCCTTACTTTGTCTTTTATTTCTCTTTTCTTCATCAGGTAAATCACTTTAAGCTACATTATTTATATGAAAATGTGCTATATAAATAAATTTTGTGGTTGTTGTTATTTTGTAAATTTTTCTATTAAGCTGATGTCATATTATGTAACTTCTAGTTGTGGGGTATGTCAGATTTGCCATTAGCAGTGGCTGATTTCGCTGCCGCACCATGTAAATTTATGCTCCTGAAAATCGCTGCCCATGCCTGTTGGAAGTTGCTACTGTACAAAGGGTTAACAGGTATAGTGAGTTCACAGCTGCAGTCAGAGCCTTTTTTCTTCTTTTCTCCATTCTTTTTGTTATGTAAAATATGAAACACTACACAGACGAGCCTCTCTTCTATTTGTGAGGTCAGAAACAAACACGTCTCTTATTTCTCGTCTCTGTATTCTATGCATTGTATTTCGTGGTGAGTGCTCATTGATGGTTAGCTTTCTTGCACACAGAGCCTGCCCCTATGATTAACGAAAAAATCAATCCTGCTTGGACAATATGGAGTGAGCCGCTGGGTATTTCACATTACACCCAGCCTAATGGGACTGCACTGCTGACTGCCTCTGACTCGCTAAAATTATGTCAATGAATTCACCAACTGAAAATCGCTGGAAAAGGTCCATTATGTGACACAGGCTTTATGTACCTGGGGTAAAAAGTATCAGTCAACTGATTGCATCATTTCATGAAAGGGCTTTCTACATCCCAAGAAGAAATTAAAGCACTGGGCAAAAATATTGGAATTCAACAAATTAAAAATGTGCATAAAATACATAACTGAACTAAATTAAACACATTTTTGGGAAAGACAAATACTGTGTGCAACAACTCTGATTGAAAACTACATATGTAAAAGAATTTTATTTTTGATTGCAGGCTATAAATTTAAGAAAACTTACTTTGTTACTCTGTAGTGGTCTCCTTCTCTGTAGAATGGCTGATACTCATTGTATTCATTAAATACTCCCCAACGTAGATGAGCCCATTCATGAACAAACACTTTGCCTGAAAAACAAATACAATTCTATGTTGAATAAGGTATAAGGAGTTTTAATAAATGAAATATATTTATAAATGATTATATAAACATTAATTGTTTTTCCAAACTTAGTACTAACTAGGCTGACCCTCCTTTTAAGGCGACCGACTTTTAAGTTGACCACTTCTTAAGGCAATTCAATATGTAGATCAATTTGATATTTTATACAAACTCATTAATTTGGTTATATTGCATTTGAGCGGTATTACTTTAATACTCGTAGTTTCTGTTATTTTTGTGATGAAATTTAAACTTTTTTTCTATATTGAGGCCGCCCTTTTGAACACCCCTGATATTTACTACGCGGTGAGGCATTTGTACTCCATCAACATTAATTATTTCCAGAGACATAATTTTGCCTATTTTTCCAGAACTCTGCTCACATCATGTCGCTTCGTACCGCAAGCTGCAAGTAGTAAGTCTGTGATAAGCGGAATACCGCTACGCTTTCCACTCACGGGACGGAAGGACAATCCCGACCACTTTTATATAGTAAAAAGGAAGAAGAAGATATCGCACAGTCTGGAGTAGAAAATCATCTTTTACCTGGAAAAACGAAACTACAAATCCCATCGTGCATTGCAAAATGGACGGGTCGTGTGTGAAACTCCGCGCCTGCGTAGCACTCACGGGACAGAAGGACAATCCTGACCGCTTTTATATAGAAGGATACACAGTAATGGTCTTAAACTACAAAAAAGGAAGCTTTATCTTTATGAACAATGCCCACAGAGGCTGCTTCAAGAGATCTTCCTTTTCTTTATTTCTTGTGTTTATTAATTCAAGTAGATGTTGAGTAATCAGGGCACCATTTCTTTCTTCTCATATTTTTAAGGATGTTACAGTTTTCCATGTTTTGATATATATTGTGACTAAATGAATACATCAAGTAAACCATGTTAATGTCTCTAAGACATGCTTACATACTGTTTCTTCACACTTTAAATGGAATCTTATTGCTTCAAAACAATTTGTACTTATATGTTGCACTAATTTTTTAAAACTCTGCACACAGCAAAGTTGCCCACTTGCCCAGTTTTCATTGTAACCACACATGCCTGGTTTCTAGAAACATGCTAGTCACTAATTGAAAGTCAGTGAGCTGATACATAAAAACACACATCTCTTGTGTTAGCACAACTAACTAAAATAAAATACAGTTCTGTTAATTGTCTTAAATATACTGCGGGTAGTGACTAAGTGTAAAATACAAAAAAAGGGAAATGGGACAAGAAAACAAGAAAGAACACAGAGGAAAAGAGACAGAGGTTGGTACCAAGGACAAGGGAGACAAAGGCATATTTCAAACTAAATAACACCTATTCTGCTTCATAGCATTATCAAGCATGTTGTTAGTATACAGTATAAGCGGCTAGGTAGTGAGTTCATCCAAATCTGAGTTGTTACACCATGCCTAGCAATAATTCTGATATTTCAAATTGAGAACAGGTAAGCTTAGATCCTAAAGGCAGTAAATGTCCACTTTTCTTTGCAGAAATGACAGAAGACCATTGTTTTGATCTACACACAAAATTAGGTCAAAGCTGTTAAATCACTTTGCTTCATAACACTTTACTTAGTTTTTTTCTGATTGCTTATACACAAATACTGGAACCTGAGACCTGATCACAGAAACAATCAACTCTCTCAGCAATCAAATCTCTTTACCAAGACTGCAAAACAATATACTCATTCTCTGTTTACCACTCAGTTAGCAATTTCAAAATAGACATTTTTCAGAACTTCTGTTCTTCTGTTCTTCTTCTGTTTGAAGTTGTCCTGCTTTTTGATGTATTAAGTGGTAAAACGTACTCACATAGGCTTTTCTATGTCTGTGTTTCTGCAGTAGTATAACTCATTTATTCAGTTTGGGAAGTGGAAGTGATTGGGAGCTGGAAATGGATAGACAGGAGGAGGTTCAACTAAAAAAGAATGGCTCAGAGCAGCTCATTTAAAAAATCAGAAAAAAGGAATGTCAGTTCATTTGTGGGACTGTGAGCTTTGTTCAAAGTTCAAAGTTGTGAACTATGAACGTGAACTAGATAATTTTAATCAATTTGAACTGAAATTTGAGCTAACTCTTAAGTGTGAACTGGCACAACAAAGGTTACAACGCCATGTGAATAAGTTGCATAAGTACTGTGTTAAGGAGTGTGCACATTGAGGTGCTAGGTTTCCCAATTATGTCTCATCTTCTGGACGCTTATTTTCTGATAATGATTTCATCTAAAGCAGTTCAGAATATTGGATAAATATATAGATTATTAAATATTAAAATGAGCAATCACAAGATAAGGTATGCCTTTTAAAGATACAAGGCATCTTCAGGGGAAGGTTAAAAAACTTAAAAAAACAAGTTGTAGAGATTTAAATGACATCTCTTAGTGTTTAGGCAATGCACCAGCACCACAAATTGTTGCTAGCTGGCTAACTCAGGGAAGCATCAACATACAGTATGCAACAGTGAGTTGTTATCTTGAGAAGCAAGGTTGGGAATTCTTCAGCTATTGTGTATAAGAAATCACTACAAAATGGAAATTCCTTTAGTTTATAAATCTGTTGTGAAGGTAAGTGAATTTATAACATGTTATATTTCAAGATGGTGCAATATTTACCACTGTTCCCCTATGTCTACTCTGGCATAGGCTCAAATTTTGATCTAGGTATTAGATGCTAGGAGTTCACACATTCTCTCTGCATTCAAGTGTATTTCTATGTGAAGTTCTTTGACCTTCTCCCACATTAAAAAAAAAGGAGTAGTTTATGTTAAGTGTTGCATTCACGGGCTGTGTGGCCTGTGATGTATTGGCATTCTATTTGCAGATGGTTCATCAGCCTTACCACCAATGCTGCCACCCTCTTTTCTCCCCATGCACTTTAAGGGACTTGTTAGCTCTTTAGAAGGTTTAGGAAGCTTGATCATACTTTAACTTCAATTCCTAGAGTTTCAACTTAATGAAACATATAGTCCAATTCAACCTATACAGTAAAGTATGATTTTAATCATTACTTTCTAAATAACGACTCAAAATAACCCTAAAATCTTATTTGCAAGTACAGTACTGTCATCTGGAAAGTGTTTAGAAAATACATGTTCACCAACCAGGAAAGAAGTGGATGTTATATTTCTCAATTATTTTGATTTTTAAAAATCTAATTAAGATACACTATTTATATGGAATTACTGGTTTCTTCCTTTCAAATAAAACTATTTCCTTAATGCTTGGCTGCAGACAAAAAGGAGCGCACACTCTGTAGTCACCGTAATGTTTTCTTTGAATGAACTCAGCTGCACGAATAGCAAAGCATAATATTGCCGGGTCACTCTCTCTTACAATGGACAGAAAGAGCACAAACTGCAAATAAAGTCGTAGTTACTATAAGTATTCAAAAGTCACCTGATGGGACTTTCTCCATAACCTGTTGCAGTCTTTTCAGTGTCAGGTTCAAAGCAGTCCTAATTACTTGGGTTTGATTAGATGCCATTACTGGAGTTTTAATGTTACAAGACTTTCAAGTGTAACAGTTATCATGGCAGCATAAAGTATCTGATCGTGCAATAGTTTGCAATGCTGACTCCAGCTCCATAATTGTATAATATGATCTCTGGAACGGGAACAGTTTATGTGAACTTTCAACATTTTATATGTCTGTATGGATTTTCTGGTTTTCCTTTCAAATTTCAAGGTTGTGCTCATCAGTATAACTGACAGGTTTAAATGGGCCCAGTGTGCAAGTGTACACGAGAGTGTCCTGTGATAAACTGGTAACCCCCTTTCTGGGACTGGTTTCAGTCAGGCACCCATTGTGACAGGAAAAGCTGAAGGGCATGGGAACCTAAATTGAGAAAAACAAGACTGTCTAATAGTTGGATGGTTGAATGACATATAAAACCTTTTTTTCATGAACAAGAACCCTTTGCATTTAGAGAATGATGCTTTCATTAGAATTCTTCAAGTGTAAAATGCACAAAAAATGAACCACAACATTCACAAAGGGGAGTCGTGCTTTTTCTAACACAAAAAAATCCACAGTTTCAGGATTTTAACCATAATGAATTAATTGACTAAATTTCTAAGTTATTTATTGGAGACTATGACAGGAGCAATGGACTCAAGATGTGTGCTAAACAGTAACCATGTACACCCCTGAATTGTGAGCAGTGCAGTATATTTCAGCAAACTTGTTTCATACACAATAAATATATAAACAAAGTAAAAAAGACTGACGACAGATATGGCAGACTGAGTATATGAAGCACAGCAGCACTCTTGCATAGCCAGACAAATACTTTTTAAATATACCCAAGCAAATTGCAGAATTTAGTTAATTTACCTGTTCATTAATTTTTTGAACTTGCTGAATTCATTAAAGCTTCACTGGGAGGCAAAGCCTATCCCAGTTGCACTAACCAAGTATCTAAACCACTAGCCAATAGGACACAAGTCGAGTAAAAGGCACATCACAAACTCTCATTATGTTAGTTCAGATCTTTGATCAACCTAAAATGCACTTATTTGAGAGGTGGGAAAAAACAGACTTCAAAGAGAACATGAGGAGAACATACACATTTTACAAAGACAGTGAATGGGAAGTGATTTTAAGTGATTTATATTCAGGACCCATCAGGGAGTTTTACTTATTAAATAATCAGTCGAAGCGCTGGATGATTCAAAGGTTCGTTTATTTATACCAAGGGAGCCCAGCACAGTTCCTTAAGCAGGTTGCAAAGTGAACTGTTGCAGTATTGAATGCATGAGAATTTATAATTCTTAGATAACTTGGGTTAATTAGTACAAAACCTTTAGTTAAGTCAACTTCTGTTATATCAAACTGTACTGGGTAAATGATTGTCCTAATCTTTGTTAATTCTAGAGTATGACCTTTGTACTGAAGAGTCTATACTTCAGCTCAGTGGCAAAGCTACAAGGGGCTTGGGGTGGCCCAATAGCTTTCATACACAGCAGATTCCAGTTCAAGTGATGTAAAAATGGCTTTGATTGATGTGTTACCAGTGGAAGGTCTGTGACTAATTGTTCAGTTTTCTTAAACATAACATTTTTGAAAGTATACCCAATAGAGTAGTATCCAATAATTAGCTATTAACAGCAAATTACCGTTGCTAGCATAAAATCACTGTCAGCATAACCATTAGAAAGGAGAAAGGCAACTGAAATACAGTAAGTTCTCCATCAAACTATTAATAGTAGTTAAAACAAAGTAATTTGTTAAAATTATAATTTTACTGCAAAAGTAAGAACCTGGAAAGGAACTTATTTATTGTATAACAGGAATGTGTAAGGCGACAGTAATCTTAACAAGGCTGAAGAATAAGCTGTGAATACGTAGCTAAACTCAGCTTCATGCAATCTTAAAGATATTAATTGCAGTCTGAAGATACACGGATGTAAAAGCAGCTCTTCAGGTATGGACGAACCATAACACATGCTCAGTCTTTTGTACATTGCACCACTAAGTAATCATGATCTGTAATCCTGCTCAACCATAACTATAATTGGCTAGCGTGGTCTGAAGTTTTACCCGCAGATGAACTGCAGTTTCATTTCAAGGGGCATTTTAAGGATTTGCAGGAATTAGAGTCTTTACCAGTTTTGTATTTGTCATCTGATGTTACACAAGGATAAAAACTG
Organism: Polypterus senegalus; assembly: GCF_016835505.1. Lineage (NCBI taxonomy): Eukaryota > Metazoa > Chordata > Cladistia > Polypteriformes > Polypteridae > Polypterus > Polypterus senegalus. The sequence continues at coordinate 77,106,326 of NC_053167.1, forward strand.
GAAGAACTGGGTTTTGTGCAACTCACGTAAAATCTGTCTTCCCAGGGGTTTTGCTTGACTCGTACGTGAATCTTAAAATGTTTAACATTGATCAGGAGATCTTTTGTATATGATAGGCAACAAGATCAGCATTTTGTCACAATTATTTGTGTATATCTGGGAATGGGTGCCAGATGTCGCTGTCATTGCTAAACTCCTATGTTTGTATCAGTTAGGGCAGATACACCTTTACTAATTATTAGTTCAAACACCGTTAAGCTGCAAGTTGTTATTCTGCAGATAATATTGTTCAATCAATGCAGTTTTATATATGCTTACATAATTGTTTTCCCCTTTATTTCCAGAGAAGTGACTTTTTTTGTCCTCTTTCAGTTAACTATCCTAAAACAGCAGGAGAAAGGTGCTGCTGTGTGAGCTGTTTGCATGTGGTCTCTTCATAGTGTCTGATTCACGAAATATACACGTTCAAGCAACTGCTCTCAAGGTAAACTAAAACAGTAAGTCACAAAGAACATTTCTCCCTTTTAGATTGACGAGTTTGCAAATTTGCCAATACTTTTCAATGAGAGATCTTGAAATTTGAAAACCTTTCCCAAAACCTAACACAGCACAATCTGTTCAAGATATCTGAACAAAATTTGAAATCTCTTGACAAATTTCTTTAAAGAAGAAGTGTGCCATATTTGAACAAAATTGGTCTACAGGGACCCAAGTTGTTTCATGCAGACAGACAGACAGACATGGATTATCACAATATGTGCTTTGTGCATTATACGTGAACGCACCTAAAAAAGATTTACATCTTAGTCCTAACAGCTATTATGTTATTTTTGCTGATGAATTGTAAAGTTATTTCGAAAAGAGAGCTTGTGGCTGTGTACATTTAAATTATTTCAGGAGGCATTATTAAATAAAGAGCTATGGGTTTGTGGAAACTCACAATATGATGGGTAACAGCATTATAGAGAAAATCCTTGAGGATTTTGAGTAATGTTGGGGAATAAAGGTGGGGAGCAGGCGATCCTGAAGTGTACTTGCTATAGTGAAAGATGTGTGCTGCAAATGTGTATTTTTTAAAGCTGTTACGTCATAGAACTTGTTGTAGCCCAAAAGCTATGTCTCACTACTGGTGTAATATCTGCATATATAATATATGAATCCATCCATCCATCCATTTTCTAACCTGCTGAATCCAAACACAGGGTCACGAATATGGTGGTTTTAATTTTCCTATTATGAAATTGTATTCATTAATTCTTAAACCTAATTTTATTAATTTAATATTTAAGTTTGTCTCTGTTTTAAATGATAAACAATCGCTAACTATATTTATAATGTGCTTTTAATTATTGTTATTCAAGAGTGATTACATTTTTCAGTGGTCCAGACTGCACTTTTCAATTTCTGAGCTTCCCCTGCTTTAGCGTATGTTAATAACTTGTTAATGTAAAACATTTGTTCTTAGACCCCACCGCTGTGGAGCAGCAGCCCTATCCACCAAACCACCATCCTTCCAGCCATTATCCAACCTGCTATACCCTAACTACAGGGTCACTGGGGTCTGCTGGGGTGCAAACTCACCACAGGACACACACACCCACACACACTAGGGACAATTTAGGATTGCCAATGCACCTAACCTGCATGTCTTTGGACTGTAGGAGGAAACCCACACAAACACAGGAGAACATGCAAACTCCATGCAGGGAGGACCCGGGAAGCGAACCCAGGTCTCCTAACTGCGAGGCAGCAGTGCTACCCACTGCGTCACCATGCCACCCACCAAGCCACCATACAACTCAAAATTAATTTCAGTTATCTAAATATGTAAACTGCAATTTAATATTTTTAGACTTATTCTACCAATATCTCTTAATATTAATTTGGCTTGCCATGATGAAGCAGCAAAACATGGTTTAGATAACAATAACAGAACCCACATACCTCTTGGTCCATAAGCTTTAATAAATTTGTCATTCAATAAGAAATTTGGTGTGAAGTGAATATACCGTCCTTCTTTGCCACAACCTTCATACTGTAATGTGTAAGGGTCATCTCCTTTTGAATTTTTCGGTCCAGCAATAATGACGTTAGCCTTAAGTATCATTGGAGGAAAAAAGACAATAAAAGACTGAATAAGATTTTAGCAGTTTACAATTGGATGTGCACAGTCAAATGTGTTTTAACTTTAAGTAAGTATACTATGGAGTTTTTTGGGCGGCAAGGAAGCTAAAAGAGTAATATCATTTCCATAATATTCACAGAAAGGAGAGGAAAGGATAGGAATAAGTTAAGTATTCCCTGAACACCCTTAGTATCTAGAGTTTTTTGAGTTTTCTGAATGAATCCATCCATCTACATAAATTCACCATGAAGTAGGGATCAGTTGACAGCTCAACCCCACCTTAAAATGACTACAACATCAACTTTTAACTTTTTTCTGAAGGTGTTTCAGCTTCAGATATCCTCCTTTCAAGCATATTTTTATTTATTGCTCTGTCTCCTTGCAAAAAAATGTAAGCAGCACAGTGGTACACACTTCTAAATAATTTGAGAACTTGGAGTGCTTCACTGGATCTTTGCTTTCTCTGCAGATTTCGGTTGCTCCAGTAGGTCAGCAGGAAGGTCATGCAGGTTAGTGACACTCATGGAGGTCTTGGGGAAATTTAAGAGACCAGCTACAAGTTGTGTAACTCTGAAGCTGCAACAGACTGCAATATGTTTACTGAAGGTCACAGGAGTTGACAGAACATCCTGGAAGGGCCACATGATTATTCTCTTTTTGAGTCCAATAACCAGGACCTACAATTCTAACTTTAACCATTTTTTCTTTTGCTAGGATGGCTTTTAATGAAAGAATATCCTGTTATATTAATTAGGGAAGAAGAAAAATAATAATAATAATAACTCAAGAAAAATAAAGCAACTACTATAATTAGAAGTATACATTTTGGGGTAGCATGTGAGGTTTCTTGGTTGATTGAGTGCTCCAAGCAGTCATATTATTTATGACCCATTTCTAGACATTCAACAAAAGATTTCTTGCCTGCATTTAGATGAGATAAGCCATTCCTTCATGTCAGTAATCTGCAATTGTCTGGATCTTTTCCCAAATAACAAATTAATTCTTAAAGGAGGAATAGCAAGTCAGTAGGTGGCATCCATTCAGGCACCTTATCCACCATCATTAAGAAGAATAAGTACTTGGAACAGTTGCCAGTTGAACATAGTCATGTAACTGTCAAGTTTTCTTCATTAAAATTACAGATCCATATTACCCATCTTGGGAGGCTGGGAGTGTTAATGCAACCACCTGATGCTCCGGTCATGGTGTAGCTCCAGAGGAGGAGTACTGATCTCTTAGAGGACGAGTGACAGAGAAAAAGATTAAAGGAAGGAGCTGCCTGAAAAAGGAACATAGTGAGCAGTAAAGAGCCTGTAAGTCTGTGACATCATTTTTATGAGTTGAATTGAATGAAGAAGTGCACAGTGTGTTGTGCTACTGCAGTCTGAGAATTAATTAACTTTCAAATTTTGCCTCTAAAAGCTTTGTTTTTTTATGGCTGCTAAAGGACTGTATGGTAATTTTAAAGCTTTTTTTCCCCTGTTAAAAGGATTTTTCTTATCACCTGTATATGAAGAAAAGTAATTGACTCTTTGGAGGAGTATTTGGAAAGGTTACTTCTATTCAAATCTAGTATTGGTGAGGCAAGGCAGGGCAGAAAGTGGTAGCTAAAACAGGCAAGTCTGTAGGCAAATAACTGGCGTTGTAGCATTGAATAGTTTAAAGTAACAATTGCTTGGCGGGAAGAAGTTAGAGCATATAAAGACTAATTGGATACAGCACAATTTAGCACTCAAAAGTAACATGTTATCGCTAGTAGAAAGCAAGGACATGTGTGTTCATTCCTTAGGAAGAAAGCATTGAGTTCAGAAAGACGGATGACTTCAAAGTGATTAAGACAGGGGCTCTGAAGTACATAAAAATCATCAATCAAGATAACATCGATCAGGCACAAGTGGCAGTAAAAACAGACAATAAGGAAATAACTAGTGGCAGTACGAACATTTTCTTATTAAAAAGAAAGCAGGGTGTAAAATATGTTACTTGATTGAACAGTCCTTAGCAGTGAGGAAAGCTTCCACAATTAAGAAAGCAACAACGTAAAGGTTCATTAATAGGCAAGAATACAAATAGTGTAAGCGTAAAGCTTCAAAGTAAAGAAGTAATAAGAGGGGGAGAAGCTTACGAAAACAGACAGAGAATGTAGATAGCAACTTCATAAAAAGACATACAGCAGGCAGTTGAAGTGGAAGAGTATTTTGTGAGCGTAAAGGGCCAGAAGGTATCAAACTGCAGCAGTTCTTGATTGTAGTAAGTTTGATAATTTAAGCGAAATCATTTAAATTTAATGAAAATAGTTGAGCAGTTTAGTAATCCAAAGGCACATTTTAAAAATTAGGCCATTGAATTGCAAATGCTTTTTGAAGGATGACTTCTTTTGGACTTGGATGTTGGACTTTTTGGAGGATGGTTCTGCCTGTGTCACTTACCAGTTTAGGTAAAAATGGGGATACAGAGAAGTCTTAATACCTGGCTTCAATATTAATAAAGGATAGAAGGGTATAGGTTTATGACTCCAATGTCAACAAAGACTGGTCTTGATGCTGACGATATTAACAGTTTTCAACCCATCACTCACTTACCTTTTCTGTTACAAGTTCTTGGATGTGTTGTAGCCTACCAACTCACCAGTTACTTCTCGTAATTTGATGGACCCTTTCAGTCTGGTTTCAGGGCATAGCACAGCTGTGAAACTGTTCTGCTTCGGGTAACTAATGATTTACTTATGGCAGCAGACTCTGGACAAAGCAGCATATTAATTCTTTTAGATCTTTGTTCAGCATTTGACACTGTCAGACATGACATTCTACTGTCCAGAATGGAGAACATGCTAGGTTTCTTTGGCACTGCCCTCCAGTGGTTTAAGTCCTATCTGACTGACAGGCAAGAGTTTGTTAGTCTTGGCAACAGCAGATCCAGTTCAGCACCAGTCACACAAGGAGTTCCCCAGGGCTCCGTCCTCAGCCCTTTGCTCTTCTGTTTCTGTATGCTTCTCCTTGGACATATTATTCATAGCTTTGGCCTGGGTTTTCATTTTTATGCAAATTATACTCAACTTTATTTCAATGTTAAAAGTGAAACTTCATCAGGGCATTCTCAACTCATAACGCTTCAGTGAAATTAAAACCTGAATGGATCAGAACTCTTCGAAAGTAATTTGCAACAAAACTGAACTCCTGCAAATTGGCAGTAAAGCACAACGTAAGAAAATTAGCTCCTTCTCGGTCACTCTTGATGTTGATCTCATAAAACCTTTTTCTGATGCAAGTATTCTTGGTGTCATTTTTGATTTCTCCCTTTCTTATTCCACCCACATAAACCACATTAAGAAACTTTCTTACTTTCATCTCCGCAACATATCCTGTGTTTGCTCATTCCTCTCCTTTTCTAATGCTGAGAAGCTTGTACATGCTTTTATCACATCTTATCACATCAATAAGCAGTGCAGTGTCAACACCGTATATGGTGGGGATGGTGCGCTGCTGACCTCGACTTGGGACGTTGTGGGTCGGTACGGGGAGTACTTCGAAGAACTCCTCAATCTCACTAACATGCTTTCCAATGAGGAAGCAGAGCCTGGGGACTCTGAGGTGGGCTCCCCCATCTCAGGGACTGAGGTCACCGAGGGATCACACTCCTCAGCCTCCCTGGAAAAGTCTATTCGGGGGTTCTGGAGAGGAGGGTCCGTCGAATAGTCGAACCTCGGATTCTACACCCTTAGCAGAAACCTGGAGGGTGCATGGGAGTTTGCCCAACCAGTCTACATGTGTTTTGTGGACTTGGAAATGGCGTTCGACCGTGTCCCTCGGGGAATCCTGTGGGGGATGCTCCGGGAGTATGGGGTACCAGACCCCCTGATAAGAGCTGTTCGGTCCCTGTACAACCAGTGTCAGAGCTTGGTCCACATTGCCGGCAGTAAGTCGAGCCTGTTTCCAGTGAGAGTTGGACTCCGCTAGGGCTGCCCTTTGTCACCGATTCTGTTCATAACTTTTATGGACAGAATTTCTAGGCACAGCCAGGGTGTTGAAAGGGTCCGGTTTGGTGGACTCAGGATTGGGTCACTGCTTTTTGCTGATGATGTTGTCCTGTTTGCTTCATCAGGCCGTGATCTTCAGCTCTCTCTGGATCGGTTCGCAGCTGAGTGTGAAGTGACTGGAATGAGAATCAGCACCTCCAGATCCGAGACTAGAAAAGGGTGGAGTGCCCTCTCAGGGTTTGGGGAGAGATCATCTCCTCGGGTATCTTGGGGTCTTGTTCACGAGTGAGGGAAGAATGGAGCATTGGATCGACGGGCGGATTGGTGCGGCATCCGCAGTGATGCGGGCTCTGCATTGGTCTGTTGTGGTGAAAAAGGAGCTGAGCACTTTGAGCTATTTTTTGTAGGAAAATGTGCTATATAAATAAATGTTGTTGTTGTTGTTGAGCCGTAAGGCAGAGGTCTCAATTTACTAGTCGATCTACGTTCCTATCCTAACCTATGGTCATGAACTATGGGTAGTGACCGAAAGAACGAGATTGCGAATGCAAGCGGCTGAAATGAGTTTCCTCCGCAGGGTGTCTGGGCTTTCCCTTAAAGATAGGGTGAGAAGCTCAGTCATCCGGGAGGGGCTCAGAGTAGAACCGCTGCTCCTCTGCATCGAGAGGAGTCAGATGAGGTGGCTCGGGCATCTGATCAGGATGCCTCCTGGACACCTCCCTGGTGAGGTGTTCTGGACACGTCCAACCGGGAGGAGGCCCTGGGGAAGACCCAGGACACACTGGAGGGACTATGTCTCCCGGCTGGCCTGGGAACGCCTTGGGATTCTCCCGGAAGAGCTTGAAGAAGTGGCCTGGGAGTGGGAAGTCTGGGCCTCTCTGCTCAAGCTGCTGCCCCCGCGACCCGACTTCGGATAAGCGGAAGAGGATGGATGGATGGATGGATGGATGGATTATCACATCAAACATTGATTACTGTAACTCCCTACTGGCAGGTGTCCCTTCTAATCTTATATCACAGCTCCAGCTGATTCAAAACTCTGCTGCCAGAGTCCTTACACGAACCAGCATCAGTGAGCACATAACACCCATCCTGCTTCACCTTCACTGGCTTCCTGTGTCTTACAGAACTGAATATAAAATTCTATTGTTAACCTACAAAGCTTTAAATGGTCCCTCACCAGACTACATCAGTGAACTTCTTGATCACCATGCTCCTATTCACCCTCTAAGGTCCTCTGATTCTGGTAATCTTGTTGTGCCCCAACTGTATGGGTGAAAGGACCTTCAGCTGTATAGTACCCAGACTTTGAAATGACCTCCCTAAATTAATTAGCTGACTCAGTTCTTTTAAAAAAACAACTTAAAACTGATCTATTCAGGAATTTGTTTAAGTTAACCAGACATTCTGACTCTCTTTCAATCTTCTTCTCTGGACAGATTCTCAGTATAATTTGTGTGTGTGTTATATCGCAATTGATGTTATCAGCTAGGGTTTTACCTTAAGTATTGATTGTAATATTTTACTGTGGTTTATTGTCTTTTATTCTATTTAACGCTTTGTGTATTCTGTATCCATCTGTTTTAGTGTTCTATTCAGGAAACATTTGTGTCCAATGTTACATATACAGTACCTGCTGTTTCTTTCTGAGACACTGTGAGGCGCCTTAAGTGCTATATAAATAAAGTATATTATTATTGTTATTATTATTATTGTTATTATTATTATTATTATGAGGCAGTTTGACTCCTTTTGGAACAAATGGGACCTGTTCCGCCACAATGGATTACATTTGAACCAGATGAGCACAGATTTGTTTGTAAGTCCTATGAGTAGGTGAATCAAGGATTGTTTAAGGAAGGCCAGGTTTAGAATGGTACATGAGTATAAAAGCAAATATACATAGTAACATACATTCTAGCCCAAAGTTTAAAGGCAAATGTACAATAAGTAATACATTAAAAAATAGCTTGCCTTAATGCTAGAAGTATCAAAAATAAAACAAGTGAGTTGAAGTTGTATGTAGCTGAGCATAATTAAGATATTTCTTTTTAAATTATGATATGTGAGTGGGGAGGTTTGCTATTAGAGAAAGAGGCCTTACTTTAGGAGTATGATATAGACCCGCCAATGCAGACAGTAATTTCAATATGCATCTTTTAAATAATATTAAAAAGGCAAGCTAACAGGGGGATATTTTTTTCATGGTGGTTTTTAATTACCCGAATATTAGCAGGGCTGACTTTGAAAATAGTGGAGTATAAAGCAGGAGTTTTTAGACTTAATCAGTGACTGTTTTTTAACACAGTAGGTTAAACCAGAAATGTGGGGGGAAACCCGTCTATATTTAGTATTTTATAATAATCAGGCTGCGGTGGGTTGGCACCCTGCCCAGGATTGGTTCCTGCCTTGTGCCCTGTGTTGGCTGGGATTGGCTCCAGCAGACCCCCGTGACCCTGTATTCGGATTCAGCGGGTTAGGAAATGGATGGATGGATGGATAATAATCAGGATAGAGTTTAGGATGTAGAGGTGACCCACTAGGGACAAGTGACCATAATATACTACATTTCTCAGCAAAGACCAGAACTGTTAAGTTAGTTGGTAAATGAGATAAAAAAAAAGGCAGCAAAAGACAAAACAGCTGTATAAGGTGTATAAGACTGATAACTCCAATACAAATCAGTGTATAGGGCATATGAGAGCATGAGGGCAACCATTAAGAATGATATAAGGGAAGCTAAAAGGCAGTTAGAGAGTAATATAGCAGATAAAGATTCTTTCAGTATTTTACTAGTAAAAGAACAGTCAAGGAGGAGGTGAAGAGCATCAGGAACATTCTTGTCAGATCCACAGCTTTCTCACTCAATTGGACTATTTTTGAAAAATGGGGTTTGACAGGTTGCGTTTTTTGGACTACTTTTTAAAAAACAATGTGTTATTTTGGTCTATTTTTCAACACTCCTCCAATTAATTTTTTTTATGTTTTTCACCCGTCTTTCCCACACTATTTGTATTTATATATGTTCTTTACCTTTGTAAAATCTCTGAAGAGGGGTCACACCCCCATTGTAAGATGGTATATACCCATTCTATCACTCTGACATATCTCTGTGGGGACACCCAGGGCTTTGAGGGTATGTACCTAACCCTCTCGCTCTGACAATGCCACCCCAGTCCCTTCACTTTCCAGTGTGTCATTTTGACTACCTCAGGCATTGAGGGTTTTTTTGAGCAGATTCTCTATTTTGAAGCTGTCCTCCGACTATACATTTTTTGGGGACCTTGCAACACTTATCAAGAATAGTGGAGGGGAATTAAAATGTACAGACAGTGAAATACCAGATGCTCTACTAGAAGTGGATAACCTCCCAACTGTTAGAGAGACTACTAAGGAGGTACAGAGTGATTTGGAAATTGTTGGGGTAAAAGTACTGTTTAGATGAAATAGCTGAAATCAAACAAATCACCAGGACCAGATAATATTTATCCATGAGTAATTAAGGAGGTCAGCGAAAATATATATAAAAACCCTTGACACATATTTTTAGGAAGTCATTGCACACTTGGGAAATTCCAAAGGACTGGAAAATGGAAAATATTATCCCATTATATGAAAAGGGTGATTGGGTAGAGGGGTGGTTCAGTGGTAGCGCTGCTGCCTTGCAGTTAGGAGACCCAGGTTCGATTCCCAGGTCCTCCCAGCGTGGAGTTTGCAGGTTCTCCCCATGTCTGTGTGGGTTTCCTCTGGTTTCCTCCCATAGTCCAAAGACATGCAGGTTAGGTGCATTTGCGATTCTAAATTGTCCTTGATGTGTGTTGGTGTGCTCGCCCTGCCCGGGGTTTGTTTCCTGCCTTGCGCCCTGTGTTGGCTGGGATTGGCTCTAGCAGACCCCTGTGACCCTGTAGTTAGGATATAGCGGATTGGGTAATGGATGGATGGATAATTGGGTAGATCCAAGTAACTATAAACCAGTAAGCTTAACATGCATCACAGACAAATTCATGGAAAAAAATTATTAAGAATACGTTTGAGCAACACATGACAAGAACAGGAGTTTTACTGAACAGAGTTCAGAAGAGGGAGGTCTTGTTTCACCAACATACTAGAATTCTATGAGGAAGCAACTAAAGGATATGATCAGAGTGGTGCAAACAATATTATTTTTGTTGACTTTCAGAAAGTATTTGATTTCGTCCCACATGAGAAGCAAAAACTAAAATGAATGTGAGTTCAGGGTGTAGTGTGTGAATGAGTGTAGAAATGGCTAAAGCACAGAGGGTGGTGGTGCGAGGAACCTTATAAGAATTGGGTGAAGTTCAGAGTTGGAGAATTTGTGAAATGGAACAGAACAGAACATGAGTCAGATAATACAAGTTAGAAAAGGAAAGTAATTTTTCAATGTTTTAAGGTGTGCTTCGTGACACAGATAACAGTGCACCTTTTGCTACAGAGCACCATTTCAGGTAAATCACTGTAGAGAAAAGCCAAGCAAAATGACACCTTTTATTGGCTAACTAAAAAGATTACAATATGCAAGCTTTCGAGGCAACTCAGGCCCCTTCTTCAGGCAAGATGTAAATCACTGAAACTCTAATAACTAAGAGTTGTGTGGGGCTTATTTACATTGATGAAAACAAAATGAATTATGTTAGTTTGGAAGCATTTACAGTTCATTAGCATATTACTGATTGCATGTGTGTGTGGCAGTAAGTTGTTTGTAAAGTCTACCTAGGTCTAGATGAAGTTTTAGGAGGAGCATGTGAACCCTAGAGAGGATTTAAGACTTCCTCACAGAAGAGATAAGATAGAGCCTTTTTGGAGGTGGGAAATAAAGTGAAAGCTCACTGACTGGAGAAAGAAGCTAAGGCTGAGAATTAAGGGATAAGAGAGGTGAGCGGCTTAGCAGACAGGGATTTAAAAAACACATTTTTTGGCATCATTCTGGGTGTGAAAAGATAACACAAGGTCACTCACTGCAGTTAGTGACTATAAAGGGTTGTATAAAAATAATAATGGTTCTTATAAGCTGAAAAAGAGCAAGACAAAAAATATAACACATTGAAAGTAGGTACATGGCCAACACAGCTGACAATTTAACTCCCTTAAAATTTGGTGTGAAACAACAGGAGAAAATAATTTTTTTAAATGTTTTAGAATTCTAAGTCACATCCTAGTTATCCTCAGTTGCTATCAAGCTTATCTACACCACAACTTTCTTTACAATTCCCTGTTCTTACCCGGCTGTAGGTTTCAGTAGTTGCTTTCTTATACAAATCAGGTTTTGTTGTCCAGGTGTCGGGTAATAATATTTTCACGTCTTTAAAAAAGACTCTGAACTTTGTTGCAACAAATAGGTAGTTGGATGCTTCTTTTAACATTTCCTAAAAAAGTAAAGACAATTAAAATGTTAGCATAGTGAGGGCTCATGGACGTTATAAACAGATTATTGACTAGACCACTTTATTCCATGCAACATTCTTCTGTTCCTACTGAGGAATTCCCAGTAATTTCAAAGTCACTTTGTAGATATACTCCTTTTAGTTCATTCTGGGTCCGCCCCTATGGATCTACTCCTAAGTGGAAAGTGCAACCCTTTCCCTAACAAGATTCCTCTTGACTGGAGAAGTAGTGATTTTGCTCTGAGATCTTCTAGTTTCCTCGTTTTATCATTAAGTGTGAGTTTAGCAGCCCTACACAGAAATTCACAGGCCATTTTAAGAAAGTGAGGAATAGAAAAATAATTATAGATTCAAATGACAATAATTAAAAGCAATAACATGAATGATGTGAGAACACAAGGAAAAAAATGAAAGACGCTGCATTGTCTTCTGCGTGTGAAAGTGGAGCAGTGCTGGAGAACCACAACACACAGTGCTTTGCTCTACTGATTGAGCTTGTTCCCACAGCAGGATGAGGTTTTATGTCTGCACACACATACATACACACACACACACACATACAAACCAATGAAATAAACCTTTGTTTGATCAATTTCAGTGCGGATTGAGAATGTGCATCAGAAGGAAAGGCTGGAGGGCATAGCAGTTCACAAAGAGCAGAAACTCCACAACACATGCTCAAAATACCTCTCAGAAATCTCCAATCATAATGAATGCTGCACTCTCAGGAAACTTTTAAGAATAAACAGAAACACAGTCCCCTGAAACATGACACCTGATCTTTTGTTTGCATACAGATTTAATGATCTGACAGTACAACTGATATAAGCACTGCTCACCACGCCCAAAATCTCTAATCCACTGTTACTGAATGGACTGCAAACTCTCACTTCAGATTTGCTAACTTTCTTTATTGTAAACATGCCTGGCTTCCTCGGTGCTTCATCCTCCATTATAGAAAGCTTATATTGCTGCAATTTCGTTATGCTGTGGACTATGACTTACCCTAAAACACCCATCCATAAAAACATTTAATCGAGTTCAGGCTCATGGGTTACCAGCAACATTAGGCACAAAAGTAGGAACCAAGCCTGGTTGCCAGTCCTTCACCTATTCATCTAATTCTGAAATCTATTGACTCAAATTCTGGGTCATGGTAGGTGCATCATATCCAGGTAGCACTGGGAGCATGGTCAGAAACAACCATGGACAGGGTGTCAGCCCATTACAGAGCTCACTGACACACGCCCTCTAGACTTGCACTCAAATAAGGTTAGTTTAGAATGGCTGATTAATTTAACCTCTATATATTACGATATATGAGAGAAAACTCATACAGACATGGGGAGAACATACATCACATAGGCAGTGCTCTGGCAGGAGTTTTGAGGCAGTATTGCTAACCACTGTATCATCCATAATACTGAATACATAATACATAATACTGAAACCAATCATTTAAAATAGTTATCAACAAAACACCAAAAGTGTTATGAGTGAGACCCTAAGAATACCAAAAAAGATAAAAATACTTGATACCTTCAAACTACAAACATCTTAAGTACAGTATGAATAAATATTACTTTTATTCACCTGAGAATCTCTCCATTCATGCAAAGCTGCCAACATGTAGAGCCTATCAAATTCTTTCATATGTTAAGTCTGCATGTGTTGTTTTCTTTTATTAGGATAATCTATAACTTTATAAGCAATGTCTTATTCTTTAAAAAGTAACCACGACACTGGCAGTGTAAAGCCCACCTACGATTTCAAAATACTAACAGTACATCTATAATGGAATACAAACAGAGCTCAGGACCCCAGCATGCTTAAGGCTTACCTTGATTTTATCAATGAGCTGTGGATTTTCAGGCACAGCTTTATGGATTGCAATCACTATGTTTCTGTATCCTTTGTCAACCAGTTCTATCTTTGAACTGGTTAAGTGAGGCAAAAGTAGAAATAAAGAGAAAGCAACTAAGTTGTTATTTGTCCCCATGCTGCTCCACAGTGAGGTTTGCTGGTCTGTGCAGGACTCCTGTAGTAAAAACCTTAAAGTGTGCCTGGCTCCTCCCACAAATGAGGTAAACATTCTTCCAATGAGATTTAAAGGGGAATTCTCAACAACCACAGATTTGAACACTGCAGCAGTTATAGCTATAGCTGGTGCCTGTGTCTTTAAATCCTTTAGTCCCAAATTTTACTTTTAAGTTGGTGATTCCCAGTTGTGCAATCATGGAAGTTCTGGATCTGGAGAAGGAAACAGCTACTATTTCATCAAACATCTTTACAGCATAAGTAGCTTGTATGTGAATGTTATAATGCCATTATGAATTTTATTGTCTGCCAGTTTCCTGAGCTTGTTATTTCCAACAAGGAATTCTAGAAAGCTGGGACTTTTTTTTCTGGGGAATATTTTAATTTGCATATTTTTTCTTTTTTGGAAATAACTTTATATGTGGAGTTTATGAAAGCTGTCTACCATATCTGACACTCATGAAGTCCCCCAAACAGATGTGCTAGGATGTTGGAGCAATGACAGTACTACTACTTATTAATTAGCTGTAATTAACATATTTAACACTTTTTTCTAACCTTGCATTATCTGCTTTAGTTTGCAGTTATGACCCACATTTCCATGTGTCAGACTGTAGGGTTCCTAGACAACATTTAAAAAGTCTGAGATAGTTATTGCAAGCTGTTAAGTATAAGAGAACACTGGAGGAAATTAATGGGAATTATTTAACCTAGATGCCATAAGGCAATTTTGAAAAGAAAAAAAGCTTGTTGGAATACAGAATGAATGACCGAGTCATGTAGTTGAATCAACTACAGAAGGGTATCGCTACTCTTGGTGCCTGGTAAGGTCCTTGTTAGGGTCATCCTCAATAGGATCTGTGATTACCTGTTCACCTACCAGCAACCGGAGCAGTCTGGTTTTACACCTAAGAAGTCTACCATTGATCACACGCATCCTGGCACTGAGGGTTCTCATTGAGAGCAAACATAGGTATCAGTAGTTTCTTTACAGCCTTTGTCGATTTTCATAAAGCGTTTGACTCAGTTGATCAAACTGCCTTGTGGGACATCCTGAGACTTCGCGGGATCCCCCCAAAGATGCCGGATATCATGGCCGGCCTGTACGCTGGTACTGTGAGTGCTGTTCAGAGTGGAGGCAGAACCTCTGTGATTTTCCCAGTTGATTCTGAGGTTCATCAGGGGTGTGTTCTTGCTCCTTATCTGCTCAATGCTTGCATGGACTGGGTGTTGGGCAGGGTCGTGGGGTCTAGCGGCTCTGGGGCATCTGTTGGTAAAGAGAAATTCACTGATTTTGACTTTTTGATGATGCTGTGATCTTTGTGAAGTCAATGGGGGTTCTGATTGGGGCTCTCAAGAAACTGAGAGAGGACTCTGCATTTCTGGGCTTGCGAGTGTCCTGGATATAAACCAAGATCCATGCCTTTAATGAACTCTTGGGGTATTTACTAGTGACATATCAATTCAGTTTATAATTCTTTCATCCAGTTCAGGGTCCTTGGGAAACTGTCTCAATCACAATATCTCAGATGATTTCATGAGCTTGCAATAACCTTATCCTGGACATACCTAATATGTATATATGAAGGTTTCTTTTTAACCCAAAAGATCTCTTACAGGTCAAAACTCACTCAAGAACAATATGAAAAAAAAGATGGAAAGTTCTCAGAATGGGGAGCTAATGGGGCTTTTACCAACAAAAGATTAAATAATGAAGTGAAGTAGTTAGGAATTAGTCAGAGAAGCATGTTTCTTAGAACAGCTGCATCTTGTATGTAAACATTAAAATGCTTTTATGCAGAACTTAAAGGATGCTTTTGGTATGCAGATGGATATGACTTATAAATAAAATTTGCTTTGATAATTTATGCTACTGACCAGTTAGCAAAATAAGCATAGTAGACTTCCTCTTAGTTCATATCACATGTTTTCTGGGAAAGACAGCTTCCATCATGCCTTCTCTCAATACATGCTGCTCTTTGCAGCAGTCTATGAACAATCTGATTTTCCAATGAAGATAACATGGTGTGTATGTTTTAGAGAGTCTGCTACAGTAAGAGTTTCAAAACAGACTTCATCTGCTTCATCTGAAACATTAATGTTACTGTTAGAGTTGTGTGATGGCACCTAGGATGGAAGCCATGGTAGTTTTTTTGATCAATCATTGTCTGTCTTTTTTTGTTAAGTTTATCGTCAACATGCAGAGTCATAAAACACATACACTGGACGAGCTTCGGTCACCCTGTGCCATCTGTTGTAACTCCAGATATTATAACTACATCCATGGATCTTACAACTTTATTGATCAGAGGTGCTCAAGCAGCTAAACAGGTAGCCTGATTGCAGAGGACCAGAGGCAGAAGAGCTGGTTAGATTCAGGAAGCGAGGACTATGCCGACCACTGCCTGGAATATGTCAATGTAATGTGTGTTTGCTGGTAAACAAAGTCAACAAGCAAACTCATTTTCCAATGAAGAGAGCATGGCTCATACTTTTTAGACAGGATGCTACAGTAAGAGTCTCAAAGGAGACTTTTGATCTGCTTATTCTGCAACATTAATGTTACTGTAAAAGGGAGTTTCATTCTTGTCATAATTTGCAAAAAATAAGTTTTACCTAGAACCTTTCTTTTCTAAAATAATAACACATATGGTAGATCTGATTCTTGGGAGATACAGTATAACTGATGGTTTTCATTAAGATAAATTAATTAATTCATTCATTTAAAACAGAAAATAAGCTTTACAAATGAAGGAAGACTATTCAGTCCATCATCCGAATTTCTTTGGTAATTCAAACTATAAGTCTGAGCTCATCAAAGCTACCCTGATGGAATTAAACACGAGCCCAGATGGGCTGGCAGTCAATTGAAGAGCACACACACACACAAGGACTCAACTATGGTCACCCTTAGAGTTGAGAATCAACCTATCTTGTGTTCAGCAAATTAAATGGTGATGTTCAGCACATCTTTGAGAATGTGGGAGGAAGACAGGAGTAGATGGAGAACAACCCACATTGACACAGGGATACTTTAATCTACTTTATCCTGGTCAAAGATGTGGGGAGTGAAGTCAATTATATAAAAGTAAATTAATTTGGAGTGAATGAAGTAAAAAGCAGTCATGTAAAATGGCAGAGCTGCATGAATAACTTATCAAAGATCAAAACGCTGTGAGAAATCCTAAATATACTGCACAGCTGGCTATGAGGCCTGTGAAAGGGAAGAGACATTACAACGCATGCTGAGAATTTAGAGCAGAAAATGATTCAACTGCAGTTTGACCAGTACTTGCAGATTTAATAAAGGACCCTAAGCTCACTTTATTTTACATTTGCACAGAAATAAACTGCAAATGCATTTTGATTTAGTAATTTTCTGTTCTGTGCATTTCATTAACACATGTGCGAAGAGGAGGTATAACTTTGTGGCTAACTGAGTTTACTGTAAGTCAGATTATAATGACATGGTGACTTAGCGGTTAGCGATACTGACATTACAGCTCTAATGATTTGGGCTTGAATCACTGACTCTGTGGAGTTTACAGTTTCTTTTCATTGCTGTGCAATTTTCTCAGGTGCTCCATTTTTCTCCCTCATCCAGCCACAGAGGTTAGGCATACAGTATGTTTGATTCTAAACTTGCCCAGTGTGTGTAAGCACTATGACCTGTGACAGATCAACGTTCTGTCCAGGGTTGGTTTCTACCTTTCACCTAGTGCTGCCATGATGATGGTCCACCATGACTATACAGTGGTGGCTCACTGACTAATGCAATTGCTTCTCATCTCCAGGAGCCTGTGTTTGATTCTTATGTTCTTTTGTTGTCTGCAAGGAGTTCCTGAGAGTAATCCAGTTTCCTCTGGCATATCATGAATGAACAGTTTAGTTTAACTGGCATTTATAAATGACTCCATTATGAGGATGTTTTGGAAATTGTGCGCAGAATTTGCTGTTTTCCCTGAATGTATCCTACTAGGCTCTTTCCCCCCACAAATGTGTACTGGAATAAATGTGTTCAGGAAGTGGATATTAGATTAAATGATCACTCATTAGATAACACTACTGCTTCTCTACATGTGTCCTCTTTAGCTATGACTCCCACATCCCAAAGACTTTAATGTTAGGTTGTTGGCAGTCAAAATCTAGTGTTGGAGTATGGCTGCCAGCCAGATAAAAAAAAATTAAGCTCTGCTTTCATTCTGCCCTGTAATGGACTGGTGCCCTGTTCAGGATTTGTTCCCTACCTTACGCCATATGCTAGCTGGGGTAGGCTAAATCAGACCCCCACAACACCTGCTCAGGACAAAGTATGTTAGAAAATGACTGACTGACTGCTTTCATTTTAAAAATTTTCTGCCCACATCAGAATTTTCAAATCATTTTCTAAAAGTTTGTCATCTATACTGAAATGGCAAAAAAAGCATACATTTTCCCTATTGGGTATGCACAGTTTATCAACCAATTGCACCATTTATTTTTGAAGCAAACACAAAGTAGATAAAAAATGCCAAAAGAGCAAAGAAAAAATAAAACAAAATTCATTGTCTCAATAGTTGATGAAGTGCAAGAGAGTATAAGATTGGCAAAGTCTTGGAAAATACACACAGGAAGGACAACTAAAATAAATACGGGATATACAGATATTTGAGTGTTTCAAGACACAGGACCAGTCACCTCATGTAGTGGAGTTGGGAACAGACAATCCACAAAGTAAAGATGAGATCAGGGAATTATCAAAACAAACAAGTCAGTGCTTGGCAATTATATATAAGCATTTTTGAAGAGCACCTTTTTTCCCCATCCACACAGGTACTTGAGACTCAGCATTTTCAAGTTTACACACATTGGACAGCATTAGGTTGAAAACGTCATTTCCTTATTGAACAAAGGCCAAAACAAATAAAAAGATGTTTTTCCAAATTGATCCATGTTGATGTGAGTTAGGAGTAAAAATGGTTTGTGCTTTTTGCCAGGATCGGCTCCAGCTCCTCACGTGAGTTTCAGTAAATGGATAGATGGGCTGATAAAGAATGACTTGTCTTTAAACCTCAGAGAAAACAAAAAACCTACCTGTTGGTTGATATCCTGCCAGTAACCATTAAATACCATCTAATCTCAAGCTGCCAAATATGTTTTAGGTTTTAGTATTGTTTTTCTTTGTGATATTTTCTTTCTCAATGCTAGAGTATTTCCTATAGAGAAACTAACTGAAAACTGCATATTTACAAAAACATATGAAAAATCAACTGGCAAGCACTTGCTCTGATAAAGCTGGAGCTCTCAAAAGCAAGACAGGTGAATGGCCTTTCTGAAGACTGCAACATAGCAAGAGAAAGCAGAAAGGCTTGCCATTCTACAATCAGACCCTTTCATCTAGAATTCTGGGAAAAAAGGCTCTTTGTTTTCTGTACAGTAATTAAAAAGGACAACAATGATGCCACCTTCTACTGTTTAGTGCTTTGTTATGTTCTTCAACATCACGTGTTACAGCTACTACTCACCACAACGCGCCTTGTGCTATTGTGATCTGATGACCAGAGAAGAAGACTGGCAGACATTTATAAACCATCCAGCCTTCCATTTTTTAAATCACTTTTTCCTCAAAGAAGTTTCAAATTGGTAGTCATCTTTGTTATGTTAATTTCACCTGTGGAAAGAAAGCAGAAGATGTCTACAGAAATATAAGGATCTTGAGACAGTCAAGTGGTTTGATGCTGTGACACACAACAGTACAACTCTGTAATAAAAGCCGCATGGGGGAGAGTTGGCTTTGTTACTGAATGGCATCCCATCCAAAGTCGGTTGTTACTTTACATCTGATGCTGCCACAATGCTAAGCCAGATAAAAAGTGAGAGATGATGGATAATGAAGCAGTCATGCCACAACTTATTACCTACATGGTATATGGTGTATGTACTTTATAAGTATGTCATAGGATCCTGGGGAATCTAAAGCTGCAGCCAAGCTCTTATACCAGGAGGACAGTTGTATACTCTGTGCAGTCCATTTGAGATCCTAATTTACATACAACAGCTTTCAAAGTGAAATGCTGCAATACAAATTTGAACAGTGGATTGCATGCACATTATGGTAGTATCAAATCTAGGTAGTTAAAGAAGTATGGAAATAGGGAGTATTTCTGAAAAACAATGAAACCTATTCATTTGCTCTTTCATTTTGCATGTGTTTCTCAGGATGAAGGTCAAAGGCTGAGCACAGCAGATCAGCTGTCCTTGTCTCCTTCTCCTTCTTCTCCCTCCCAGATGTTTTGGATCTGCCCTTGATCTCCTTCCTGAGGACCTCAAGATTTAGTCTGATAGATTTATCACAGGAGGCAGGTGCTGTGTAGTTTTTCTACTTGTAGTAAGGACTGCAAAGCTCCATGTATTGTATAGCTTTAAATTAAATAAAGACCGATTGACTCAGATGGCTAGACCACCTCAGCTGATTCCCCTCAGGCCAGAACAGTAGTAATAGGTATACTTTAAGAGCTTCTGTATTGTCAAGATCCTTGTCCTGTTATTTAGAATAATTCCTTGACTCTACAGAGGCAGTTCATTTTGAACATGCGTGCTTGAGAATTCATATTTTTGAGCAATACTTTAAGGTAAAACAAAAGCTTCATCCAAGGTGAACTCCCATTTAAATAAATACTTTCTGACATCAACTCTTCACCAAATCATGTATCAGCCTGATGGACATTCCTACCATCTCTTATAAGTAAGGTCCAAGTTAATTAATATGCTTTACTGTTTGGGTTGGCTGATGATTTCCTCCTTTCCATATCCAAAAAAAACTTACCACAAAAACAAAAATGAGCTCAAATTTGAAGGTCTGTATTCTCATGCTAATGGCTTCATGCTGACTGCAAACCATACCAATGTGGGTCTGAGATCTAAGACAGAAGAGGCCAAAAGGTTAACATCTGACTAACAATGACATAACATTGAGGTCCTCAATTTGGATAATGTGCTGCATCTGAACATAAGGACACCAGACATAGCATTGGCAGAGTCTTGCATTCAACCTTTAAAGATTTAATTAATGTAGAAGATGTGGACACAACTCTCACTCCACTGTACCCTTAGCCAGGGAAAATCAGTGGTCTAAACTTGTAGTCGTCTCATTTTTAGAGTTGCAGATTAATTTCTCACTTTTTACAAGTTGAACTAATTGTTGAACTATACAAAAATAAAGTAAATTCAATTGAATGAAAGTGAGATGGGTGTTCACCTCCTGCAATAGTTTGGGTGCACTGCACCCCAATTCATTTGTCAGTTCTCTGATCTGCTTGACTTCTGTCACTTACGTGAACTGAAGTAAAGTCTTTGCAGGAGAGGATAATTTAAAATGATGTTTAACTGTGTACTATGACGGAGATGCAATGTCCATCTGCTTCACCACTGAATCCTTTACACACAGAAGGACAGATGCCAATGCAGAGCAGACAATCGATCTCTCTGTTCTTCCCAGTATGTGAATCAGTGGCTGAGTGTGTGGCAATGTTAGACACCACATGGGTGGTGGAACTCAGGAGCTAATGACAATGTAGTAAATAAGCACTACACCACTTCAAATTTTAGACTACCATGTCAAACTTGTGCATCTTCTCTCACATACAGCAGGCAAGACTCAAAATGTATTTTGCATCCTTTATTTCTGTTGTATTTCTTCTAAATTGAGCCTGTAAAACCCTAAAATGCTGTTGAAATGACCAAACTTTCTTTTTAAACTTTTTTATAACTTTCACAAAGGACTCTTATATGTGTGGAAAATCAAACTGCAAATGATGTTATTTCATTTTATTTTTAATTTTTGCAGCATCCATTCATGTAGACTTTGAAAAATAAATGGCAAATGACAGATTGCATTTTCTTTTCATAATTTTAATTTTCATTTCCTTTTTTGCAGAAAATGCCTCCCATAGTCTTAGGTTTGCAGAAACTTATTTACCGCTGAGTTATTAGAACAGGAAGAAGAGTGTTTAAGTTTGTATATAGAAGTAAGGACAGTTTACTTGCGATTTATATACAGGTAGTCCCCAAGTTACGGACATCCGACCTACGACTTACGAATGGGGCTGCAGCTGCAATGCATGCACCTCAGTAACTGTCGCTCCATCATCTTCGGCCTGGGGACCCTGCATGTGGTGGCCAGACAAAGGCTGGAGGGGGGCGATTTCATACTCGCACAGTGTAGTGTCCCTCGGGTGGCTCCCGGCGACAAGTGGTCACCAGGGCCACAGCTATCGCTTGTGTACAGGACGGAGGCTTGATGGGGTGGTTCGCTGCCGCTCACCATGGCGCCGCAGCTACTGCTCCTAAGTGGACGCAGGCTAGATGGAGCGAAGGTGGGTGTTTTACTGTCTGCCCACCACACACGGCTGCCCAGTACGTTCTCAGTGGGCGGCTGGTGATGCTGCAAGCAGTGACCCGGTTGTGGCTGAACGGAGGCCATTGAGGGTGAATGGGGCAACGGGGGGTAGCATTGTAGTGTGCATCAGGTGGCTGCCTTGAGAAAGGGGGTGATTCACTACCCTCCTTTGGCCACACTGTGTTCGTTCTTTATGGGCTGACGTTGCAGGCAGCATACTGTAGTGGAGGTGACTGTGAGGTGGGCTGGTGATGAATCGCCCCACGCCGCCCCTAGTCATTCTCAATTGTAAGCCTGCTTGTACTGTTACACACATAGCAGGAAGTGGTCTCTTGTCAGTACACCAGACGTGTTGACGACGGGTGCCTTCCTGCTGTGATAGCGTGTACAGTGCTGTGCAGAAGCACTCACCAAAGCCTTTTGTCTTCACCCTTCAAGAATGTCTCTGAAACACAAATCTGATGCAAATGCTGGTGATACAGTAAAGAAGAGAAAAACCATCACCAGTGAAAATAAAGTAGAAATAATAAAAAGGTCAGAAAGGGTTGAAACTCCATAATTCATTGGCAGAGCACTTGGTTAACTTGGTCAACAACAGCATTTATTAAAATAATGTACCTGTTCCAACTTACATATGTAGCACCCTCCTAGTTGGGTATAATAGTAAACGTGTTTATTTGATGCTAAGAGCACGCGCGGCTTTCGGCGTCGCAGGAGAGCGGGAAGGGAACTCGCACGCCAAGAGGTTGACACCTCACTTGTTGAAGAGAAAAAAAAATGTGGCTGCACAGTTTCCCCTTTTTTTTTAAGCGATACATAGTTCGGTGAGGCGGCACGGTGGCGCAGTGGTAGCGCTGCTGCCTCGCAGTTAGGAGACCTGGGTTCGCTTCCCGGGTCCTCCCTGCGTGGAGTTTGCATGTTCTCCCGTGTCTCGCGTGGGTTTCCTCCGGGCGCTCCGGTTTCCTCCCACAATCCAAAGACATGCAGGTTAGGTGGATTGGCGATTCTGAATTGGCCCTAGTGTGTGCTTGGTGTGTGGGTGTGTTTGTGTGTGTCCTGCGGTGGGTTGGCACCCTGCCCAGGATTGGTTCCTGCCTTGTGCCCTGGGATTGGCTCCAGCAGACCCCTGTGACCCTGTATTCGGATTCAGCGGGTTAGAAAATGGATGGATAGTTCGGTGATAAGGACTTTTTGGAGGACTGCCACAGCCACATTCCACAGAGGGCACAGCCGGCATGCAATACGTCTGACATGATTTATCACAGAAGGAGAAAATGCAAATAAGCAGTGTCAGAAATATCACAGGAGGTAACAACTAATCAGGGAACGCAAATAAATCCCGCATCAAGACGAAGCTGCTGGCGTCATCCCAGACGGAGCTGTGATATTCCTGTGTTTAACCAAGGAGGAAAATGAGAAATGTGGGGAAAAGTTCTGGAAGGACACTGTGAGTACACGTGAAGTTATGTACTGCATATGAGCTCCAACTAAGCGCGCCAACGATTTTTTTATATATATATCTATATATTTATTGTTGATTTCTATGTGTGAACCTTACTTGTGCTGAAACTCAAATTTAAGTTGAACTGTGATAATATCTCATAAGCGGTATGTTTAAATAAATGTGTTTTATGTTTTTTTTTGTTTGTTTGTTATTTTCTATCCATGATTGTTTGAAGTGCTTACATGGTGGTTGCATTCAAATAATTAATAAAAAGGAGTGAGTGTTTATAAATCATTACTTTGAAATAGTGTAACAATTATGAATAATAATTGTTTTCATTGGACCCATTGGTTATTAAAATTTATTGGGAGGTGTTTAATGTGGATCCCACCAGTGAAATTTCATCCTAGGTCATAGGTAACGTGCCAGTTAAATGGTGGGATGGCTACACATACAAATTCAACTTAAGTACAAACCTACAGTCCCCATCTCGTGCGTAACCCGGGAACTGCCTGTGTATATTTTTTGGGTGGAAGTAATCTGTGGCTGTTAGTGTTTATTTTGTTCATTATTGTCTTTGTGCATAATTTTTCACTTTTGTTTTTGAGTATTTTTCTGTCTATCCTTTGTGGACTGTCTTTGAAAGAACAAGAGGGAGGATAAAAAAAGACTTTTTGTTTCACTTCTTGTTGGATTTTTCTCATCACTTTTTGCTTTGGACTCGCTGGAATTGTTGTGTATAGCACCTGCACTTATTTTCCTTATTTTTATTAGTGTCCTTGCATGGAACTGTGTATATAATTGCAGAATGTTATTGGCACATCTGGAATAAACCAGTATTCTATTTTTTTTTAAACAGTCATCATTGTGTGTGTCTCAGTTCTCCCATCCCCTAATAGTTCAGTTATGGCTTCAGGTGTTTGAAATTGGTCAAAGGTGCCAATGCAAAGGGCACCACAAATGCAAACAAAAAAAGTATCAGTTTGTTCAAATAATCTAAACCATGCCTAATAATCCGAAAAATATTATTAAAACATAATATTCTCAAGCCTGCTTAATTCAATGGAGGGACTCAGTAGATTAGAGCCAATCCTGCCAGCATTATGTTTAGTTTTAAAATGTAATAATAACATTTATTTACATTACACAAAATGTACATTTGATTTGTCACTGAATTCAGTATAGTAAATATTTGAACCAATGACTTCCAAAAACTGTGGTGGGCTGGTGCCCTGCCCGGGGATTTGTTTTCTGCCCTGTGCCCTGTGTTGGCTGGGATTGGCTCCAGCAGACCCCCGTGACCCTGTGTTAGGATATAGCGGATTGGATAATGACTGACTGACTGACTGACTTCCAAAAATTATTATATTGAAAACATTGCAGTTCATCACAAGCCAAACATCCATTTTCTGTCCTACTTAAACCAACATCAGAATTGTGGGGGTGAGCAGTCTATCCCAGCAGCCTTAGATTAGATTAGATAAACTAGATCAATTTTATTAATCCCATGGGGAAATTCAAAATTGGATGAAAGACAAGAACCAGCCTTCAATGGTGTACCATAGTCATGCACCTACCTGGCTGATTTAGAGGCACAAATAAACCTAAGAAAATTTGGACTACCAGGAGAAACAACTAAACAGACACAAGGAGAACATAAAGACTCTGCACAAGATCTCCCCAGACTAGAATTCTGACCCAGAATTCTGAAGTTCTAACCAGTCTGCCACCCAGCTCTTCAAATATATCATTTTAATTTGATTTGTCAGTAATACCATACAATAATTTCCATGATTATGTACTTAGAAGTTGATTATGAGCATGCTATGTTATCAACTGAGCCTTTTCTTTTCCATTCTTTTCATCTCATTTGTCATGTTATGATAGGACAGGCTCATTTCCTTTTCTATTTATTACTTTATAGTGAGGAGTATTTTTTTTTCTTACAAACAGGAGCTCACAGTGCTATGGCCTAAATTTGCATTTAATCTACAGTCATCTTTGGGCAAACAGGTTTTTTTTTTCTTTCTCTTTTTTTTAATGACAATGCATACAAGTTACATGTAATTCAGAAGTCAAATGACTCTGGGCAGGGAGAGGAGAGAGGTTGGGAGCATTCAGCCACACCCACCACACAAAGAACCCCCCAGATATTCAAGTGCTGCTGTGTAATGGGCAGCACCTCAGCACCACACTGAAACAGTGTAAGGTGTTGTTACGATGGCTGGAGTGCCAATCCTGCCACCGACCCCCAAGTTTTCCCTGCAAAGTGGAGGACCTGCTTACAAGGCTGGATGCAGCCTGGATTAATGTCCTACCCGGGACTGAGCAATTACAGGTTAAGGGCCTTGCTCATGGGCCCAAAGGAGTAAAGTCACTTCTGGAATTTATGGGATTTAAACTGGCAACCTTCCGTTTGCCGGCACAGATCCCTAGCCTCAGAGTAACCATTCTGTCTTACTGGGCAGGAAATGGCTGTTTACATCAAATCCAGATGTTTTGTAACAGGCAAGGCTAGCACCAACAGAGCAGGCCCGAGGCATAAGCGAACTAAGCCACTGCTTAGGGCCCCCAAGAACGCTTGAAATATCCCAAGCAAGAGCTTTTTTTTAAATTATTATTATTATTGGAATTACAAGGTTCTAACTTGACAAATATGAAAAGAAGCAGCAGTAAATTTCAAGGAGCACAAACAGTTTATTCATAAATTGTTACAAAACACAAACTGGCAAGTCCAAATAAGAACAACATCCTTAGTTTTCTTTTTTTAGCTGGAAAAAATATTCCACTCCTATCATGTCATCTTTCATGGCGACTCTGCCAAGTCATTTTCCACAAATTGTAAGTCTCGCCAAAAACAACTTCAATCAGCAATCTAACCACAACAGGTATGCTGCTTCTTGGGTCTTCCGCTGTGCAATTACAGGGCATCCATCATGTTGTTAAAACGAGGAAATAGTTTGGAGGGCACCGATGAATGCTATTCCCCTATTTCTGTTTGATGCCATTTACACAGAATATACAGGAAAATCACTGCATTTTAAATTTAAAATACATGTAATTCTGCATGGTGTCAGACTGTGACTGTATAAAAAATTGACATGTTGTATTCTGGCATGGATCCATGTCGCTCAGATTCAACGTACGAGATTTATCCGAAATCTCATTAATTATACAGTACTACGTGTTACGGCCCTGCAGTGAAGCAGTGAGGCCATATGACAAAGAAATGGGAAAAATGACAGATAGAACTTTATAATCTTAAGAGAACATATTCATATTTTGTGATATATTATATCTAAAGTAATCACACAAAAACACAATGTTATTTTAAGCTGGTGTGAGCTGGTGTCACGAATCGTGTGCATGAACGCGCATTTTATCCAATGTGATCAGTCAGACTACCATCAGGTTACAGTCTTCTCTGCGTTAAAAAGCTGCAAATAAAGTTATGTTACAGAAAAAGACATATCCTTCTGGAGGAGTCTTTGGGGGACCGCTTTCAGTCTTTGGGGGAAGTTACAGACAACTTTGGTGTGCTTCTTAACTTTAGGTTGCTTGATGCACAGATTCTGAGGGACCAGAGTAAGCTTCTTGGAGACAAACCTACCTTTGGAGTAGAGGCTGATGTTGATGGGAGAGCACTGGCTACAGAGATGGAGAGCCTTCCAGAACTACCCCAAGCAAATATGAGCTTACCTCTCTCAAAATGAGATCTGTGAGTTTACCTAAATCTTTGGATACCCTGCACTCTCCCTGTGACTGTTGCATCTGCAGAGCAGAGGTTTTCTAAGATCAAATTAATCAAAATTACTTGAGATCTTCCATGGCACAAGAAAGACTGAGTGGGCTTGGACTGATTAGCATCAACAATAGTTTCTCGTCAATTCTCTTATAATGTCATAAATGTCTTGGCCTCCAGAAAAGCCAGGAAAGAGAAATTGAAAGTGTAATATTTAGGTAGAATGTAAGAGGAAAAAATACAAATTTCTGAAAAAAAAAGTAAATGCCTTCAATTTTACTTTTGAATTTCTTTACACATGTGTACATAGTCTCTCTATCATAAAGAAAAATCTTGCGACGAGATCTTTTGAAGAGAGACAGAGAGACACTTTCACATCCCGCGAGACTTTCAAGTCACATCATACTTACAACTTTTGGAAGAAAGTCCTGTACTACACATGCAGAGCAGGTTACAGATAATGGAAGCAGGAAAATTTGAAAGTCTCAAAAAAATGAGAGTAAAGATCACATTAGCACAAACAAATGGAAAATATTACTCAGTGAAATAATAGAACAGCGAAAAGAGATCGAATAGAGAGACAAGTCAGTGAGACAAAAGGGCAGCTGCTGTACAGGCTTTTAAATGTTCAAAGCACCACACGAGACGAAGATCACGCAGCACAGCAGCAGCAGCAAGCCAGCATCTGATTGAGCAAAGAGGAGGTAAAAAAAAACTATTTGTTTCCCATTGTATCACTGTTTAAGAAGTGGTTTCGGAGGAGCAACTGTGTCTCCCTGGGGTGCGTTCAGCTCCCCTCTTCAAAATGTCGCGTAGCACTGGCAGGGTGAAAAGGAGTAGGCGAGCAAAGTGAGCAGGGGGGCAAAGCCCCTTAGAATTCTTAATTATTCAACTTTATATTTTATTCTTGAGAAGTTATTGTAATGTTTTTACAGGTTCATCTTTTCATTTTATGTCATTATTTAAGGATTTATCTAATTTATTTGATGTCCTTGTTTGGGTTACATTTTTTATTTTTAAAATATTTTATTTTATTTCATTTGAAGGACTGGGTTATGAAACCTTCACTTTGAATATTAAAGTTCACATTAACACGAGACAACTTTGGTCAATTTATTACCTTTTAAGATTAAAAATCACAGAAGGGTGAAAGCATGCCAGGCTAACATTGGTATAATGTAAGCAACAGCAACAACTAATAAAAGTGATAATTGGTGTGTTAAATTTAAAGTAGGTGTGCAAATGATCAAGCATTAACAACAGTAGCTTTGGCAGCGCCAAGGTGGTGGGGGGCCCCCAAATCCTGTTTTGCTTAGGGCCCCATAAAGGCTTGGGCGAGCCCTGAGGACCAAATAGCTTCACAGTGAAAAGACATGCAAAGAACGCTGCTGTAAAAGTAGACTCTCCAAAATGCAGATTAACCAGTTGGTTGTTTTTAACTCAACTTCATGATGAGGAGTGACAGAAGGAGTAGCTAGGGGGCATGAAAGAAAATAGGCAATACATCAAAATATCATGTTGTTTCAAAATGCCGCAAAGATGCATTTATGTCCATGCTGACAATTTTAGATTTGCACTGAGAAAAATGAAGGAACATATTTTACCTTGGTTAAGAATAGTGTACAAGAAGATTGACCAAATAACGAGGCTACAGAATGAGCTGCTTTATTACCGAATTTAAATTCTATGTTAGATACAGGTGATTGTATATTACTGGCATTAGCATTATGACTGGACAACAGTCAAAAGTATATAAGCCATTAGTACAAACATATAAATTCCATCCATTAATTGGTATATTCGTTTATTCATCAAAGGCTGATGAGGAGGATAAGCTATGTGCTGCTGCAATAAACAAAAACAGGAACCAGCCTTGGAAAAGGTGTCAGAAGTATCAGAAGTAGAATAATATTGTGTGCTGTCCAGTAGGTTGCACGGGAGTTTTTTGCTGTTTGTTTTTAATTGTTTTAATCATATCCTGGTGCTTGTAGTATTAGGCCCTGATGACATTATCAGACATTTAGCTGACAGTGCTTTATTATTACATCATTGTGCATTAAGCAAGTTAAAGAACTTAGTATTTTTCAGGTATTTGAATTTTTTCAGAGACTAAGTTAGTCTTTTTGAGACTGGCACGGCTGCCGGCCAGGTTGCGTTCCTTAGAGGATCAGCTATGGGTTAACCAGCTTCAGATAATGGATGAATGGGTAGATAGATTTTGCTAGTTGTGTTTTACTTTTCAAGAAGTAAAGCAAAAGATAATCAGACAGTTAAGAATCTTGTGACAAAAGACTGAATTTCTCATGACTTCTCCAGTCTAATAAATTGTGCATCAGAAATGTACTGTTTGGTTTTAGATTTGTGAAGGATGGCATTTATGAAGTGGCCTAGATGCTGGGGATGATCCCCATTCCCTGTGTCAGCCAGGAGTTTGATATAACGCTCCAGAATGGATGGACTGGCATGCCAGCAGGGTTGGACGAAAGACCCTAACCCAGACAAGAGGAGGAGACAGCCTGTCAAAACTGTATGCTCCCCTGAAACACTAGGTGGCAGTGCAGAGAAAAGCAGAGACTAGTAATGATTGCAAATTCAAGAAGAATGCGATAACTCTATGCATGTATATTCTTTTGGTAGTACAACTAAAATGTAGCGATGAAAAGGTCAAACTTTAAAAATGGGTTTTTAAGTTTTTGTTTTTTTATAATGGTCCATGGTGTTAGCCTGGCGTATCTATATGGGTAACATATTCCAGACTTTTGATTCATAACAGCAAAAGGTCTCCTCATTATTTCTTTTATACTTGGCTCTTGGAATTATAAGCAAACAATTATTAGAGGATCTGAAGTTATGACTTGGAATGTAGGCATCTGGCACCCCAAAATATAGGAAGGAGCAAAATTATTTAAAGCTTTATGTACTATTAGTAATATTTCAAAGTAAATTCTAAAAGACATGGGTAGCCATTGTAACAATGCTAAAACTGTAGAGTTGTAGTCAGATTTTCTTTTTTTTCTGTTTAAGATATCTGCCGCTGCATTCTGAACTAATTGCAACCAAATAATGTCTTTTTTAATAGGCCTGTTAGGACTGCATTGCAGTAGTCTAGTGGACTAAAAACAAAAACCTGAATTAATTTCACAGCATCTTAAATATCACTAGTTATGTAAGTTAATATGTATGTTAGAAAATTCTGCACACATATCTGGCATGGATACACCAGAACTGCCATGCCAAAATGCACAGTCATTTTGCTCATCTTGAGTGCTAAAAACTCATGCCTTTTGGATGTGGGAGGAAACCGCAGAGGATAAAGAAAATATAGGCAGACATGGGAAGAATAGATAAATTCCATCTAAACAAACAGGAATAAAGCCTAGGGGTCTGGAGCTGTGCAGCAGCAGCTTTAACCACAGTGGTGCAATGTTGACCTCAGTCTATTAATGTAGAACTAAAATCATACATGAAAAATATAACTGTGGATCATCAGGACTAAATTTATTGTTTAATGAAACCTAGGCTGTGTAACATAAAAGATGTGTCCCCGACAAATTGCTAGTCAGTCTTAAAATACTGAAATGCAACCAGAACCGAATCATTTAAAACCTGAACTGGACTGATAGATATGTAATCCTGGTCCTTTGACAAATCAGTACATATGCAGCTGATAGAGCAATCTTATCTCTGCAGGCATTCTTTGTGAATAAACAATATGAAATAGCATGAGAACAACATGAAAAATGTGCATGAATAATAAAAATGAAGCTGTTGATCATCTGTAAAGGTATAAAATGCAGGTCGTGTATTGTTGTAAAGTTTATGCAATGTATGAGGGCAATCAATATAGAGTTTAATGATTGGTTTTTAATTAGCTGGTAGAATTAACCACATTAAAAATTGGCAGAAAAAATGTTTGAATAGTCTGATTGACATGACAAATGATGAACAATGTATATTGCTGATAATCTGGTACAATTATTTTGGCCAAAATTAGTCTTAACATTTCTACTTAGAATGGTTGTATCACATCTCCAGTCTTATTTATAACTGTTAAGCCTTTATGGAAACTTCAAGTTTATTATTATCAATTCACATTAATAACACACCCTTCACTCAAGTTGTTCAAAATAATTTACATCTATGTAGGAACTCATTATATTAATGTGCTTTTAGATTTTACTAATTTCATAAATTATATAAAACAGATTAGACGTAAACCAGTCAAGAGTACAAGTATTAGTGGGCTCCATACATTTGTGCTTCATATCAATCTCAATAGCGCTCCCCTTCTCAGCCTATGACCTATGAGAGGCATCCTCCCATATTTAAGAAAACATCGGAAAGCTAAGCAGAGGCCCAGCATGTTTATTTTAGGACAGTGTTAAAATGTTTGTGTTCACTTCTGGAAAAAGCTTTGGAAGTTTCCTTGAAGAGATTATTTTTATTTTCTGATCGTAAGTAAAATTACATATTACTTTCTCACTGTGTTGTCAAGTATGGGTTACGATTCTTGCAATTAAGTAATACTAAGGTAATAAGCAAGCAATGTGGTGTATGATATCACAACTGATTTTTTGTTAGGGAATATTATCATATCAGGAGTTACTACAGATGAGGCTACTAGAGTAATTGTGACTCCAAACTGGTCTGACCAATTAGCAAAGGTGTTTTACAGTACAATTTGAGTGTAACACATTATTAAAACATGGGACCAAGCCACACAGGAACCTAATGACATTGTTCACAATCTGCACCTTGTTCCAAACATACTTTAGACAATGTTTGTCATACTTTGCACAAATTGATTGGTAAGTATATTGTTGATGGCAGAATTGTATTCATTGTCTGAAATTCAAATTAGAAAATCTAATTACTGAACCAATGAGGGAGCACTTTGTCACAGAGATGCTGTTCTCTGCTGCTCCAGTGCATCAAGTTCATTTGCTTCACTCTTTGTTTGGATTGTGATGCGTTTAGGTCATGGAGGTAGTTTCCTGTCATGTTTACAGTAAATTGCTGTACTTGAGGGGAAAACGCAATGTATCCTGGGTTGTCTAACTTTTAGCAGAAAATAGAGACGTTTGAAATGAAACCTGTTGTGCACCCAACATCACAAAGCCAATCTTTTTCTTTCTTTTAAACAGCATGGCCTTCATGGGTTTAAGTTTTGTTTTGGTTTTTTTTTTGCCATTGATTTTGGTTTCACTGTTTACTCAATTCACAGTTGTGTTAAAATTATTATTCTTTCACCCCAGATTGATTATGAGTAATGTGATTTATTTGTTTTCCATATATAGTATAATGCTGTTTTTAAGGAAATTTTAAGGTGTATTTTTCTAGGTTTTTTCATTATATTTTTACTTGGCACAGAGTTCTACACTCTCTGCATATGGAAATGCCCTCTTTAGGGTAAAGGTGCAATTAATTCTTTTAGTAAATGGAAAAGACAGGTAAAGATAGTCAGCAAGCATATTTCCCCCAAGTACTGCAGGTTTTGTATGTTTGTGGACTCTGATTTATGATGGGATGCTATCGATAAATCAGCAACACTGTTACACACCCTACATCATGTGACATGTGGACATTTTTCGGGAACTTGATGTGGGTAAAACTAAATTTGAACAATTTTAGCACATGACTGCACCACAGCAATATGTGAAAAAAAGTGAAGGGGGTCTAAATGCTTTCTGAATCTACTATATATTTATTGTGCCCATTAGAGGGCACTGTTGGTCCCCTGACCAAACAGACAGACATGCAGGACACAAGTTAAAAGCACTAAGTAGATGTTTTTATTCTTGCACAGTGCTCTCTTAGCACCACAGCCACTATAAACAGGCAAATAATCACATTACACAATACGTTTCTCTCTCTTCTCCTCCTCCTCACCTCCCAGCAAGCTTCGTCCTCCACCACCCGACTCTGGCTTACCTGCTGGGTATGAAGCAGTCTTTTATATAGTGTCCAACCTGGAAGTGCTTTTGCTCTTCTGCCCACATGACATGCCAGCACTTCGGGTCACATGGAGAACTTAAGTTTTAAGCAGTTCAGAAGTATTTCTGGGCTTCCATTCCTGTGACCTGCTAGTACTTCCGGGCTAGATGAGAACCTTGACTCCCAACGTCCTTCCACAGTGTTCCCTTGGGGCACCCATGGTAGCCAGCAGGGCTGTGATGCCGAACTCCATGTTCCATGGTGCCCTGCGGGAATCTGGGGGACTGCTACAGTCCAGGGAAGCTGCCATCTAGCGTTTTGTTGGAGGCAGTGTCTCAAAGTAGCTGCCTTCCCCTATCTTTCCAGTCTCTGGGCATGCCGGCCGGTTTGAACTACCGGCCGTCCATTACAGTATGTAATAGCTTAGGATAATATCCATCCATCCATTTTCCAACCCATTGAATCCGAACACAGAATCATGGGGGTCTGCTGGAGCCAATCCCAGCCAACACAGGGCACAAGGCAGGAACCAATCCTGGGCAGGGTGCCAACCCACCACAGGACACACACAAACACACCCACATCCACACACCAAGCACACACTAGGGCCAATTTAGAATCGCCAATCCACCTAATCTGCATGTCTTTGGACTGTGGGAGGAAACCCACGCAGACACAGGGAGAACATGCAAACTCCACGCACGGAGGACCCGGGAAGCGAACCCAGGCCTCCTAACTGCGAGGCAGCAGCGCTACCACTGCGCCACCGTGCCGCCTAGGATAATATCTTTATGTATAATATGCTACCGTGGCTGTTCGTTTGTCTGTCAAGGATTTTAAATCACCTGTAGCTTGCAAACCATTTGACCTCTACTATCCGCTTTTGAGGTGATGATTGACCTCCAAGGTTATTCCTTTTTATTTTATTTTATTATGGAATCAACTCTCGGCAGCGACCAGCAGGGCAGCACATGCGCCGTTCTCATTTCCTACTACCTTCGCCATGACTTTCCTACCTTTTCATATCTTAAATCGTTCTTGACGCAGATTGTAGACTTAAGTGCCAGCTTAAGCGAAAAAATAAAGAAAATGTACTAAGTAATTGCAAAACAAACATGGACTTAATCATTTTTAACGAGAAAAGACGCAGACGGAAGAAGAGAAGAAGCGGGCCACTAGGGTGGAGAAAAGAAGAGCTGCTCAGGAAGCAGCAAGCGTTTCAACCTCTGAGCAAACGAATGCTAATCAGAGACAGAGAAAGAGTACGAAAACTAGGAATGCTCAAGTCAAGTGTATTAACTGCCCATTATCGTGCAGTGAGCCATTACTGGTTCATGATAATAGACTTTCAATGTTTAATGCATTCATTTTTTACAGCAAAAATGTTTACCTTGCTCTGTGAGTGTTTTTTGTTTATTTTATAGTAAATTACTGCCAAAAAGTATCTGCTTGACTGTTTTTCTCTCCAAATCGTGATTTCCTTACACATCTCGCAGTAGTTCTTACTTTATTATTCCTTGTGTGATAATATTTCCAGTCTTAATTTCAGTAGAAAATATGCTCCACTGCAATGAATTATTGTAGAAAGTTAGTCATCTAAGTTGTAGGGGTCAACACCAGACAACACACCAATCTTCTGTACAACATGTTGTCTGTTGTTGCTATTGAACAAATGTATAAGCTCATTCAATATTTAAAACATTTTAATGTGTAAAACATATAGCTGAAGACTAGATTTGCACTACATAAGGTGCCAGTGAGTCACTGGATACTCTTGGATCATCAACAAATCAGATTGCAGATGAAGACTTACAGATAATTTTATTTTATTTTTCATTGACATATGAAATGCCTTGTAAAGAAGTTCAGTGTTAATGGTTGTATATAATGCTGTATGTGGGCTTTTATTGCAAACTTAACGAGTAGTTCATACTCATGAACAACAGAGCCGTCTTTAATCATATCCTGTATGTTTATAATAGACTTTGTAAACCAGGGATTGCAAAATTCCTCTGCTGTTTAAGTGAAAGTATGCAGGAACTTTACTGCATTTTCAAATGGAAGCTTTTAAAACACAGTTATGTTTTGAATATAGGGCTCATCTCCCTTTCAGTTTCATCTTGAATATATGGAAAAACACAGAAGAAATTATTAATGCTGACTCAAAATAAGAATGTCCTGTCAGAGATGCATTATAAGCAATATAGATGAAAAAATATAAGTGAAACTAGACTGAAAGACCAACATCCCTTAGTTTGATTTAAGATTCAGGTATTGTGCCTTCTGGTAAATTAATATATGTGGCATATGCAGTATAGGGACAGCTGATCTACAAACATTTTAAAAATATTTCAATGCTTTTCTAATATTAAAGTTTGTACTTTTATATTAAGATGTATTTATATTTGTATCCACTACTGACAGTGTCCAGATTTTCTCCTCTCTACACTACATGCATTATAAAATACCACTAATGACGGACTGCACAATGACACGTAGTGAATACACTTGACTTATAGTTTTCATACTCTTTCTCTGTAAGTTTAGCATTTGTTTGCTCTGAGGTTGATGTGCTTGCTGCTTCGTGTTTTATCCACTCTAGCGGCCCACTTCTTCTCTTCTTCCATCTGCATCTTTTTGCGTTAAAAATAATGAAGTTTTTGTATTGCAAGAATGATTTAAGGTATGAAGAGGTAGGGGAAGTGACGGAGAAGGAGGTAGGGATGAGAATGGCGCCCGTACGCATGTGCCACACTGCCACGCACTGCTGAGAGTTGATTCTACAATAAAATAAAATAAAAATAAAAAAAGAGTAATAAAAATCATTACCCCAAAAGCAGACAGTGGAGGTCACGTTGTACATGTGTACCAGATTTCAGGTCAATAGGTCAAATGGTTTGCAAGCAACATGTGATTTAAAATCCTGGACAGACAAACAGACAGCCACGGTAGCCTATTATATAAGAAGACATTCCAATACACTGTGAACTGCAGGTGCTAACACTAAAAATACTGAGGTCTACTTTGATTACTTAGATAGCACAGCTAGTCAACAAATAATAAAAATGTGTCAGGTAGTTTTCTTTTTTATATAACAACATGAATTTCAATCAAATCAGTCAAAAATCATTTTTTAGATTTTGGGATATTCAGTTTTTCTAATGTTGAGGTTGCAACCCCTAAATATTGATATATTGAAATATATTTTCTTGGTGAACTATAGATGTACAATTCTGCCAAATTTAAGTTTGTGTTTTTATTGTGTTTAAAATGGGTACAGTAGCAGTAGAGCAAAACTTAAGGTAAATGTAGATCGAGATATGGCGCATTTCACAAGAAATACAATAAGATGAGTAAATGTGTGTATTTTCAGATTTTCAACAAGACCATGAAAGAGGGAGAGGCAGGCTGTCTTTGCTGCTGACCAACAGATTGCAAAAGTAAGTATGGTACTGGCCAGCAATGCCACTGCACACTGAAATAGCAAAATGGATTGCAGTGTTTATCATGTATCCTGTCAGTGTGTAGTTGATGTTTAGGAAAAGCTATTCAGGTGATGGTTTGTGTGTACAGTTCTAATCATCACCTCACTCGTTAACCTAGCTTCCACTACTCTTTCCCATAATTTCATGCTGTGGCTCATCAATTTTATTCCCCTGTAGTTACTGCAGTCCTGCAAATCCCCCTTATTCTTAAATATCGGCACTAGTACACTTCTTCTCCATTCCTCAGGCATCCTCTCACTTTCCAAGATTGTATTAAATAATCTGGTTAAAAACTCCACTGCCATCTCTCCTAAACACCTCCATGCTTCCACAGGTATGTCATCTGGACCAACGGCCTTTCCATTTTTCATCCTTTTCATAGTTGTCCTTACTTTCTCCTTGCTACTCCATTGCACTTCCTGATTCACTATCTCCACATCATCCAACCTC
This sequence comes from Polypterus senegalus, assembly GCF_016835505.1. Taxonomy (NCBI): domain Eukaryota; kingdom Metazoa; phylum Chordata; class Cladistia; order Polypteriformes; family Polypteridae; genus Polypterus; species Polypterus senegalus. Next base: position 77,143,298 of record NC_053167.1, read on the forward strand.
TTCTCTCTCTCATTCTCTTCATTCATCAGCCTCTCAAAGTACTCTTTCCATCTGCTCAACACACTCTCCTCGCTTGTAAGTATGTTTCCATCTTCATTCTTTATCACCCTAACCTGCTGCACATCTTTCCCAGCTCGGTCCCTCTGTCTAGCCAATCGGTACAGGTCCTTTTCTCCCTCCTTAGTGTCCAACCTCTCATACAACTCATCATACACATTTTCTTTAGCCTTCACCACCTCTCTCTTCACCTTGCGCCTTATCTCTTTGTACTCTTGTCTACTTTCTGCATCTCTCTGATTATCCCACTTCTTCTTTGCCATCCTTTCCCTCTGTATACTCTCCTGTATTTCCACATTCCAACACCAGGTTACCTTTTCCTCCTTCCTCTTTCCAGATGTCACGCCAAGCACCCTTCTTGCTGTCACCCTTACTACATCTGCTGTAGTTTCCCAGCTGTCTGGTAACTCTTCACTGCCACCCAATGCCTGCCTCACCTCCTCCCTAAACTCAACCTTGCAGTCTTTGTTTTTCAACTTCCACAATTTGATCCTTGGTTCTGCCCTCACTCTCTTCCTCTTCTTGATCTCCAACGTCATCCTACAGACCACCATCCTATGCTGCTTAACTACACTTTCCCCTGCCACCACTTTGCAGTCTTCAATTACTTTCAGATTGACTCTTCTGCATAGGATGTAATCTACCTGTGTGCATCTCCCTCCACTATTGTATGTCACCCTATGTTCCTCCCTCTTCTTAAAATAGTATTCACCACAGCCATGCCCATCCTTTTGACAAAATCCACTATCCTCTGACCTTCTTCATTCCTCTCCTTGACACCATACATACCCATCACCTCCTCGTCTCCTCTGTTCCCTTCACCAACATGTCCATTGAAATCTGCTCCAATCACCACTTTCTGTCCCTTGGGTACACTGTTCATCACTTCATCCAACTCACTCCAAAAATCTCCTTTCTCAAACATTGCACACCCAACTTACGGGGCATATACACTAACAACATTATTCATCACACCTCCAATTTCCAGCTTCATAATCATTCACAATCTGACACTCTTTTCACCTCCAAAACACTCTTGACATACTCTTCCTTCAGAATAACCCCTACTCCATTTCTCCTCTCATCCACACCATGATAGAACAATTTGAATCCACCTCCGATCCACCTTGCTTTACTCCCCTTCCATTTAGTCTCTTGCACACACAATACATCAACCTTCCTTCTCTCCATCATATCTGCTAACTCTCTCCCCTTACCAGTCATACTGCCAACATTCAAAGTTCCTACCCTCAGTTCCACTCTCTTTACTTTCCTCCTCTCCTCCTGCCTCCGGACACGTCTCCCACCTCTTCCTCTCCTTCTTTGGCAAACTGTAACCCAATTTCTGCCAGAACCCTGTTGACTAACAGTACTGGTGGCGGTCGTTGTTAACCCGGGGCTCGACCGATCCGGTATGGTAATTTGTTTTGTTGTCTGCATATTGATTTGGCAAAATTTTACACCGGATGCCCTTCCTGATGTAACCCTCCCCATTTATCTGGGCTTGGAACAGGCACTCCCATTCGTTCTCTGTGGTGGTGCTAAACCACTATCGGTGCGATCTATTTTCTGCCACTTCCGTTTTGGGGGTGCTGTTCTGTGCTTTTCTCCACTCTGCCTGCCTGCCGCGTCTGCCAGCGTTGACGTGCTGCGGCGTTTTTCTTTTTTCTTTCTTAAGTAAACCATTAAGTTTAAAATGTCGATCGCACGGTTATTTGTTGATTAATTCATGCTTTCATTGATTGTAGCTAAAACTGTTATCAAGTGGTCGCTATTTTTGCCTGTTGTATACAATCTATCTAGCGTCTTTCACATCTATCTCCACTCTCACTGCCCGCTTGCCTGCGTGCAGCGTGTGTCGATTGATATATGCTTTAATGTATTTCTTTTTGACACAATTCCTCCTTTGCCAACTCCTCTTGGGCTGCCCGATCAAAGTAAGGGTAGCCTCTTCTGACCAAAGACTGAATTTCTGCTGCAAACTTGCCCAGACTCTCTTTTGTTTCACGAGTTCGCTTCCCCAACTGCTGTCTGATGCCCAGAATGGATTCGTTGGACACAAACGAATCGTTGCTCCAATGCAGCTGCCAGGGTGCCCACTTCAAGCAGTTCCTCCTCTCCAAAGTCCGTCAAAGCATTCAGGGCATCACCCTCTAGGGCAGCAGCCAGCTGCACCGCTTCTTCTTGTGTATGCCATCTATTGGCCATGGCCACCATACGAAAGCGCGTATAGTACGTCTCCCATGCTCCTTTTCCATCAAAGTGGCCCGGGTTTAGTGTTGCTTTGCTTACCGCAGGCATTTGCAGCATAGCCAAGGGCTGGAACGTTCTTTCTCCGCTTGTTGCCACTTGTTTCTCTCTCACTGTCTCTCCCTCTCTCTCATTTGCATAGTCTTCTAAGCAATTTAACAACGTCGAGTAGCCACGGCAACCATCCCGCAGCGCTTCTGCTAACGTAACCACCTCCCCCTCTGACACACAATTGCACAAGCCAGCAGCTGTCCTTCCCCATATTCTTTAGACAATTTCTGTGTAACTGGTAGCTGTTTGAAGCTCCGCCAATAAACCTCCCACTGCATCGCGCCCGGATACTGTGGAAGATTGCCTTCCATGTCACGTTTTCCCACATGGCTATCGCAAACAAACGCTGGCCCACGTGCGCTTACTGAAGGATTCAACAGGTAACTTTTTGGTGTTGATGCCAACACCCCGAATACTCCACTTCCTTCCGTTAAAGAAACAAGCCCCCTATTCAGCTCCTTATTTATAGCAGCAGCCAAACTGACTTTTTTCTTACTCGCCGTCAGTACTCTTCTCCGGGTGCCGGAGTCGGGCTCGGACCTTCTCAAATCCACGCACAGTAACTCGCCTCCAGTTGCTCCTTCCAATTCCATCTCCACTCTTGACACCAGTGTAGCGATCCAGGTAAATAATAACAGGAACACTCGCAGCTGTTAGGGCCTCTTCGGTTTTATTTTGGTTAATTTGGTCCTATACAAAAATGGAGCAATCTTGTTGACTCCGGGAATCCTCTAACCCCCCAGCACACCTCCGGAACACCACTAAACAAAAAAGCTCCCCTCCAAGGTGTGTCGCCCCTTACAATTAGAAGCCTCCTCTTCCAGTCCTCCCTTTCCCTCAGACAAGGTTAGAAAACACTGCCTGCACGTTACACTGTATCAGACTGCAGGGCTCCTGCACAACATTTAAAAAGTCTGAGATAGTTATGGCAGTCTGTTAAATATAAGTGGACAAAGGAGGAAATTAATGGCAATTGTTCAATGTAGACACCGCAAGGCACTTTTTAGAAAACAAAAAAACTTGCTGAAATATGAAATGAATGACTGAGTCATGTAGTTGAAGCAAAAACCTGGAGAGCTTTTAACAAATATCTGAGTGACGTATTACAACCAATTGAGTAACTACATGAACTTGATGGAATTAGCACACTTCAGTCATTTGTAAAATTTCTTATGTTTTTATTCAAAACATTTCTTTTCCCAAAAATGACTGATGCTTTTTTTTTGCATAATTATGATGCCTTGGTGCAATCTGTTAGATTGCATATAGAACAGCCAGTAATTTGGCACATAATTAGCACTGTTTCCTCAGTGCATGAAGAAGCTGGATTTACATTCCAATCCTTGTTTAAAGTTTATAGGTTTTCCTGGTGTCTGCATTGATTTTTTTTCCAGGCACACCATTTCTCTGAGTTGAATGGTTTTGAATGATTGTTGACTCAGATTATAGAGCAAGTGGGACAACTTAATTGCCTTGTGCCCAGTGCATCCAGAATTATATTAATGTCCTTTCTCAACAGTGAAGAGAGAGAGAGAGAGAGGTTAGGAGCATGCGCTGATACAGCACGTTTCCACACCCACCCCATGACAAACCTCCTCAGGATCCCAGATTAGGACTCGAGTGGAGCCATGCAACGGGCGACACCTCAGCACCACACTGGAACAGTGTGAGTTTTTTTATGGTGGTTGAAGTGTGGACTAAAAATGGAAGGATGGATGGATGGATCCATCTAACGCATAATACAAACTAGCAAATATTTTCAATGCTAGTCAGAACAATGATTGTGCCTTTACTAGTGATAACTCAATTCAGTTTATAATTCGTTTTTCCAGTTCAGGGTCCTGGGGAGACTGACTCATTCATGAAATCCCAGATGATTTCTTGAGCCTGTCTTAATCTTATCTTGGCCATAGTTCAGGTGTATAAATGAAGATGTCTTTTTTCAAGCCAGCAGATCTCTTACACGTCCAAACTCACACAAGGACAACATGGAAAGCTGTGAGAATGAGGAGCTAGTGGTGCTTTTACCCACAAAAGACTAAATTACATAATGACATGAAGTAGTTAGGAATTAATCAGAGAAGCATGTTTCTTTGAATGACTGCATCTAGCATGTAAACTTTCAAATACTCTGATTCAGAGCTTAAAGGATGCTGTTGGTCTGCAGATGGATAACGATCCATGGATAAAATTTGCTTTATTAATTTATGCTACTGTGCCAGTTAGAACAAAAAGCATATCCATGTTTTCTGCGAAAGACAGCTTGCATCATGCCTTCTCTCAATACATGCTGCTCTTTTGGAAGTCTATCAGCCAACTCATTTTCCATTGAAGAGACCATGGCTCATACATTTTGAAGAGGATGCTACAGTAAGAGTCTCAAACCAAACTTTTGATCTGTTTCTTCTGCAATATTAATGTTACCATAAATAAGTAGTTTGTCATTCTTGTCATAATTTACAAGAAATAAGTTTGACCTGGAACCTTTCCTTTCTAAAATAATTACATATATGGTAGATTTGATTCTTGGGCGATAAAGTATAATTGATTGTTTTCATTAGGATAAGTCAATTCCTCCATTCCTTTACAAAAGGACATAAGCTTTACAAATGAAAGAAGACTATTTAATTCATCTTCCTCATTTTTTTTTTTGGTAATTCAAGAAATATTTCTGAGCCCATCAAAGATATCCTGATGGAATCAACCATAAACCCAGATGTCATGGCAGTCTATTGAAGAGCACACACACACACACACACACATGGACATAACTGTGGTCACCCTTAGAGTTGCCAATCAACATATCTTGTGTTTTGCAAATCAAATGGTCATGTTCACCACATCTTTGAGAATGCAGGAGGAATACTGGAGTAGGTGGAGAACAACCCACCAGAGATACTTTCTTCTATTTCATCCTGGTAAAAGATGTGGGGAGTGAAGTTAGTTACATAAAAATAAATTAACTTGCAGTGAAAGAAGTAAAAAGCAGTAAAATGTCAGAAGCTACAAGAATAACTTATGAGAGATCAAAACGCTGTGAGAAATCCTAAATATACTGCACAGCTGGCTATGAGGCCTGTGAAAGGAAAGAGTTGTCACAAAGCATGCTGAGAATTCAGAGCAGAAAATGATTAAACTGCAGTTTGACCAGTACTTGCAGATTTAATAAAGGACCCTGAGCTTACTTTATTTTACATTTGCACAGAAATAAACTGCACATTCATTCTGATTTAATTCATTTTCTTCTCTGTGCATTTAGTTAACACTTATGCCAAAGTGCCTCACCATAGTGTCAAAGTGAAACTAGCACAAAGTACTGTATAACTTTGTGCCTAGCTCAGTTTACTATAAGTCAAACTATGATGACATGGTGACTTACTGGTTGAGGATGCTGGCTTATAGCTCCAGTGATTTTGGTTTGAGTTACTGGAGTTTGCAATTTCTTTTCATGTCTGATCAATTTTCTCAGGTGCTCCATTTTTCTGCCTCATCCAGCCACAGAGGTTAGGCACATGTTTGATTCTAAACTGGCCCAGTGTGTGTGAGCACTATGACCTGTGACAGATTAACATTCTGTCCAGGGTTGGTTTCTACCTTTCACCCAGTGCTGCCATGATGATGGTCCACAATTACTATACAATGGCGGCTCAGTGGCTAATGCAATTGCTTCTCATCTCCAGGAGCCTGTGTTTGATTCTTACGTTCTTCTCTTATCTGCAAGGACTTTCTGAGAGTAGTCCAGTTTACTCTCGCATAGCAGGAATGAACAATTTAGTTTCACTGGCACTTATAAATGATTCTGTTGTGAGTACATGTTGGAGGTTGTGTGCAAGATTTTCTCTCTACCCTGCACGTATGTTTCTAGGTTCTTTCCCCCAACAAATGTGTACTTGAATAAGTGTGATCACGAAGTGGGTAGATGAGGTATTGATCACTCTTTAGGCAACACTACTGCTTCTCATGTGTATACAGTATGCGTCCTTTTCAGCTACAACTCCCACATCCTAAAGACTTGAACATTAGGTTGATTGGTAATCAAAACCTGGAGATGGAGCATGGCTGTCAGTCTAAGTCCTAATCTACACTAACACTGATAAAAATTAAAACTCTGTTTTAATTTAAAAAGTTTTCCCAAATACATTAGAATTATCAGAGAGTTTTCTAAAAGTTTGTTATCTACACTGTGTCACAAAAGCCATGATGAGACAAAGCAAGGTTTGGGGCAGCCACCCGTATAATTTGTTCTCCTGGCTGCAAAGTGTTCTTTTCAAATGATAGCACTGCTGTGCACAATAATATATATATAATATAATAATAATATCCTGCCAGTAACCATTAAATACCATTCAGTCTTCAAGCTCTAACCTGCCAAGTATGTCTTAGGTTTTAGTATTGTTTCTCTGTCAGATATTTGCTTCTTAACAGTAGAGCTATTTCCTATAAATAAATTAAATGAAAATTGTGTATTTTCAAAAAAATATATAGAAAATCAATGGCAAACACTTGCTCTGAATTAGCTGAAGCCCTTGAAAGCAAGACAACAGAAGACTGCAACATCGAGAGAGAAAGCAGAAAGACTTGCCATTCTACAATCAAACCCTTTCTTCTAGAATTCTGGAAAAACAATAAGGTTCTTTGTTTTCTGTACAGTAATTGCAAAGGATAACGGTGATGCCACCTTCTCTTGTTTAGTCTTTTGTTATGTTCTTCAACATTAAGCCTTGCGGCTGCTGCTCACGACAACACATCTTGCATTATTGTGATCTGAAGTCCAGAGCAGAAGACTGGCAAGCTTTTATAAAACATCCAGCCAGGGCCGGCCCAAGCCTTTATGGTGCCCCTAAGCAGAACAAGATTTGGGGGCCCCCCACCACCTTGGCACTGCCAAAACTACTATTCTCAATGCTTGATCATTTGCACCTCCTATCAATTTTACATACCAATTATCACTTTTATTAGTTGTTGCTGTTGCTTACATTATACCAATGTCAGCCTGGTATGCTTCACCCTTCTGTGGTTTTTAATCTTGAAAGGTATTAAACTCACTAAAGTGATCTTATGTTACGTGCACTTTAATATTCAAGGTGAAGGTTTCCTAACCCAGTCTTCAGGCTCCTCTAGACGGTTCAACTTTTTGTTTTATCCTTACTCTCAGCGCACCTGAACCAGCTGTTCAGTATTACTGTCTGCTTGGCTCTGTTGCAGAGGGGAGTTAGGATAGAGCAAAAAGTTGGACTGTCTGGGCGGTATGAGGGCTGGGATGAAAATCCCTATTCAAAGAGATACAGCACTTTGAGTACAGTACAGTGATAAGTTGTATATTGAATGTGGTGTCTTCAAAAGTAACCAAATAAACCAGTAGGCCATGCATTTACTGTAAATATGTTAAACACTTTAATTGTTTTTCGTTAAAAAATTTTCAACATTTAAAAGTTCAGGACAACTATCAACTTCAAATGAAACAAAACACCATCAGATAAATTAAATAAATACTTAAATAATGACATACAATTAAAAGATGAACTTGTAACAACAATACAATAACTTTTCAAGAATAAATCTTGCCTGAAGAAGGGGCCTGAGTTGCCTCGAAAGCTTGCATATAGTAATCCTTTTAGTTAGCCAATAAAAGGTGTCATTTTGCTTGGCTTTTCTGAAGAATAAAATATAAAGCTAAATAATTATGAAAACTATGCATGTGCTAAGAAGTTCCAAAGTAAAAATTAAGACATTAACTTCTTTTTTTCTCAGATTTTCTTATTTCTTCCTCTTACATTCTACCTCAATATTACACTTTCACCGTAGAATCTCTCTTTCCTGGCGGCAAAGTCATTTATAACATCATTATAAGAGATCTGACGGGAAACTGTTGTTCATGCTAATCAGTGCAACCCCACTCAGTCTTTCTTGTGCCACTGAAGATTTCAAGTACTTTTTGATTAATTTGGGTTTAGAAAACCTCCGCTCTGCAGACGCAACAATCACAGGGTGAGTGCAGCTTTTCGACGCAGAAAAGACTGTAACCTGATGTTAGTCTGACTGATCGCATGCAATATAAAGTCCTTTACAACGCGCTTTCATTTTTAGACATAATATATCAGAAAATAAGAATATGTTCCCTTAAGATGATAAAATTCTATCTGTCATTAATCCCATTTCTTTGCCATGTGGCCTCACTGTATCACTGCGGAGCCGTAACACGTAGTACTATATAATGAATGAGATTTCGGATAAATCTCGTACGTTGAATCCAAACGAAACTGATCCATGCCAGAATACAACATTTCAATATACATTACACTTTTAAGTCCGACACCATGCAGAATTGCATATATTTTAAATATGAAATGCAGCGATTTTCATGTATATTCCGGGTAAATGGCATCATACAGAAATATGGGAACAGCGTTCATCTGTGCTCTGCAAACTATTTCCTCGTTTTAATAACATGATGTATGCCTTTTAATCCTGGCACAGCGGGAGACCCAGAAAGTAGCATACCTGTGTTGTAGTTAGATTGCTGATTGAAGTTGTTTTTTGGCGAGACTGCCAATTTGTTAAAAATGACTCGGGAAAGTCGCCATGTTAATGACGTGATGCATTGGAATATTTTTTCCAGCTCAAAAAAAAGGAAGGACATTTCTTATTTGGACTTGGAAAGATATTGTCTTGAGAATGATAAAATAAGTAAGCATTTTCTTCAGGCTGGTGACAACGTATAGACAACAGAAAGGTCTGTCGTATCAGACAACCAGACCAGTTAGACTGTAAAAAGCATCTGATACATGCAGACACCGCTACAACACCAGTTTGTGTATTGTAACAATTTATGAATAAACAGCTCGTGTTCCTTGAAATTTACTGCTTCTTCTTTTCATGTTTTGCAAGTTTGAACCCTGTAATTCAACTAATAATAATAATAATAATAATAATGTAATAATAATAATTAAAAAAAATCTCGCTTGGGACATGTCAAGTGCTCAGATGGCCTCGGGGGCCCAAAGGAGTCGCTCTGCATCCAGCCTTCCATTTTTTAAAATCACTTTTTTTTTAAGACATTTGGAGTTGGTAGTCATCTTTTTATGTTAATTTCAACTGTGAAAAGAAACCAGAGGCATTCTGTGGAAACATCAGGACCTTGAGACAGTCAAGTAGTTTGATGATGTGACACATAACAGTGGCACTCTGGAATAAAAGCCACACAGGGTTAGAGTTGGCTTTGTAACTTAATGGCATCATACCCAGAGTCGGTTCTTACTTTACACCCAATGCTGCCACAATCCTCAGCCAGATAAAGAGTGTACAGATAATTAATAATGAAGCATTCATGCCACAATTTATTACCTACATGCTATACGTGTATAAGCTATATCAGTGTGTCACAGCATCCTGAGGAATCTAAAGCTGCAGCAAAGATCTAACACCAGGAGGACAGTTGTGCGGTCTGTACAGTCAATTAGAGATTCTAAGTTACATAAAACAGGTTTTACAGTGAAACGCTGCAATACAAGTTTGAACAGTGGATTGCATGCACATTATAGTTGTATCAAATTTAGGTAGTTAAAGAAATATGGAAGTAGAAAGTGCTTCCTCTTTTTAAATATAAAAACAATGAAACCCATTAAGTTGCTCTTTCTTTTTGCATCTGATTTTCAGGATGAGGGTCAAAGGCTGAACACAGCAGATCAGACTTCCTCGTCACCTTCTCCTTCTCCCTCCCACATGGTATGGGTCTGCCCTGGGTCTCCTTCCTGAGTGTCTCAAGATTTGGTCCGATACATTTATCACAGGAGGAAGATGCTGTGTAGTTTTTGTACTTGTGCTGTGCAGCTGTTAAATATGAAGTTGTTTTTATTCATTCATTAAAGGACTGCAAAGCTCCCTGTGTTGTACAGCATTAAATAAAATAAAGACTGATTGATTTAGATGCTCAGACCACCTCAACTGACTCCTCCTGGGCCAGAAAGTAGTATTTCTACTCTAAGAGCTTCTGCATTGTCAAGATCCTTGTCCTATTATGCAGAATAAGTCCTCGTCTCTACAGAGGCAGTTCATTTTGAACATTTGTGCTTGAAAATTCATATTTGTGAGCAATGCCTTAAGTTAACTAGAAAAGGTAAATCCAAAGCTTCATCCGAGGTTAACTCCCATTTAAATAAACACTTCCTGACATCACCATTTCACCAAATTATGTATCAGCCTGACATCCATCCCTACCATCTCTTATAAATAAGGCCCAAATTAATTCATCGTTTGAGTCTGTTTGGGTTGACTAAAGCTTTCCTCCTTTCCAATCACACACACACAAACGTACCCTTAAAACAAAAATGAGCTCCAATTTGGAGGTCTGCATTCTCATTGTAGTGGCTTAATGCTGATTGCAAACCATACCAATGTGGGACAGAGATCTAACACAGAAGAAAGAGGCCAAAAAGTTAACATCTAACATGAGGAACTGTGACACAGCTTTGAAGTTCTCAGATTGGATAATCTGGTGCATCTTAACATAAGGACACCAAACATATCATTGGCAGAGTCCTACATTCAACCTTCAGAACTTTCACTAATGTAGAAAATGTGGACACAACTCTCACTGCACTGTACCCTCAGCCAGGGCAAATAAGAGGTCTAAACTTGTAGTCGTCTCATTTTCAATGGATTTCTCACTTTTTACAAGTTGAACTAATTGTTGAACTATAAAAAATTTAATGAAATGAACTGAATACAAGTGAGATGGGTGTTCACCTCCTGCAATAGTTTGGGTGCACTGCACCCAAATTCCTTTGTCAGTTCTCTGATTTGCTTGACTGCAGCTATTTACGTGAACTGAAGTAAAGCCTTTGCAGGAGATGATAATTTAAAATGCTGTTTAATTGTGTACTATGACAGAGATGCAATGTCCATCTGCTTCACCACTGAATCCTTTACACACAGAAGGAAAGGTGACAATCGATCTCTCTGTTCTTCTCAGTATGTGAATCAGTGGCTGAGTGAGCGAACGACAGTACAGTAAATAAGCACCTTGAACATTTCAAATTTTAGACTACCATGTCAAACTTTATGGTGAAAGATCTCTCACATAAAGCAGGTAAGACTCAAAATGTCATTTGCATGCTTTATTTTTGTTGTATTTCATCTAAATTGAGCAGATGAAATCCTAAAATACTTTTGAAATGACAAAAGGGTGATTTCATTTTATTTTTAAAACCTTGATAAATGACTCTGATGGTGGCATGGTTGCTCAGTGGTAGCGCTGCTGCCTTGCAGTTAGGAGACCTAGGTTCGCTTCCGAGTCCTCCCTGCGTGGGGTTTGCATGTTCTCCCTGTGTCTGCGTGGGTTTCCTCCCACAGTCCAAAGATATGCAGGTTAGGTGGATTGGCGATTCGAAATTGTTCCTAATGTGATCTTGGGGTGTGTGTGTGTACCCTTTGGTGGGCTGGCACACTACCCAGGGTTTTTTTCCTGCCTTGTGCCCTGTGCTGGCTGGGATTGGCTGCAGCAGACCCCCGTGATCCTGTAGTTAGGATATAATGGATGGATGGATGACTCTTATGTGTGTGGAAAACAAAATTGCAAATGGTGCTGTTTCATTTCATTTTTAATTTTTGCAGCATCCTTTCATGTAGACTTTGAAAAAGAAATGGTAAAAGACAGATTGCATTTTCATTTTAAAATTTTAATTTTTGTTTCCTTTTTTGCAGAAAATGCCTCCCATAGTCTTTTGACTTGTCTTTAGGTTTGCAGAAACTTATTTACTGTCGAGTTAGTACAGCAGGGAGAAGAGTGCTTGAGTTTGTATATAAAAGAAATGACAATTTACTTCCGATTTTTTTTTTGAGGGTGAAAGTAATCTGTGGTTTTGGGTGTTCATTTTTTTCATTATTCTCTTTGGCATAATTTTTCACTTTTTCTTTTTCACGATTTTCTGTCTATCCTTCATAGACTGTCTAAAAGAACTTTCTGTTATGTTTTTCTCATCACTTTTTTTTTTTACGATCACTGTAATTATTGTATATAGCACATGCACTTATTATTCTTGTTTTTGTATGGAACTGTGTATATAATTTCAGGACATTATTGGCACATTTGGAATACACCAGAATTCTGTTTTTTTTTTTTGAACAGTCATCATTGTGTGTGTCTCAGTTCTCCCATCCCCTAATAGTTCAGTTATGGCTTCAGGTGTCCGGAGTCTGAAATTGTGCAAAGGTGCCAATGCAAAGAGTGCCACAAATGTAAACAGAAAAGTGTCAGTTTGATCAGATAATCCAAACCATACCTAATCATCTGAAAAATATTATTAAAACATAACCTTTTCAAGCCTGCTTAATTCAATGCAGCGACTCAGTAGACTAGTGCCAATCCTGACAACATCATGCGAAGATTTAAAAAGTGAAAAGAAAATTTGCTTTCTCTACACAAAATGTACATTTGATTTGTCGCTGAATTCAATTTTATGCTAAATATTTGAACCAATGGCTTCCAAAAATCATTTTATTAAACGTATTGCAGATTCGTCCATCTGCTCATTTTCCATCTTTCTTATCAGGCTCAGAGTCATGCAGAGTCAATGCCAATGTAGGCAACACTGGCTACAAAGATATAACATACCTTAAGAAACTTCATCACAGGACATACATCCATTTTCAGTTCTACTTAAACCCATGTCAGGATCTTGGGGGCGAGCAGTGAATCCCAGTAACCTTATATTAGATTAAATAAACTTTATTAATCACATGAGGAAATTCAAAATTGGGTGAAAGACAAGAGGCAGCCTTCAATGGTGTGCCATAGTCATGCACCTACCTGGCTAATTTAATCTTTAAGAGAAAAGTTGGACTACCAGGAGAAAAGGCTAAAAACAGACACAAGGAGAACATAAAGACTCTGCACAAGCTCTCCCCAGACTAGAGTTCTGACTCCGAATTCTGGAGCGCCACCCACCCCCACAAATATATCATTTTAATTTAATTTGTCAATTATACCATACAGCAATTTCCATGATTAGATACTTAGATTATGAGCATGCTATGTTATCAACTGAGCATTTTATTTTCCATCCTTTTCGTCTCATTTGTCATGTCATGATAGGGCAGGCTCATTTCCTTTTCTGTTTATTATTTTATAGTGCTGAGTGTTTTGTTTTTTTTTACAAACTGGAGCTCATAGTGCTACAGCCTAAATTTATATTAAATACTTAGTTTTGGTTTTTTTTGTCTTGCTCTGGTTTTCATGACAATGTACAAAAGTTATATGTTCTTCAGAGGTCAAATGATTCTAGGTGGGAAATGGCTGTTTAAATCAAACCCAGATGTTTTATAACAGGCAAGACCAGCACCAAATAGCTTCACAATGAAAATACATTCAAAAAAAGGCTGCTGTATAAGTGGAATACCCAAAGTACAGATCATCCAGTTGGTTGTGTGCTCATTTGTTTTTAGTTCATCTTCATGACGATGAGTGACAAGAATAGCTGGGGGTGGTAAAAGAAAGGAAGCAATACATCAGATTATAATGTTGTTTCTAGATACCGCATTTACAGTGCATCCGGAAAGTATTCACAGCGCATCACGTTTTCCACATTTTTTTATGTTACAGCCTTATTCCAAAATGGATTAAATTCACTTTTTTCCTCAGAATTCTACACACAACACCCCATAGTGACAACATGAAAAATGTTTACTTAAGATTTTTGCAAATTTATTAAAAATAAAAAAATTGAGAAATCACATGTACATAAGTATTCACAGCCTTTGCCATGAAGCTCAAAATTGAGCTCAGGTGCATCCTGTTTCCCCTGATCATCCTTGAGATGTTTCTGCAGCTTAATTGCAGTCCATCTGTGGTAAATTCAGTTGACTGGACATGATTTGGAAAGGCACACACCTGTCTATATAAGGTCCCACAGTTGACAGTTCATGTCAGAGCACAAACCAAGCATGAAGTCAAAGGAATTGTCTGTAGACCTCCGAGACAGAATTGTCTCGAGGCACAAATCTGGGGAAGGTTACAGAAAAAGTTCTGCTGCTTTGAAGGTGCCAATGAGCACTGTGGCCTCCATCATCTGTAAGTGGAGGAAGTTCGAAACCACCAGGACTCTTCCAAGAGCTGGCCAGCCATCTAAACTGAGCGATTGGGGGAGAAGGGCCTTAGTCAGGGAGGTGACCAAGAACCCAACAGTCACTCTGTCAGAGCTCCAGAGGTCCTCTGTGGAGAGAGGAGAACCTTTCAGAGGGACAACCATCTCTGCAGCAATCCACTAATCAGGCCTGTATGGTAGAGTGGCCAGACGGAAGCCACTCCTTAGTAAAAGGCACATGGGAGCACGCCTGGAGTTTGCCAAAAGGCACCTGAAGGACTCTCAGACCATGAGAAACAAAATTCTCTGGTCTGATGAGACAAAGATTGAACTCTTTGGTGTGAATGCCAGGCGTCATGTTTGGAGGAAACCAGGCACCGCTCATCACCAGGCCAATACCATCCCTGCAGTGAAGCCTGGTGGTGGCAGCATCATGCTGTGGGGATGTTTTTCAGCGGCAGGAACTGGGAGACTAGTCAGGATAAAGGGAAAGATGACTGCAGCAATGTACAGAGACATCCTGGATGAAAACCTGAGCGCTCTTGACCTCAGACTGGGGCAACGGTTCATCTTTCAGCAGGACAACGACCCTAAGCACACAGCCCAGATATCAAAGGAGTGGCTTCAGGACAACTCTGTGAATGTCCTTGAGTGGCCCAGCCAGAGCCCAGACTTGAATCTGATTGAACATCTCTGGAGAGATCTTAAAATGGCTGTTCACCGACGCTTCCCATCCAACCTGATGGAGCTTGAGAGGTGCTGCAAAGAGGAATGGCATAAACTGGCCAAGGATAGGTGTACCAAGCTTGTGGCATCATATTCAAAAAGACTTGAGGCTGTAATTGCTCCCAAAGGTGCATCGACAAAGTATTGAGCAAAGGCTGTGAATACTTATGTACATGTGATTTCTCCGTTTTTTTATTTTTAATAAATTTGCAAAACCTCAAGTAAACTTTTTCACATTGTCATTATGGGGTGTTGTGTGTAGAATTCTGAGGGAAAAAATGAATTTAATCCATTTTGGAATAAGGCTGTAACATAACAAAATGTGGAAAAGGTGATGCGCTGTGAATACTTTCCGGATGCACTGTATATCTATACTCACAATTTCAGTTTTGCATTGAAGAAAATGAAGGAACAAATTTTAGTTTGGTTAAAAATACTGCAAAAGAAGATAGAGCAAATAACAAAGCTAGAGAATCTGCTGCTTTATTATGTAATTTAAATTCTATGTTAGATTCAGGTGATTGTATATTACTCGCATGAGCATTATGACTGCACAACCACCAAAAACTATAAGCCATTAGTACAAATGTAAAATCCATCCATTCATCAGAATATTCAATTGTTTATTCATTAAAGGCAGATGAGGAGGACGATAAGGTAAGGTAAAGTAGTTGCACTGGACAAAGCCTGAAACCAACCTTGGAGAAGGTGCAATTTTCTTATAGGGTAAATCAGAATACTGTAAGTACTGTATAATATTGTGTGCTGTCCAGTTGGTTATATGGGATCTATTTTCTGTTTGTTTTTCCTTTATTATTTGTGTCCTAGTGCTTACAGTATTGGACACCAATGACATTATCAGATATTCAGCTGACAGTGCTTTGTTATTATGTAATTTTCATTAAGCAAGGTAAGGAACCCAGCATTTCATAAGTATTTGAACATTTTTGGAGACTGAGTTTGCCTCTTTGATGTTGGAACAGCTGCCAGCTAGGGTGCTTTCTTTAGAGGATCAGCTATGGGTTAACCAGCTTCAGATAATGGATGGATGGGTAGGTGGATTTTGCCTAACTGCATTTTATTTTTCAATGAGTAAAAACAAAAGAAAAACAGACTGTTAAGAATGTTGTTACCAAAGACTGAATTTCGGTTGACTTCTCCACTATGATAAATTGTGTATAAATATTTAGTGCTTGGTTTTGGACTTGTGAAAGAAAGATGGATGAACCCCGTTCCCTGTCTTAGCCAAACTGGAGGAGACCATCTGGGACTGGAGGAGACAGCTGTCAAAATTGAATGCTCCCTTAGAAACACTAGGTGGCAATACAAAGAAAAGGAGAGATTAGTAATGATTGTAAATCCCTGAAGAAAATGGTAACTCTATGCATGTACTGTATATATTAATTTTGGAGTACAACAAAAGGTCATCTCACAACTTCTTTGCTTGGCTGTTGGAATAATAAGCAGACACTAAATTGAGGATCTGAGGTTACAACTTGAAACGTAGGTGGACAGACACTCCAACATATAGGAAGGAGCAATGTTATTTAAAGTCTTATATTCTCTTAGTAGCAGCCAGTATAGCAACGCTAAAACTGTAGAGATGTAGTCAGATTTTCTTTTTTTGGTTAAGATATCTGCTGCTGCATTCTGATCTAATTGCAACCTATTGATGTCTTTCTTAATAGGCCTGTTAGGAGTGCATTACAGCAATCTAGTGGACTAAAAACAAAAGTGCGAATTAATCTCTCAGCATCTTAAATATTTCACCCATATATTGTGCCTCGGCTGCAAATGGGTAGAAATTGATTGAGATGTTCACAGGTTAGAGTCCAAAACAAAAGTGAATGTAATAGGAAAAGATGGCGGCTTTAAAGCCCGAGACCAGAAGTGACTTCTTTGGGACCAGAACCGGAAGTGACATCAACCATGGCGCCGGAGCCAGACGTGATGTCATCCATGGCGCCGGGATCAATCGATCTGGAGACTGTACACAAAAAAATTCTTTTGCATTTGAACTTTCACAAATGGTAGAAGTTTTAAACAACCATGACTCTTACTAGAGTCAGCCAATTGTGGAAAAAGAGCCATGGTAAGAGAGATGACCAAGAACCCGATGTTCACTCATGAAAAGCTTCAAATAACCTGTTTGGAGATGAGAGAAACTTCCAGGAGGACTACCATCAGTACCACACAAAGCTAATCTAGACTTTATGAGAAAATGGCCAGACA
Organism: Polypterus senegalus; assembly: GCF_016835505.1. Taxonomy (NCBI): domain Eukaryota; kingdom Metazoa; phylum Chordata; class Cladistia; order Polypteriformes; family Polypteridae; genus Polypterus; species Polypterus senegalus. The sequence continues at coordinate 77,160,694 of NC_053167.1, forward strand.
GAAGCCTCTGCTTAGTAAAAACACATTGAAACCCATTTGGAGTTTACCAAAAGGCACCAAAAGAGATCTCAGACTGTGAAAAACAAGATACTGCAGTCTGATCAAACCAAGATTAGCATCATGTCTAGAGGAAACCAAGTACCACTCATCACCTGCGCAATATGATTCCATTGGTGAAGCATGTTGAAGGTTTTTAACAGGACCATGACCCTAAGCACAAACCAAAGACAAACAGAAGAGACTTAGGGTCGATTCTGTGAATGTCCATAAGTTGTCCAGCCAGAGCCCAGACTTGAACCAATTGAACATCACTGGGGAGACCTGAAAATAGGTGTCCACTGATGGTCTCCATTCAATATGACAGAGCTTGAGAGGATCTAAAGAGATGAATGACCGGAAATCCCCAAATCCAGGTGTGCAAAGCTTGTTATATCATACATCATCATATGCTGCCAAAGATGCTTCAACTACATACTGAAGGGTCTAAATACTTGTGTCAACGTGATATTTTAGTTTTTTTATTTTTAATACTTTTGCAAAATTTTCTAAAATCCTGTTTTCACTTCGGGTACTTGATGTGGGTTAAATAGAATTTGAACAATTTTAGCACAGGACTGCAACACAGCAAAATGTGAAAAAAGTGAAGGGGCTCTGAATACTTTCTTAATCTATTATATATGTATGTAATAGTTTCATATAATATTCATGATAATAGAGTTTCAATGTTTAATGCATTCATTTCTCTGGAATACAGACCATTAAATTACAGCAAAAATTCTCTGTGAGTGCTTTTGTTTATTGTAAAGTAAATTACTGCCAAAAAATATAAGGTTGACCTTTTTTCCTCTCCAAATTTTTACTTCCTCACACATCTCACAGTGATTCTTATCTTATTAGTCTTTTATGTTTAGTATGATAATATTTCTTGTCTTAATTTCAGTGGAAATCATGCTCTACTGCAATGAATCATTGTTGAAAGTTAGTCATCTAAGTTGCATAGACAGCGCACCAATCTTCTGTAAAACTTGTTGTGTGTTGTTGCTATTGAACAAATGTACAAGACTTCATTTAACAAAAAATTCCAAAGCAACCAATAGCTCATTCAAAATTTTAAACATTCTAAAGTGTAAAAAGTACAGCTGAAGACCAGATTTGCACTACGTAAGGTGCCAGTGAGTCCATGGATACATTTAGATCATCAACAAATCCAAATGCAAATGAAGAGTTACAAATCATTTATTTTATTCTTCGTTGATATATGAAATGCCTTGTGAAGATGTTTAGTGTTAATGGTCGCATTATATATATATATAATACCAGTAACGGTGTACAGCACAATAACGTGCAGTGAATACACTTCACGTGCGCATTCCTAGTTTTCATACTCTTTCTCTGTACATTTAGGTTTCGTTTGCTCAGAGGTTGATGCACTTTGTGCTTCCTGAGCAGCTCTTCTATTCTCCACCCTAGCGGCCTGCTGCTTCTCTTCTTTCATTGACATCTTTTCACATTAAAACTGATTAAGTCAGTGTTTGTCTTGCAATTACTTAGTACGTTTTCTTTAACTTTTCACTTAAGCTGGCACATAAGTCTTTAGTCTGACTCAAAAATGATTAGTGAAGGTGGTAGGAAATGAGAACAGTGCCCATACACATGCACCACATGGCCGTCCTGCTGTGTGCTGCCGAGAGTTGATTCTACAATAAAATAAGATAAAAATAAAAAGAGTAATAAAAATCATCACCCCGAAAGCGGATAGTAGACGTCACGTAATATATGTGTACCAAATTTCAAATCAGTAGGTGAAACGGTTTGCGAACTACAGGTGATTTAAAATCCTGGACAAACAAACGAACAGCCACGGTAGCATATTATATAGGTAGATATACCCCCCCCCCTTCCTGATCACACTGACTTAGCCACCTCCCTGCCCCCCCACATAATTTTGCTATATATTGCCTTTGATTCCTGTAAGTCTAAGCATTATCCTCTGATGAAAACCCCTGGTAGGGGTTGAAAGCTCAAGAATACAAACTACTTTATGATACGTGATTCATTTTTTATCCCTTTTGGATCTCCAGCTTCCTATATATAAAAGTGGAAAAGTGGAAGAGTCGTATGGCGTGAGGTTTCCACCTAACCGGGAAGTGCTTGCAGACCACGTGGGCAGAAGAGAAGAAGCACTTCTGGGTTGGCCAATATAAGAGGACTTGACTGACCTCACAGAGACTAGCCAGAGTCGGGAGGTGGAGGATGAAGCTTGCTGGGAAGAGTAGAGAAGGCAAAAACCAGAAAAGGACAAAAGAAAAGTAATTGTGCTGTACTTGTGGTTGATGTGGTGGGAAACGCTTTAGGAAGAGTTTCCCATGCATTAATAAGACTCTTGTGTGCTTTTAACTTGTGCCCTGTGTCTGTTGTGTTGGGTCTGAGGAACTGCTGTGCCCTCTAGTGCCCACAATACATAGATTTTTTAATCTTAGAGATTATGTTTCTGCAGGGTGCTCCAGATCTAATTATGCAATTATGAAAAGGTGAACACATCGCACCCACTGTTAGATTGACAACCGTCTCCCACCATTTTGGAATGCAGGACAGGGGCTGCCATCTATCGGTAACAAAAATAATTTTTTGTGAATTCTCTATGTAATAATCTTAATAAATTATAGCATAATGAAAATTGCATAATTAGATCTGGACCACCCTATATGTGAATTGCACTGAAAATTGAGGCATTCTATGAATCAAAATAATGGCATGCTGTATGTGGGCTTTTATTGCAAACTTAACTAGTAATTCATACTCAGAAACAACAGGGCCTTATTTGATCATATCCTGTGTGTTTAAAACAGTTTGTTAACCAGAGATTACAAAATTGATCTGCTGTTTAAGTAAAGTACACTCTTTTGAACATAATTGGCAACTTTATCTTCTCCTTATGCTCTGTTTCTATTGCCCTGTTTCAAAAGAAAAATTAAAAAAAAACTAAATTGCTCATTTAGTTTACAGTTTCATCTTGAATTTATGGAAAAACACAGAAGAAAATATTCATGCTGACTCAAAATAAGGATGTCCTGTCAGAGATGCATCATAAACAATGTGGATGAAAAAAATCTAAGTGAAACTAAACCGAAAAGCCAACATCTCTTAGTCTGATTTGAGATTCAGGTAATGTACCTTCTGGTAAATGAACACATGTGGCATATACAACACAGGGACAGCTGATCTGCAAACATTTCAAAAATATTTCAGTGCTTTTCTAATATCAAAACATGTACTTATTTAATAAAATGTACTTACATTTGTATCCCTTAACTAGAAAACACTCGGACCTGCAGTCTTCAAAGAAAGGTGGTTCATGAACTTCCTGTAAAGCACAGAAGCCAAGGTCATTTTGCCAAGGGTGCCACCAGCTTTGCCATATCCCAATGGTGTATACCAATATCTTTTGTGTTCTTAGTGAATGACATTTGCAATGAAAACAATTTGTTGGCCTGTGCAATGAAACTCACTGTGTGCCCATGACACTATTCTTTTCATGTCAACAGTGTCATGTGACAGGCAGCACCACCAATTGTTATAAGAAAGACCCAATGCTAAATAATATGGTATTATATGGTAGCCTGCACCTGCAATTTTTGTGTTGGGTTACGTCTATCACAAGGGTGTCGAACTCCAGCCCTGGATTGCCGCAGTGGCTACAAGTTTTCATTCTAACCCTTGACCTAATCAATGACCAGTTTTCACTGATAATGAACTTTTTCCCCATCACTTTAATAGACCAGTTAGAAGAGTTCAGCCCTCTGAATTGATTCTTTTCTTCATTAAATGACAACCAAGCAGAAATGAGATGTAAAACGAGCTAACAGATAACCCGCTAAACTGGGGATAAACTCCAACCAATTTCACTCCAATCATTTTCTTTCTTACTGAGAAGCCAATTCCTGCTGTTAATTAAACCCGTTATTTAATCCCATGGCTTGTTGCTGATCTCATTCTCCCACAGCACACATTTTGAAAACTGTTGTTTTTCTGTTCTAATAGCACAGTCAAAATGTTTTGGTGACCTAAGATATCAGCCTTACCAAGACCATCACCTCTCTTTAAATTCAGATATTGTGTAATGGGCACAGGGGGGCTGGTCATGTGGTGGCTTGTTTTGTGTCTCATTATTGTTTGGCTGCTGATTAAAGAAAAAGAAACAACTATGGGGCCTGAGTCAAGTTAATTAAAAGAAGTAATCAGCAGGAAAAACTGATCACTAATTAAGAAGATGGTAAGAATGAAAGCCTTCAGCCACTGCGGCACTCAAGGTCTGGAGTTGACCACCCCTGGTCTATCATGTCATAAACTCTCGTTTACATCCAAGATGAAGGTCCGAGGACCAGTCATTTGAGAAAGTTTTTGTGCGACAGACAAATAACCCTTAGATTATATATACACAGATACGGAATCTTTTTCACTATTGAATAACAAGGAGGAGGAAATCCCGGCAATTGACTTTCCAACATGGCTTCACTGTGCACTTGGAGATGTCTGAATTGGCCCTAGCAGTATTATACTGTATGCAAGGCACTTTAAAGATAAGAGCACATATATCATTGATTATCACTATTGCAGTCACACATAAATTGCAGCAAAGAAAAAAAATTGTGAGCACATCAACAAGGCAGTGAAAGAAACAAGGCTCTTCAGACAGCACTTTGTCTCTATTTTCCTCCTGCCAGTGACACCTGCCGAACTTGAACCTTCTAGTCAGAGGGGATGTCAAAGTTGACAACTGCTGTTGCTAATCTCTTCACTTGAGTTTGTCAGAGTACATGGCTCGATATTGCAGGGGATGTCAAATTTATTTACGGTCTCATGATTTTCCAGGGCAGTTTTACATTTGCTAACTATCGTGAGCTAATCCCTTTTTCTGACAGCTAATAACATGCTGCCTGACAGACCAAGGGCCTGTGTGAAGGCTTTACAGGTATGGCGAGTTCAGTCACAACCTATGACCTTTCTTTTTGTTTTGTAATGGCATGTAAAACACAAGACATCATACAGTTTCTTATTACTTGTAGCTGTGTTATACGCATTGTACTTCATTCTGACCACTCATTGGTTGTCGACTGCATAAGAGTTTACCACTATGACTTAAGACAGAATCATATTTGTTTGATTTTGTCCAGGCAAGTTGCAGACTCGTTGGACTGAGTTGCTACATATGGTAGACTACACAACTGCCAGAACTGCCCCCGACTCATTGAAATTATGTAAACAAAGTCTGCAAATTGTGTAATGTGACATGCCAACTTTAAAGGTTACTTCTGCAACGAAACTCAGAATCTTTCCAGATTCATAAACATTTTCTGAAATGGAGTACCCTGCAATATATATATATATATATATATATATATATATATATATAAAAAAAGCCTTGCTTCCAACCATCAGATTAAAGGTATTGTTTTACTTTCACTACCATCCTTTGTGGCCTTTTATTTTTGCTTGGTTCCCATGATATACGAATTTCCACAAACTCTCCAAATAAAGATGTCACACCACTTTGTCCAACTTTTACCAATGGCATAACATCCTTCACCTAGTCTCATTTCTTACTGTCTCTCTCCTTGCCCTATTGGCTATCAGGCAAACTCACATCACTGTATATTAGTTTTTCTCAGTTGCTTTGGTGCATTTCTCACAACAGACTTAACGTTTGCATAACAGCGAGTGCATTTAGACCTATAAATATCTGGGAGTGCAGCTGGATGACAAATTGGACTGGACTGCCAAAACTGAGGCTCTGTGTAAGGTCAGAGCCGACTATACTTAGAAGGTTGGCATCCTTGAATATCTGCAATAAGATGCTGCAGATGTTCAAGATGGTTGTGGCGAGTGCTCTCTTCTACGCGGTGGTGTGCTGGGGAGGCAGCATAAAGATGAAAGACGCCTCACGCCTGGACAAACTTGTTAAGAAGGCAGGCTTTATTGTAGGAGTAAAGCTGGACAGTTTAACATCTGTGGCAGAGCAACGGGCATTAAGCAAACTCCTGTCAATCATGAAGAATCCACTGAACAGTGTCATCTCCAGGCAGAGGAGTAGCTTCAGTGACTGAGGAGATCGTTCCTCCCCCACACTATGTGACTCTTCAGTTCCACCCGGGGGAGTAAATGCTAACATTATTCCAAGTTATTGTCTGCTTTTACATGCATTTTTATTTCTATTTAATATTGTTTTTTTGTATCAGTATACTGTTTCTGGATTATGTGAACTTTTCCTTGGGATTAAAGTATCTATCATTTCTCAAAACACTTAGTGCAAATGGCAAAACATCATGGATGACCAGCAAAAGCACATAACCTCTTCAAAATCCTTAATCCATGCCTCAAAAGCAAGTATTTACATTGCTGAATATGTCAGGGCCATTAAAATGCCAAGTCCATGAATCATCGTCAATGGACATGACAGCCAAAACGTAAAGTCATGTTAAATATAAAATTGGCACAATCTAAACATTTTCTGATGCACAAAACATCTGAATGACAAGGGCAGGAAAAAAAATACAAAACACTGATTGCGGGAGATTGATTCAAGAAGATTTTATTGATTGCACAGGTATATGGTGGCATCATGCACTGCACTTGGAGTCTAGCAAAAAAAATGCATTTCAATACTTTATGCATAACATGAAATAAAGGAAAAAATATTGAAAATATATACATACTGAAACTCTAAATGTTCTCTACAATTGCTGCCGATCCTGTAGATTGGGCCACATGTTCTCATCCACATTACAACGGATATCTTCCTTTGCAATGCAGCGTGGAAAGAACCTCCTAGAATGTCTTATCCAGCCTTTGCAGGTGTCTGCCGTTATATCCCCACACGCAGCTTCCATGGCAGCAAGCAGTGTCATTTGTGTATGCAGGTTACGCTCATACCTTCCACCTCCAAGCGGAGATGAACTCCTCAATTGGGAATATGGAGGTAGGAATTCCATCAGCATCCTGGGGTGGTTGGCAAACCATTGTCTGATTAGGTTGGAGTGATGGAAACTCATCACAAATGATCATACTGTGGTACATTTTCTTGACCAAATCTCCTCTTCAGGAATGAGATCCCTGTAGAGGGTGTTCAAGGTGGTCAGCAGATGTTGGGTGTTGTATGGCCCCACAAGAGGAATACGAGTGTGGACCCCATTGTCCGAAATAGCTGCACACATAGCGATTTCCCACCCCGCTGGACTGGCACGTCAACAGTAGCTCCCTGTCCAATCAGATTACGCCCACGTCTTCTTCCTTTGGCCAAGTGGAAGCCAGCCTCATCCATGTATATGAAAATGTGGTGGTTCACTTGATTCCAGGTCCATTATACGCTGTAACAAGATACTACAGTAAGTTGGATGTAAAATGCATTTTCATTTGAGACAATAGTCAAATCTAACATATTCATGTTGCTTTCACAGCGGTAGCAAATGTGTTAAGGTGAAATCAACTGTACTGCATGTCGATATACAATGTTGGACTTTTTGCTGTACAGTAGATTAGTTACAGTATTACTCCACATGTTCAGTCTTACCTGCACATACTGGTACCAACGTTCCTTCACTATTCCTTTCAAATGGTACATAGAATAACTGCTTCATACTCATTTGGTTTCTCCTCAGCACTCTGTCAGCATCTCAACTATTGACAGACTGGACATTCCCAAACACTTTGTTGTCAGCAATAATGGCAGTTTGTATTTCCTTGAGTCTTATGGCATTATTTCCTACAACCATAGACCAAATAGCCTCTTCCTGTCGAGGAGTGCAAATAGGCCCCCTGCCACCTCTTCCAGGAAGTCTTGAAGTCCTGTGTATCACAGTAAAAACACAACACTTAATGGACAACAGTAACATACATATTGTCTAGTGTGGACTATTATAAATATATGACATACTGTAACATTATAAAGTAATACACACAAATACAGAGTAAAATCATTGATTTATACACCTTTTCTCTCTGCAAAATGTCTGAACAATAGAGGATACGGTTGTTCTCCCCAAATTTGGCTGCACCCTTTGACCTACTTCAGCCATTGAAAGGCCATGATTTATAACATGGTCCACAATTGTGGCCCTTATTTCATCAGAAACTGACCTATGTGTTGAACCTCTTCTGTTTTGTCTCCTTATACCACACACCCCTACTCTTCTTGGTCTGGGCTGTTGGCCCTGTTCATTTTCTTGCTGTTCTTCTACTTCCATGCTGTATTGTGCCTTGTCTTTATATGCTTGCCAGCTGCAGGTTCAGCAGCAATTTAAGGGGACTGCTCAGTGATTAGTTGCTTGATTGATTTAAGATCTCACACCTGCCCCGAATAATGTGTCACCTGAGAGCAATTTAAGGTGGTGTAGGAATCATTAGTATTGTGAATACAAACCAAAAAAAGTTTTGTAGAAACCTATAACATACACTTGACAGCCAATGATATCTTGTTGAACACTTTTGACTGCAATGATTTACACAATGAAAAAATGACAAGTTTGTCTGGAATGTAAGACTATGGAAAAGAGGGCTACACAATGCATTTTGATCATCATGACATAAGCAACCGCTGATGCATGATATAGCTGAGAATTGCACATAAGCTTCTGCCTGAATGAACTAAAGCAATTGCAAAATGACGAAAACACCCAGAAATTGCTGTTATGATGTGCACAACTGACTAAAGGTTGTGGGAATTGAACAAGCAGTTTTGAGAACTGCAATTCTATTGTGAGAAATGCACCAAAGAAACTGAGAAAAACTGTAATTATTTTTAATTTGATTTATTTAAGGGAACAAAACACATATGATAACATATAATTTGGTTCAAGACACACTCACATAAGCAATAGCACAGTACAACCATTGTGTTTTAAAAAAAAGAAAAAATACTTGCCAGATAAAATCCATCCATCAAAAAAAAGGAAGACATTTCCCTTTCCCTTACCCACATTGCAGTGCTATATGGCAAAAAAGGCCCCGTGTGATTCCTCATACATTACATAATAATAATGCTTTTGCTTCTCGTGATGGCCAAGAAAATTGTATAATCTCATGCTTTTGGATTTCAACCTGTCTTAGACTGATAGCACAGCTAGTCAAAAAGTAAAAAAAAAACATAAATCATTTTCTTTTTTTCTATAACAACATGAATTTCAATCAAATCAGTCAAAAAACAGTTTTTACATTTTGGGATACTGTATTCAGTTTTTGTAATGTTGGGGCTGTAACCCCTAAATATTGATGTATTGAAATGTCTTTTTTAGTGAACCCTAGATATTCAATTCTGCAAAATTTAAGTTTGTGTTTTTATTGTGTTTAAGCATTTTTGTTGATGAGCGAGTGATCATGTGAGTCAATAAATCAGTCAACTTTGTGTTTTATATATACAAATGATTTGCCCATTTTAGAAAATGCTGAGTGTGTGCCAACTTGTTATCTTTCAGAACTAATTGATTTGTGAAGAAATAAATCTCACACATTCCTCATTCACTAGCAGTAATGGATTAAATCATCACAGGTAAGTTGTGCAAGTAGGGCATAACATTTTGTGCTTTAGATGAAAAGGCGGAAATAACAATGCTATAGCATTTATTTTACTTAAACAAAGATAGTAGGTAATTATCCATAAAACAAACCATGATGTATTTGTGAAAAAAATGCTGTCTTGCATATAGACATAAAATCTACATGGTTCAAAAGAGGATATGATCCTTGACAAACTGTGAGTTGAACATGTCTTTTATAGCAGTGCTGTATTTCTCATTCATAATTTTGGAGTAAGCCTTGATTGCTTCATCGAGTGTTTCCTCTTACTCAGTTTGACTTGTGGATATTCAATCATTTCAGTGCTCCCAGAATGCCTTGAAAGTAGATCCACCCCTGTAAACAGCCGATCTAGAACAGGGTTCATTACACATTTCAAGTCTGTAGCCATTTTAACAAAATGAAAACTTTACTTTACATGCTTCCACTGGGATCTATCATTAGGAAATATAATTTTAATTTTCACTCGTATGCAGATGACACCCAGTTATACCTTTCATTTAGATCAAATGAAGTTTCTCCATTGTTTTCTTTAATTAGTTGTGTTAGTGAATTAAAGGAGTGGATGGATGAGAACTACTTATCTTTAAATACAGAGATGTTAATTGTTGGAGGGAATGACGCTGATCACAACAATATTTTGTCATCATTTAACTCAGTTGGGATCACCATTAATTTCACTGAATCAGCCCAAAATCTCAGAGTTATCTTTGACTTTAGCATGTTATTTAAAGCACATATTACAAAGATGTCCAAATCATGTTTCTTCCATCTTAAAAATGTTAGGAAATTAAGGCGCTTTCTAAATAAACAGGTTTCTGAGAAATTAATTCATGTGTGACAGGTGTCTGGGTACACTTACAGGTAATCTAACCTCGACACCTTTAAAATATTCGACTACGCCACCCAGTTTTGTTAAGAGACTATGAACTCCTGAAATATACCAATAATAGCACACAGGTTTCTTTAAATTGGGCGGTGAGTAAACACACAATGAAAGACACAACAGTAGTTTCAGTGAAAGCAACAGTAACTTCTATTACACCAGACAATCATAAGTACATTAAAAAGAAAGATAACTGAACATAAACAAAATCTAACAATATCAAGAACGAATTTCCTTTTTTTTTAAAGGAAAACACACAGTCCTCACTCTAAAAGTCCATCGAAAACATAATTGGAGGATACAACCTTCAGTGGTGCAGAGTCCAGTTTGCGCACTGTGCTACCCAAAACTTAATCATTCAGCTGTCCACCGATGCACTCTGTTCACCGGACACTCGTTTCCCAACAGTAGTTGTGTCAAATTGTTGAATCCCTGTCAGCGTCTCTTCGTCTTTCCTTTTTTTTCCCACTCTGGGCTCCTTGTGTTGCTGTGACCTAGGCACGCCTCATTTTTCGTCTGCTAGCTTTGCTTGGTCCTTTCATGCGGCTTCCCTCTCTCATTGGACCCAAAACTGGCTTCGACTTGTGGAGCTGTCTCTTCCTCCCTGGAAGTAAGTGTTGCCATCCTTGTGCCTCACGTCCTGCCAGCCAGGTAACCTTGTCTGCCTACGAGCCCCTGTGCTCTGTCCGAGTGTCTTGGTAGCGTTCTCAGTGGACCGTCCCTCTCCTGCCCAGAAGCTTAAATCTCATTCAGTCCCTGCAATTATCAGTTCTGTACAATCGGATTAAACAATGGCACATCTAAATGCCCTGGGTTTAACAAATAATGAAAACACAAGTTAACAAAATGTATTGTTACCAACCATTAATGAGTACAGATCTGCTGTTTAGAAACCAATATTGTCAAACATGTTAATTTCCAACTCAGGTAAATACATACATCCTCCAAGGAAGGAGCAGTTCTGTTATCACAACTAGGTATTTTTTGTAATCTCAAACATCCAAAAACTTCAAAGTGGTGACTCTTTTGCAATACAGCAAATACCTACATTCTGCAGAGAGCCTTTTACCTTCTCACCCACAGTCCCAACAATGGGTGCCTAATGGAACCACTCAGTGTACAAAAAAAAAGTCCCCCTCTGACACATACATTTATTTCTAGTAGGATTGACTACTGCAATGTGGTGTTCACTAGATGTTCAAACTGTTCTTTATACAGCCTCCAGTTCATCCAAAATGCTGCTGCAAGAATTATTACAAGAACAAGAAAATACGAGCACATAACTCCAGTTCTTAAATCCTTACACTGGCTCCCGGTTAAGTTTAGGGCAGATTTCAAAATCCTCCTTTTAACATATAAAGTTATAGCCAAGGTCCGGCTTACTTGTCTGAACTTATCATGACCTACATACCAGAGTGCACATTCAGATCTCAAGATGCCGGTCTTCTTATGATTCCAAGGATTAATAAAATAACAGTGGGAGGTCGAGCTTTTAGTTACAGAGCCCCTAAACTGTGGAATGGTCTGCCTTCTACTAAGAGATGCCCCTTCAGTCTCAACTTTTAAATCCTGGCTGAAGACTCACTACTTCAGTTTAGCATATCCTGACTAGAGCTGCTGATTAACTGTACATACTGCATCTCTGTTGTTACATAACATAACATAAGTAACATGATAGATATAATTGGATACTAACCTTCACCTATTCTGTTTCTCTTCTCGGTACTCAAATGTGTCACTTTGTGCCACGGCCCACCTGCCAAGTTGTTTTGCCTGCCTAAGGTAAAGTCATCCCTGATGGAGGATCGCAGGAATCATGGGAAAAAGGGGTCCTTTCATCGGATTGGCTGGCCAAGCAATGTTTCAGCTGTGGAATGGCCAAATGGGGGAGGCAGCTTGATGGATGAGGTCTCCAGGACTCTAAACAAATCCAAATCATATTATCTGATATCATCTACTGTTAAATTCTGCTACATACTTCTAAAATTTTTATTCATATATTGTATTGAGGATTTGTTCTGTGTATTGTATTGTATTGACACCCTTCTTTTTGACACCCACTGCACACCCAACCTACCTGGAAAGAGGTCACACTTTGAATTGCCTTTCCCAAGGTTTCTTCCATTTTTTCCCTACTGGGTTTTTTTGGGAGTTTTTCTTTGTCTTCTTAGAGCGTCAAGGCTGGGGGGCTGTCAAGAGGCACGGCCTGTTAAAGCCCATTGCAGCACTCCTTGTGTGATTTTGGGCTATACAAAAATAAATTGCATTGTATTGTATATTTGGAATTAATGCAAGAACAAAATCTTTATCATCAATATTTGGTGCGTACACATTCATGAAAGTCAATATTGATTCATGAAGATATCCCACCACCATAATATACCACTTTTCAGGGCCTGAAGCTCTGAACTGCACAATGAAAATAATTATGGGATAACTCCTATCCTATAGGTACGTGAAAATATATTGTCCATCTGGGATACTTTTATGCAGTATGAGATGTTCTCACATATTCACGTACATACGAGATAAGGTTATCCCATAAACTTTTCTTCACTGTGTGGTTCAGAGCATCCATATATGCTATGTCAAAGAGTACAAATGGAATTATAGCAGTTGGAGTAAAGAACTTGAATAACCCAATATTTCTCCAAACAAAACTGATCTTTACTTTTTAAGTGGATCTTACAAAATTGTTAACTCTGTTCTCCAAGAAGGAAGATGTGATCTTTCAGCTAACAAAATTAACCTGGTTTTATAATTTTTAAGTCTTATTCCCTGGTTAAGACAAAAAGTTGGGGTCCTGCCAAATTATAGTTTTAGACAGGGGTGGAGGTAACAAATTACAACTACTCACGTTGCTGTAATTAAGTACTTTTTTCGGGTACTTGTACTTTTATGAGTATATTTTAAAATACTGTAATTTTACTTGTATTTAAGTACGAATTAAAGTAAAGAATCTACTTCGCTACTATTAAAATGACAATTCGTTCCTGAGTACGCCAAAAATTTGAATTAATATTCAGACTTTTGACAGCCATTTCGGTAGTCAATAAAAGTATTCGATGGCAAACGGACAAATGACCCCTGATATTTGGACTGGAAAGAAGCACCCGCCCCCGCTGCAGCAGGTTTTGATCATAATCGCACAGTGAAGGAGCTCGGAGTAATTTAAGGATTGAAGTTTTGGAGAAACAAACTTCATGGAGGACAGCAACATTCAAAGCAGTGAAAAAGACCAAGAAATACCGGAGGATGAGTGCCCCTGGCCGCACCTGAAGAAGCTGTTCACGTACAGAGGGAGGAAAGCAGACAGCGTGCTAATGCAGGGCATAATTTGTTTTCCATCTGCGGTGATTTCGGCATACAAGACTTCAGCCTCTAATCTCAAAAAACACATTATGATAAGAAAACTTACAGCGATTTTTTTGAGATACTATTTTCATTTTTTAATATATCTAAGGTAACTAGCTTGTCTACTTGAAGCCAACAAATGTCATCCGTTAGCCTGCGATTCAAGTATAACTGAGCTAGCTAACCTATGTACGCGCTTGCACGCATGCATATTCTATACTAAAAAATACTATCACAAAATATTAGGGGAACCACTTGCATTATCTTAAGGTTATCTGAGTAACTTCAGTCACTTAACCCTCAAAGAGCCGCTGCGGCGACAACACAGTCAGCCACATATAGAAGCTGTAGTAGGCTCAGTTTTAAAGCTAAAGAAAAGATACTTGTATCGCAAAAAACCCACAAGAATAAAGGTGCCAGCTATGCACCCATGATAGTTAGAGCTCATTTTTAGTGATGCCTTTAATCTCGGGCATTAAGGTATCAGAATGAAATTGCTTATGGCGCTACCCAAGTATCAGCTTTAAAGACATGCCCATATAATACTAATCCCACGCAATTTGGGGCAAAGAAAAAAAAACATTTTTTGCATGCAGCATTTATGTAAAAATTTGCCTCCTTTTTTAATATTCCTGCACACTGGGGCCAAATACATAGTATTTGACTGTACTGGAATTGCGTAAATGGGTTTGACTGGAGAAATTTAACTCACCCCCCCTTCCCTAAAATATAAAAATGGATGTATGGTTGGTTTCTAATGATTAAACAAATTTACCACACTTCATTCTAAACAATCAAAGTTTAGCTTAAATAATTACTCTAGGTGAATGATTTTTTTTTAATTTTTTTTCTTTAGTGTTAAAAGTAGTGATATGAGGAAGTTTAGAGTCTGACTGATATATAGTTTGGCTGATATAATTTACATTTTCCTTTGTATAATTCCTCTGTGATCTTTCCAGAGGAAACATCTATCAAAGATTGATCAGTACCATGACATCATTGTGACATCAGCTAGTCATTAACAGAAGACCACAGCCACACCAAACAAGCTCTCGGCAAGTAAGCAAGCCAAGTTACCAGATGTAATGTTGGCACCTGTAAGCAAACATGTCCCTCAAGCAACTGTTGACAAGCTTATCATCAATTTCATATGTGAAGGTCCACAGCCATTTGCAGTAGTTGAACAACCAGCTTTCAAAGAATTAATTACCACATTGCAACCTCATGCCAAAGTCATCTCCAGGTCCACCGTTCATACCAGAATCTGTGATGCTGCTGATGACATGAAGACAACTATAATTGCAGAATTGGGTAAAGCCAAATTTGTTGCAACCACCACTGATTGTTGGTCAGCTCATCAGAAAAGTTACCTTGGCGTCACTTGCCACTGGATAGAGGAAGAGTCCTTAGAAGGAAGATCTGCAGCACTATCGAGCAAAAGATTGA
This sequence comes from Polypterus senegalus, assembly GCF_016835505.1. Taxonomy (NCBI): domain Eukaryota; kingdom Metazoa; phylum Chordata; class Cladistia; order Polypteriformes; family Polypteridae; genus Polypterus; species Polypterus senegalus. The sequence goes on from NC_053167.1 coordinate 77,175,947, forward strand.
GAGGGTCTCACACATTTGACATGCTTGCTAGTGCTCTTGATGATGTCCATTGCCAATACAAGATTAGAGACAAAGTTGTAAGGACGACAACTGATAGTGGATCTTTATCAACTTCAACAAAGCTTTCCATCTGTTTGGGGCACAGAATGATGCAGAGGTAGATGAGGATGAAGCAGACTTTTATGTTCTTGATGTGAGTGACCATATTGAATATCATGATACAAGTGTAATCCTTGATGAATACTTTGGTATGGAATATCAACTACCCCCACATCAACGATGTGCATGTCACCTGTTAAATCTTGTGGCAACAGCAGATGCAGCTCTTGCAGAGTGCATGAATGACACCTACAAAAGGCTTTTCCGTGCAACCTTTGCAAAATGCCAGGGCATTTGGAACAAAACTGGGCAATCTCATTTGGCTAGTGAAGTAGTAGAGGACAAGTGTGGGCTACAGATCATTCGTTCCAGTGCAACATGGTGGAATTCAACCTATCTTGCCATTGAAAGAATAATACGCATCATTGACGAGAAGGGGGAAGATGCCATGAGAAGTGTATGTGACGAATGAATTCAAGGTGAAAATATGAGTAATATTAAATACCATGTATGCAATCTCTTTCTATTAAAGTCATGATTGGCTTAGTTGTTTATGTTATACACGTTTTATCTTCCAGGTTGAGTCCTGCAGAAGTTGCATTCCTCCAGGAGTATTGCATCACCATGAAGCCGCTGGTAAAAGCTTCAAACATTTTCCAGTCAGAGTCCAGCACCTACATGGGATGGCTGCTGCCAGTAATCCACCAACTTCTATCAAAACTGAACAGGCTGGAGATATCAAGCAAGACCTGAATGCCACTCATCAAAGCCCTGCAGAATGGCCTGCAGAAGTGTTTTGGACAGATGATGGCGGATCCAGACTTGGCTGCTGCTGCAGTCCTTTTACCCAAGTTCAAGACCTCCTGGACTGACAGAGCAGATGCTATAGAGGCTGGTAAGTTCAAATTTATATATTTGCATGTTGCTATGACTGCATACTGGTATAAGTGTATATATGTTATATCTCAGCCATGATAGTTCCTCAAAATATTAAGGTATCATTTGTTGTGGATATTTAAAAATAGTCACATAAATTAAAGTAATTGTGTTCCAATGAAGGCCTTGACATACCTAAAACAACTTCTTGAAACCACGGAGCATGAGAGTGAGCATCAGCAGACAGAGTCATCTGATGATGATGATTTCTTCTCCAGACCACTCTCCAGAATGATGCAAAGTCCCATTGAGCTTGAGAGGGGACAGGGCGGTCTCATGGTCTGGAATCCCTACAGATTTTATTTTTTTCTCCAGCCGTCTGGAGTTTTTTTTTGTTTTTTCTGTCCACCCTGGCCATTGGACCTTAATCTTATTCTATGTTAATTAATGTTAACTTATTTTATTTTCTTACTGTGTCTTTTATTTTTCTATTCTTTATTATGTAAAGCACTTTGAGCTACTTTTTGTATGAAAATGTGCTATATAAATAAATGTTGTTGTTGTTGGTTACCTTGCATGTGCCTCGGACAGGATGGAGCTACTTCACTCCTTCCCAGCCATTAAGAATCTGTCTGTTAAGCTAAACACAGCTCTGCCTGCATCAGCTGCATGCGAACGGCTTTTTAGCTGTGCTGGTCTACTACTCACATCCAAACGAAGCTGGATAGACACTGTGAATTTTGAGAATCAGCTTTTGCTGATACTCTGGTAAAAGTTTATACTACAGGCAAAACTGCTGTTTAATCTTTGTTTCTTTAGAACACAAATTTCTTGAATTTGATCCATTCATATACTTGATTTGATTTAATGGTTTTTGATAATTCATTAAATATCAACATCCAAAAAGTAACTAGTAGTCTGAGTAGTTTTTGTACTTTTACTTAAGTACTTTTTTAACACTAGTACTTTTACTTGTAATTGAGTATTATTTCAGCAATGTAACAGTATCTGTACTTAAGTACAAATTTTCAGTACTCTTTCCACCACTGGCTTTAGATACCCATAAGATTGTGGGTCCTCCCTGTGTGGAGTTCATATTCTGTTAATGCCTGCATGAATTTCCCCCAGATGCTCTAGTTTCTTCATCCCAATGTTGAACAACATGCAAGTTAGATTAATTGGTGACACTAAGGAATAGGAAAAGAAAAGTTCCCTTTGGGGATTAATACAATGTAAGAAATGGCAGAAAAAAGAAATAATATGGCCTTAGTGCGTGTTCGGTGTGTGTGTATGTTTGTATGTGTGTCCAGACTTTTGGAGACTTCTATATTGATAATGTTTGCACATTTTTTGGTCACTTGTGAGTCAGAAATGGACTTCCACTGTCATGCTGCCTTTTTGTGTGCAGGCAGATGCCTTGTGTAAGAAATGTGGATGAAAAAAACATAAGTGGAACTAGTCTGAAAAATGAGACTTCTCTCAAACTACAATACAATACAATTTATTTTTGTTTAGCCCAAAATCACACAAGGACTGCCGTGATGGTCTTTAACAGGCCCTGCCTTTTGACAGCCCACCAGCCTTGACTCTCTAAGAAGACAAACAAAAAACTCCCAAAAAAACTCTTGTAGGAAAAAAAATGGAAGAAATCTTGGGAAAGGCAATTCAAAGAAAGACGCCTTTCCAGTTGGTGGGTGTCAGATAAAGGGGTAAATAAACTATCATCAAACTGAAGGGTTGTGTCTTTCTGGGAAAAAAACACAAATATGGCACTATATATAGAGGGACAGGTGCACCTCAACATTTAAGAGATATTTATTGAACTTCTTATATCAAAACCTATTCATAGTTAAATAAAAGTATCTCATATTTTTATCCTCTTTAGGCTGTTTAAGAGAAGAATAATAACAGTAATATTAGAGAAAGGTACATTTGGGCTTACCGGTAGGTAACACCGAAGCAGGTTAAGGGAACGCCATGTTGTAACAGTGCTGCGTGAAAAGTGAGTTTGTACTGCAGCCATTTAGGGCCAGAGGGTTTCTGGGAACTTACAGCTTGCTGGTAATATGAACCTGTTAGATGATAGTGTGATAGTGGATAAATTAGTTGAATGGTGCTGGCATGTATAAAATGGGGGGTTTGACGGGTTCAGTGTGTGGCAGTGGTCAGCAGGAACTGAGGTAAGCTGTAGTTTCATGACTGAAATATTCTTGACATTTTTTCCTTGAAAACGACTTTGGAGGAAAAATGAACAGCGAGTATGGCTGCTTTTCTTTAGTCTTATAAGGAATCTGAATTGTTTCTGTTATGTTCTGCACAAGATATTTATTATTAAAACAGTTAATAGAAAGATTTTAATGAATGTTTATTGTGTTTAAAGAAACACTCTTTTCATCAGTATTTTTATTCTTCTATATCCTGTAAAAAAACCTTCTTCACTGGTTTTATTGATTTAAGAATTTTTCTTCAAATAATGATTCTTACACAATCCCAGAGTTCTACACTGTTTATCTGCTGTTGGTCTCACTATTAGAACTGTATGTACTACCAACACTGAAGGTTTATAGCATTACTCCCCTAAATAAGGATTCAGTTCCACTACTGAATTACACAACTTCAACCAAGAAGTAGGCAACATATTGAAATTACCAGGAATGGCCTCACAGTATAACTGTGTCATGTCATTAGTTACTAGTTCCATCAATTTCCTGTCATCAAATTAAAAAAAATGTCACCTGCCTTAGTTACAGGTTCATACAGACGTATAAGAAAATGGCTGACTGGGACAGGCTTTTTTTGCAACAGGCAGTTATTGAATTTCTTTTGAAGGAGGAAATCCCAGCAATAGATTTTCCAGAATGTCTGACTTAGTACTAGCAGTAACATACAGTACTATAGGTAAGGCACTTTACAGCAGAGAACACAGACATCATCGATCATCCCTATCTTAGTTACACATGAACTGTTACAAAGAAAAAATCAATGAGCTAATCAGAGATACAGTGAGAGAAATAAAATGAATGGAATAATATATTTACAAGATTGAACTTCAAAAGAACCATACGTGTTGTTTATATAAAGATGAGTTTAGGACTGTATATTAAGGGACTTCCATATTCGTGTGAATACGTTAGAGAAGTATATATGCTTATTATATAGCGATGATGCTGGTAAACAATGCATTAAAATGTGTTCTTCAGTGGTGCCTATTTGTTTGTCTTTATGTCTTCCATAAAAAAGATGGAAAACCATTCTTCACATGGAAAAACATTGGGCATTATTATTTGTTTACAAAAAAGCTACTGGTATAATGTCAATTTCAAACAGAATGTATCTGCTTTAAATCTTCTACAATACATCAGAAAAAAATAGATGTTATTGTTACTCTTTTGAAATACTCTCAATGATAGTTCAACTCACTTTTTCCTTGTTCAATCAAATATAATTGATTTATTTGTTTATGCCCTTGCAGGTTTATGTGCTCATGCGGCTGGAGCTGTTCTTCTTCTTTTTCTTTGTTTCCTCTTTGCAATACACATGCTAACGCCTGCAATAATGCAGATGCCAATAATTGAGACCACTGTAATCAAAGCAAGACTTGTAATATCGATAGTTGACTCTGGGTCCACAGGCACTGCAGGAATGTAAGGAAACATAATTGTTGCCTGGGCAATGTTGGAAATGTCTGCCTTGAAGGAGAAGGTGTCAGCAGCCCTTGCAGCAAAATAAACTATTGTTCCATTTTTTAAGACAATTCCTTCAGGTTTAAAAGTAAAATATTCTCTTTTGCCTGCTTCTTGTGGCACAAGGCCGGACGTATTTATAAGTATGGCATTTTCAAAGTGATCTTTCAGTTCCTTGTGACTTGCACTCATTCTTATTTCATAATTTGAGGCTGTAAAGAAAGGAAAATGACCGATTTATGATGTGACTTTGCCTGATCCTCTTCAAGAAAGATTCAAGGACTGTCAATGAACACAAAGAAAGACACAGTACTAGCCCAATGTTAGTGTCTTGTAAAGGAGGCAAGTAAGAAATCCCTTGTGCAAAGACATGAAAGGAGAGGCACAGAGGATAAATAAAACCAAGGCAATGCTGATAGTGCGAGGTGTACAAAGCAGACAGAGATGCCATCTTAGCCCATGAGTCAAAATGTTATCAGAACAAATGCCAAAAACATAGTTCTACCAGGACTTCTGACACTGTATCTGTTAAGTCAAAAGAAAGCAGGCAGGCAGGAGTTGGAGCCATTTTTACCAAAAAAAATGATCACCTTACTGATAGATGAATATTTTGACAAAATTAAATCAATCAAGAAACGCACAAATAAATAAAAGTACTGTGAAATGGGTAAATTAATTACAAAAAAGAGCAGGAAATGTTTGCATAATAAATGTGTCACAGAATATGTTTTTTGTTGCTTGCTTATTTATTTATTTATTTATTTATTTATTTATTTATTTATTTTTGTCAGTAATATTCTTCCAGATGTAACATGTACTGCAGCTTGAATTTAAAACTGTCATTTTCACTCATCAACCTTACATTATACGTCAGTGATACGCCTGGTTACACTACAGTTAAGATTAGAACTGGGGGATTGTTGACTCATGCAAGTCGAGTACATCAGTTGACAAAACCCTGCAATCCAATTGGCTATCCAGTGGAGATACTGAATCGCAGAGATGTAGGGGTCTGCAGCTGGACCCATCTCCAGGATTCCCTGGACAAGCAAAGCATATAACGTCCACTCTGCGGATGACTGAACAATCAAAAAACTGTACTCGCCAGTGTCCACCCTACCCGCTTTGACAAGTGGAAAAGACAGTTTTAAATTCAAGCTGTACTTCATGTTACTTTTGTAGGAATATCATGGACAAAATTAATAAATGTATTTATGTTTAGATTTCATGCTCTTTTTCTTTAGGTATTGTCACATTTCACAGTACTTTTATACATTTGTGTGTTTACTTAATTTTGTGTAAAGTGTTCCTCCAAACTTTTAAGGAGGTAGGTAACACTAAAACCACAATTGGCAACACTCAGCTTTGTACTAACTATAAAATATTCCCTACTTTACAAGGACTAGAATTAAGTTAGGATTTCTTTAACACCACCAACAATTAAGGTTGGAAGCATACACTGATTACGGCGCATTGCCACAGCCATCATCCCACCCGCATTGAGATCCAAGTGCAGCCATCCAACGGGTGACACCTCAGCACCACACTGAACATTGTGAGGTTTTTTATAGTGGCTGGTGTGCCAATCCTTCCACTAATCCCCAGGTTTTCCCAGTATGTTGGGGAACCTGCTTGCAGGGTTGGATGCAGATTAACGTCACACCCAGAACAGACCAATTGCAGGTTTGGGGTCTTGCTCAGGGGACCAACAGAGTAGAGTCACTTCTGGTATTTATGGGATTCAAACCAGCAACCTTCCAAGTGCTGGTGCAGATCTTTAGCCTCAGAGCCACCACGCCATCCAACACCAACAATAAGGAAAAAGAGTATCACCCTTATCACCAACAAGAGTATCACCCTTATCACCAACAATAAGGAACACAATTTCAAGGCACACCAAGAGTGAAACAGTATATACTCTCAAAATGATTTCTTTGCACTTTTCTCAATAAATTGCTATAGTTTTTCAATAAAAATCAATAGCAACATACACAATAGCCTGCAATACATCTGCTATTTTAGTGATTTTTTTTTGATCTTATCACCTACTAACTGCCCTAGTTTCTTATATAGTTTTTTGGGAATAATTGGATATTTGAAAAAATAAGATGTCAAAAACAAAAGAAATATATTTTAGTTCAGTTTTCTTGAATGTCATTAAGTTGCTTTTAATAATAAAAAGTGAAAATAAATTCCTTGCAATTTGTTAGGAAAATTATTCCTTGTAATCTGCCCTTTTGTATGAGCAAAATATCCAGTTTACTGAGTTAAAGTTATTGTGGTTCTGAAATTAAAGACCATTTTGACAGGAAGTGCATTCGAAATAGTTACCTGTCCCTTGGTCCACGTGTTCTCCAGGTGCTGTCCAGGACAGAGAGACCTGTTCACCTTCAATATTTGCATCCAGATCTGTTATTTGGCAAGGTGGGAAGCTAGGAGATTGTAAGCCAATCATGCCTGTCACCACCAGGACACCTCCACTGGTGGTTCTGGTGAAGCTTCCTAAATCACTTTGATGGTCTTCTTCAGATACAGGGGGTTTCTGTGGGTTCGGGAAAATATAACCTGTTGACAAAGCAATTTAGGATGATAATTTAGAAAAATGTAAATGCTTTTATTTATGATTCTCTTTTTTGTAAATACCATTTCTGACATAAGAAGAGTAAAGAATATACTTATTACTAAGTATAAGAGGATATGAGGTACAGTATGTGTGAGATTTAGTATTTACTTATAGTTATTCACAACTCTTATAAACAATTCCATCAAAGAGGATTATTATATTGAACAAGCTCCTGGTAGGTTTAATGTAAAGAAAACGATGTCTATAAAGCACGCTGTGGACTCTAAACAACATGTCTTCTGATTCTGTTGTGGTTTTCACTCTGTCCCTGTCACCGTTTCCTATGTTAAAGGAGACTCACTGAAACCTTGGCTTTCATTCCAGTTTCTCTGAAGGAAAGACTCAGACCATTATGTGTTAAAATGGTCTGTCTGTTTCCTTTCTTTAATCATTTGTTCCTCACCATTACGATAGAAATACTTTACAAATAATGCTTCAGAGAATGCAGCAACATTATCTGTTCCAACACTGCTTTTACTAGGCAGAGGGTTTGTAAGTAATTAACAAAAGTTGGAACACCTTTAGGAATTGTTTGCATCAACTTTCAAGGCTTACTCAACTTATATTGCTGCAGAAAAGCTACAAGTTGTTAACCGATTATGTGTTCAGTGAACAGGGCCTTTTTGTATAACTCTGAAAATTACATTATTTTTCATTTTTTGGTAACCAAAACATTTTTTTAATCTGTGGTAGTTTACTGCATACCTTTGCACATTGTTGGTTATTCACTGCCCTTGAGCTGCTTAAATTTCAAAAAACTGAAAAAAAGTGGATGTTGTAAAACTTTTCACTGGTAGGGTATACATACAAATAATAATAATAATAATAATAATAATAATAATAGAATAGAATAAAAATATGTATTAAATCATTTATTTTTTAAATGACATTTAACCTGGCGGCACAGTGGCGTAGTGGTAGTGTGGGTTTGCTTCCCGGCCCCTCCCTGCGTGGAGTTTGCGTGTTCTTCCCCTGTCTGCATGGGTTTCCTCCCACAGTCCAAAGATATGCAGGTTAGGTGCATTGGCGATCCTATATTGTCCCTGGTGTGTGTGTCCTGCGGTGGGCTTGCACCCTGTGCTGGCTGGGATTGGCTCCACCAGATCCCCTTGACCCTGTGTTAGGATATAGCGGGTAGGATACTGACTGACTGACATTTCCTAATGATGAAACAACATCCTGGCAGGCTTTAGTGCTTGTAATTTCCATTTTAACAACATTCTAATTTTTTAAGTCAAAATTATTTTTACACAAACATGGTATATATACTGTATATTTGCCACATGAAATTTTGTTCTAAAGTTAGGCACTTTTTATAAATTAAAAAAAAAATCTTGCCCATACTGGCACTTTACATTGAATGCTATGGGGCATGTAGAAAAAGCTTAGAAACTTAACAAATGTCCATTTTTCAAGCTAAGACAGTTGTTGAAGTGCACAGTGAGAACTTATCTTTCAAACCAATTCTTCTTAATGAAAAATGCCATTTGCTTACATTATTTGTATCTGTTTTACTTTGGCGAAAACAACAATGTTAACTGTGTTTGTTTTAATGTTTAAGAAAATTAACAATCTTCATTAACTGGGTTGGCTCTGCCATTTTTGCTGCCGTAGATGAAGCTGTAAATGGTGCCCTGCCACATCCTTTTGCTTTGAACATTAGAATATTAGAATGTCACAAAAATTGTAATGACAACAGGTCATTCATCCCAACAAGCTCATCCATCCTGTTCACTTACAGTGTCCAAAATAACATCAAGCTGAGAATTAAAGGTCTCTAAAGCCCTACTGTCTGCCACACTACTTGGTCCCTTAATGTATGTGTTTGTGGCTGTATGTGCGAAGAAAAACCTCCCAACATTTGTGCAGAAACTGCCATTAATAATTTCCACCCATGTCCTTGTGTTATTGTTGCAGAATTCATAACAACTGAGATCTACTGTACTAATTCCTTTTAGAATTTTTAACAATTCAGTCATGTCCCCTCTTAATATTAGTTTGTGTAAGCTAAAAAGGCTCAACTTGTTCAACTTCTCCTCACAGCTCAAACCTCTCGGTCCCAGAATCAGCCTAGTCGCTTCCCTCTGGACTTTCTCTAGCACTGACACATCTTTTTTGTAATATGGAGACCAAAACTGCACAAAGTACTCCAGGTGACGCCTCACTAGTTTGTTATATAATAGCTTTAGTAGAACCACACATCATGAAAGACAGTGTAACCAAACATCCTATTAGCTTTCTTGATTGATTTACACTGTCTGAATGTAGATAGTGAGGAGTCCACTGTGACTTCTCAAAAGGTGTGCTTTCAAGTTTCAGACCTCCCATTGTGTATTCAAATCTAACATTTGTACTTCATTTTTGTAATACTTTACATTTACTTACATTAAATTTCAAATCTGCCAAAGTCTGCATGCTACCCAAATCATTCTGAAACAATGAAGCTGATTCTGCATTATCAACCTAGCTTAGTATCATCTGCAAACTTAACCATTTTATTGATTATATTCTTATTAGATATTTTATGTATATTAAAAAGACCAGTGGCTCCAGCACTACCTTCTGCTGGACACCACTTTTAGCCTAAAAATTCCCTCACCATAACACTTTGCTCCCTGTGTTTGAGCCAGTTTTGCACACACCAACAGACCCATCCATCCATCCATTTTCCAACCCGCTGAATCTGAACACAGGGTCACGGGGGTCTGCTGGAGCCAATCCCAGCTAACACAGGGCACAAGGCAGGAACCAATCCCGGGCAGGGTGCCAACCCACCGCAGCATCAACAGACCATGCCCTTAATTCTCATTTCTTTAGTTTCATCACTAACCTTTCATGTACTGCCTTATCAAAAACCTCCTTAAAATCAAGATAAACTATATCATATACAGCCTCTCCTTTTTGTCTGTTTTAGTTGCTACCTCATAAAATTGCAGCAAATTAGTGAAATATGACCTTCCTCATCTGAACTTCTTCTTCTTCTTCTTCCTGTTCATCTTTTCCCACTTCTGTGTAGGGTTGATGTGCTTGATCAACCTGCTCCAAACAGCTTGGCCCTGCACCTCCAATCAAGCCCCTCTCCTTCAGATCTTCCTTTACGGCATCTATCCACCTCTGCTTTGACTTTCCTCACTTTCTCTTCCTCTGTACCTCCATTCCCATCACTCTTTTGCCTACATATTCATTGTCTCCCAACATTTCATGTCCATACCACTTCAACCTACTTTTCTGTACTTTTTTAGATATCTCTTTTGTTGTACCTCTGATTGTCTCATTTCTTATTCTGTCCGTTTTTGTAACTCCACATATCCATCACAACATTCTCATTTCACTTCTTCTCCTGCTCTCCCTTTACTGCCCATGTTTCAGTTCCATACATCTTTGTTCATCTTACCACTGCCTTAAAAACCTTACCTTAATTCTTTAATCATACGTTACTCCTGATACGTTTTCCGTTTGTTCCATCCACGCTGCACTTTATCTGCTATCTCTGCTAATTGTTTTCATCTCAGGCTACGACTAATCCTAGATATTTAAATGCATCCACTCTGTACAATAGCTCTCCCTGCAGGCTAACTTCTCAATCCTGGCCGTCATTAAAACTCATATATTCTGTCTTCATCTTATTTATCTTCAACCCTGTGTCTTCCAAAGCAGAATGTTGTTGTTGATAAATCACATTTACTTTGGAAGGGCTGCCTGACAAAGAAGCGATAAGTACCTTATATAATTACTAAGTTGAATGCAATTCTACTGAACAATCAGCAAACTTTTTTGGTAGCCTGACATAAGGTCCTAGAGTCTGCAAACTGGTGCAAAATTAAATCTGCTGCTGTGGTTGTATTTATATTTTATTGTATTTTTTTAACTTTATTTATTTATGTTTTCCCTTGGTATTACCTTTACAGCTGAAAATACCTGATATTGTGAAAATAATTAGGTGCCAGAATAAAGTTTTCTAATGTTTTCTCTGCCTCACTCCTCCTCTCTCTCTCTCTCTCTCTCTTAAAACAGATAGTTGAAGAATCAGACACTCTTTGCTTTTAATATCTAACATAGCATATTCTCTCTGCTGAGGGATCACTTGGTCCTCTTGTCTTGTACTCAGTTGGCTGATTTTAATCCTTGACGTTGCCCTGCTAAATGTTGTTGTAATATTGTCATGTGAAATTCTAACTTGCATGTCCAACCAACAAGAACAGTGTTGCCACTGTCTGGCTCCATGAAAGCCAAAAAATATTGACATGTATTAATCTCTTTCTCTCTCATATATGCTCATCATCTCAGATGCTGTTTCTGTGACTTTTGTGGCTATCCATACACCTATTACATACTCTTTCACTACTTGCTGTCCTTGTGTTGTAGCTACTCATCTCTGGGTGATTAATAAGCCTTGACATTACATACTAATTTTTCTGTGGTCCCCTCAGAATAGCTAAGTGGGATCAAAACAATGAAGCAAGCATCGAGACTCTCTTCAATTTAAGTCCACCCGATCCAAGCCCCTAATCAAGATACTTACTTTGGAACTTAACAAAAGTTACAAATCATAAAACATAAATTTGTGTCTATCTTGAATGGGACTTAAGTGATAAGGAATCCAAGATACATGGTGCAATTAAAATGTAATAATGATCAATTCAAGTTGCCGGGCTGTATAGTGAAAAAACAAGGATTGCCTTGTATGTTTCAGCAACTAAATCATAATAAGGTGTTTAGTAGAAAGAGTGCAATGTGTAAGCTGATTTGTGCTTTATATTACATGGAGTGGAGTTATTCATTTTAATACATTCCTGTTTTCCAGGTGCCAGACAGTGACATTTTGCTTGTTGGGTGGACATGCAAGTATGCATTTCACATAATAATACTACGATTACTGCATTAAACCTTTATTTATTTTTCATCATTGCCAATGCTGTCAAAGTTTCTTTCATGTAGCACTACTTCTAAGTATTGTGGAAGTTTGTGAATGTCCTCCAAGTCTGACATTAAATTTTCCTCAATGTGATTACGTAGAGCTTTTGCTGTGTGTACTTCATACTGTGATGACACATTCTTCATGAATATTATTCAGCATCTGATGGGGTATTACAGTGCTTATATTATTAACATTATTAGAACAGAATATCTGACAAGTATTAGGAATGTAGTGCTGGTTCTGAGGATAAGGATCTGCACTGATGGAATTTTGTTTGTTAAAATCCTATTACTGACAGAAAGGATCCCACTCTGTTGGGCTCTTGTACAAGGCCCTTAATTTGAATATTGCTCCAGAGGTGCTGAGCAATAGCTGACACTGTGCTCTGACCCCAAAAGGTCAGGCAAAAAGACAATTTCCCTTTCGGGTTTAATATAGTATATCAAAGCAAAAGCTTAGAAAGTTGATACTTCACTAGCTTTTCTGTATTATTTACAAAACTGGAAACATTACTCAAACAAAAGAGGCAATGATGTTTAAGATGCAATTCTTTCAACATGTAACTAACTAAATGTGCAAATTCTTGTCACTCTGTTGCTCTCCACATGTTCTGTTTTGTTTCTTATATTTATGGACATACTGGAGATAAGATTTCATTATAATAATGTCTGGTCTAATGAAACAATGATTCAAAATTGATTATTTGAGTAAAATTCCATTCAACTTCTGATTCTTAAGCACTTCTTCCTGCCAGTCTCTAGTCAGGCATAACAATAAGGTGGTTGTTTGAAGGAATTAAAAAACAAAGACTTAGCTTTGTCATGATTCTATACCATCCATCCATCCATTATCTAACCCGCTGAATCCGAATACAGGGGTCTGCTGGAGCCAATCCCAGCCAACACAGGGCACAAGGCAGGAACCAATCCTGGGCAGGGCGCCAACCCACCGCAGGACACACACAATCACACCCACACACCAAGCACACACTAGGGCCAATTTAGAATCGCCAATCCACCTAACCTGCATGTCTTTGGATTGTGGGAGGAAACCGGAGCGCCCGGAGGAAACCCACGCAGACACGGGAGAACATGCAAACTCCACGCAGGGAGGACCCAGGAAGCGAACCCGGGTCTCCTAACTGCGAGGCAGCAGCGCTACCACTGCGCCACCATGCCGCCCATTCTATACCATTTTTAATGATTATGTTTTGTTAATTTCTTTACTGTTATTTTTACCATGATGCCATTATGGATTTTAGTGGATGCTGCCATTCTGTCTCCTTGGCTTCCTAGGTTGCTACGTTTGTCATTAGGTTCAGGACTAGGGTCATATCATCTGTGACTTTTTTTCCTCTGTGGGAGTGGCAGTTTTGCTGGCTGTGCTTTTTTATTAGTATCCTAGTAAATGTATTCCAAACCCTCATGATTTTTTGTGCTGTGAATTGTTGATTCAGATTTTGACTTTTGCTTGGCTACTTTTTGCTTACATGTTTGGTTTCTGGTTTACTTCCGAGGCTCGATATTTTTAGATTTGTGATAGTAACTTTTTGCATTGACCGATTTTTTTACTATTTTTCCTCGAACCAGCTTATCATCCATTTCAGGATATCTAGCTAATTTCTAGACTGGCAGTTTTTTTTTTGTTACTATTTGTTTCAAAATGGTGCAGAACAGAATATGTAATACTGTATATGATTAATGTGAAATAAAGTATGCTAGACACCTTAATATACCACTTCAGACCAATTCTCATTACAAATATCTTATATATGACAATATGCTATTAGGAAAACCTACATTATTCAAAAACTGTGAAGTAGCTGTAGAGACGAAGGGTGTTTAAAGTATTGGCAGGTAAATACTGGAACTATAAAGTTTGCAAACACACACTTTAGGTGTATTCAGCTCCCTACCGTTTTCATGGTATCCAGGAATGTAATAGGCACGGGCCCCCTTTCGGAAAGACAGCCTTGTCACTTTTTCAATTCCTTGGGCTTTCACTTTTAGGCTGTATCTACCATTGCCACTGAATTTAAAAAAGTAGCCAGAATAAACACCATCATTCTTGATGATATCTGCACCTGTAAAATAAGACCATATTGAATCAGTCGCATTAAATACTGTACATATGTACATATCCCCATCTAGGGATTGTTCCTGCCTTACGCTTGCTGAGACTTGCGCAACCCTGGGTGGATAGATGATGGAATAATTAAACACGTACTATGAAAATATTTCAATGTTTCTTAAAAGAATCAGCGTTCAAAGCTTACAGATAGTTTTACATTTATTAAAGAACTTATTGTGTGGCAATTGGTTGGAGAAAGAAAAGGAAGGACAGGAATTGGGGGTTAATACATTTGAAAGAGACAGTACTTCTGTAATAAATTATTTCATCGAGAGTTACACACAGTGCAACAGGCATCTTGCAGGAGGCAGGAACAATCTCTGGACAGGGCGTCAGTTCGTCACTACCACTGCGCCACCATGCCCCTATGTTTAATACATGCTTTAATTCCTATTGTCATGAAAATGATATCAAGTATACTCTTAGTATTTAAATTGTTCAGAGAGCTGTAATATCATGAATGGAATGTATTTTGTACCCTGTCGGCATAAGAGAAAGCCAGCCCATTTAATAATACATAATGATTCACACACATAGAGTACATAGAAGAACACATAGAATGTGAAGCATTTTACGTGCTACTTCAGTTATGATGAGATTTGAGAAACTAGTAAATTAAATGATTTTAAGATGAGTTTTTGACATTATACTTTAACGACAAATTAAACTACATGATTAAAGTGGAAATTTCGAGATTAAAGTTGACTCGCCTTTTCACTGTGACTTTGATATCTGACCACTTCTTTTTTATTTTGGGCACTGTGCGACTTTCTGAACTTGAACTTTCAAGTTTCTCCACCACCCTTTGTCACTCGATCAACTTCCTTTTGTTGTTTATAACACTGCTTAAACCAACAAATAGTAACTTTTTCCGTGCATCTACATGATATTTGCAGAAATTCTTCTTTTTTCCCCATGCTATTGCCATTGTCTTTTTACAAAACACAAAACATAAGGGGCTATTTATATTGATTTGCATATTCAAAGAGGCATACTTCTGGGAGGAGTCAGGGTGGGGCGGCAGGCTTGTGCATATGCGTTACATGGAGGTTGGCGTACACACAGATTTATGCATCTGGATTTTTTTCTACATACACACATTTCTGTTTTTGTTTGTATGCCATGTTTTAATGTGAATTCTACGCACAGCATTATACATGAAGCCCCAGCTGCTGTGGCTCAGGGAGTAATATGTTTAACATATTGTGACAGGGGTTTGGTGTCCTTACGCACCCGGGACGCCCCTACACACTATACTCAGGGGTAGCAGCCATGGGCATTGCAATATCTCGCCCTGAACGCTAGTTGGCCACCTCCCTGGGGTGGAACAGTGCCTCAGGTTTCCACAGGGCATCCTGGGAAATGGAATTGGGTGCAGCCCTGGATCCCGCAGGTACTGCCAGGGGGCGCTGTATTTGGGACTCCTGAGCCCATGTGGGCAACCAACTCATCACACCCGGAAGTGCAGCCGGAAATCAGTGATCAAGCACCTGGAGCACTTCTGAGTGAACTATAAGGGAGCCAGCGACCACCACACGTGCCTCCCGTGTCTAATCTGTGTCGAGTCTATATAGCATCATTCTTACAATATGTAGATGAAAATCATTACTCATTTTAAGTTCCTTTAATATTCTCTAAAACCTCCTGACAGAATAGTATATAAAAACTCTGGCCATACCTGCACCATTATCCAATAGCTGAAACTCTTCTTTATTTGTATCACTTTCAATGGATGCTGTGACTTTTGCTCCCAAGACTGGTAAATATCCTTTGCTCACTTCGGCATACACTTTAAATGGACTTTGTGCATTAGTACTGTCTTTATTCATGTAAGCGTTAACAGTCACTGAAGGCTGACTTGAACTTCCTGCACGAGATGTCACCGTCATAGTCAGTGTCTGAGAAACAAAAATACAAATGCAAATACAAAATACAAATGCAAAGTCATTTCAACTGCATGACTCAGATAATTAAATAATCCCATGACTACAAAAAAAGTCCTAAATAAATATAGATAAACACACTGCTTTAAATCTCATTTTAATACTTTGTTTACTAAAATATTTGTCTTCTATAATTTGATATATATGAATATTTATGAACAAATCTTTTGGTAAGGAAAAAAAAAAACAGATGTTTGATGGTAAGATTGTCACACAGGTGCTCCTTGGGGTCACCTTCCTGGCTGCGTTCATGGTAAACAGTACCACCTTGGGCTTAGTGTGGGTGCTGTCGCTAACACTGTCTTCTCTTTTCACCCATAGTTCCAAGAAGCAGTCCAATATGCCTAATTCTTCTCTCCAGTGCACCAAAGTGCTTTTTTTTTGTTATATTCTGGTTGTGCACAATGCCTACAAGTAAACGGGGTAGCCAAGCTAGTGACCAAATAAGTCATAAACTGTAATGCTCCAGGCCTGAAATATATTAACCTAGCACATTTCTCTGTACTTGGAAATAATTACTAAAATACATTAATGTGATGTTATTATATGAGCAATTGGTTATAGTGTTAATATGTATTAGACAACAATGTTAATGCTTTACATTACTGTATGTGAAGTACATGAACTTAAAAAAGTTATTACAGTGTAAAAGTATTCAGTTAATCATAGCTCCATTACCTCTGCTGTCCCTGGGATTTTCAAATGAGATTCTTTTAAGGCCATATCTACTACAAAATCAGCACTGTAGTCTTGTCCACTTGGGCTGAATACATAAATAGCAGGTGTAGCCATTGTCTCCCACGTCACCACAAAAACGGTATCATTCCCAATAGTTCTGTCAACGGACACAGTTCCATTTAGCCAGTCTTTGCCTTGAGTTTTCTTTCCAGCAATTTCAAGCTTGAACATAAAAATGGATTATTGTCTAGAATGCATCATACATATGTTTTTTCTTCGCAGTTGTTTACTTTATTTTATTTACCTGAATAGTCTGATTGAAAAAATGTCCACCTGTTGAACAAATTGCAGCAAATGCATCTATGAGCCCATTGGAGTCAGGACTATCAGTTGCTGAAAGCTGTAAGCCTCCTAGAAGATTTCCAGAAAAAAAGCAGCTGACTTAGCCAATGTCATAGACTGATGTCCCCATTTAGGAATTCTGTTATTAACTGTCAGACCTCCAACCAAATTAGATTGATCAACATTAAACTCTATTGATTACCTTATTCAGGATATAATTTAATGCCCCCTTTCTCTTGCAGTATAGTAAATGGTTTAGGCCCTTTACTATCTAGTTTTTTTTTTTTGCAATGTATTTAAAAAAACTCAAAATGATAATTGTAATAATTTCCATCATAATCTCTTCTGCTCTACATTTTCATGTAATTGTGCATTATCCAGTTTGCCAGCAACTGTAGAAAAGGAAAGCAATGTTTCACTTTCAAAGACTGGATGAATATACAGAATGTGAACACTATTTTGTACACTGTATTTGTTAAGTAAGCCAATGAGTTTAATAGGTTAAATCGTCACACCTTTCTTTCAGAATTTCTCATGTGCTTCAATAATAAAGTAAGATAAATTGAGTTTTGAATAATTTTTTAATATATAATCATACATCCATTAATTTTTGGAAGCTGCTTTTTGCATTACAGTGTCACAAGGAAACCTCAGATCAGATATGCCAATCAGCAATTAGAGGGCACAATTTGTTTGCATCACCTTAACTATAAATTTCAGTAAAAATGAAAACCCAAAGAGTGAGAAGTATTTAAATAATATGCTTTCAGATCTGTACACTAGTTGAATATAATTTTTCATGACACATTACATTAGGACTAGCTTTGGAAACAACTTTATCATATGCATTTTGTGACTTAAGTTTTATGACATTAAACTCTTTCTTTTCATTTTCCATTTCAAATCTGACAGTTCCTATACAGAATTACAGAGTTTTTAATTCTGTTCCAGCAGTTCTGGGAACAATGCAGAATTCCGCATGGAACTGAACAGTGACCACTTTACACAGTATTAGTGAATTTGAAACTTTAATAGAAAACTAGCAAATCGTGCAGAATAAAAGTGTTAATGAAATGATGATGAGGGAGAGAAGAACATCACACATTACAGTAAGAAAGGAGATTATTTCAAGTAGTGACTTGTGAGAGGACTCAATATTACAATAGTCACATAATTATTATGGGATGTTATTATAGTCACTTACAGCATGAATATTTACAATACAAAGTGTAACATGAACAGGTTAACAGAACATATTGGATAAGAAGGGATGTGTGATGTGTCAGTAGTGAAGTGTGGCCATCAGGTAATGTAATATACTAATGTTTATAATAATTGTCAGTAAACATAATTTGTTGCATAAATGTTATTGTGAGCAAAAATATTCCCCTGTGTGTAACTTGCAAGTACCTGTACGTTTAACCCCGCTTTCAATGTAACTCTGGAAAATATAGTGTACAACTGGCCATGGGTAAAAACAGGGCCTGGCAAATAAACTCTGACGTTATTAAACGTTTGTCTTTGTGACTTGGTGATACTCATACAATATGCTAAACAAACAAAGACAATGTATTTGCCTATGCCATTACATAAAGGGAATATCTTGTTTTGAGCTGTCAATTTTATGGAATCCCTGTAGTTCTTCTGTCGTAATGTTTCTTGTTGTGTGGCAGTTTGCCACTGCTCTTGAGAAAGGTTGTGTGTGTAATTTGTTTTTCATTCACCGTCCAGGTGCAAGAATTGCTGCCGCTGATCTTCGGATAATGTCGCTCTGTGGTTTGTAATACATTGTCTTTGTTGTTCTAAGGCATCTTGCCTGTGCTGTTGGTCTGGAGTAATGTACATGTTTCTGGTTCTGTGTGTTGGTCTGAGTATGTAGGCCGGTGAGACCATTTAAGTTTGTCACCACTAGGCTTACAAGTGAAGGATAAAGGAGGTGTAAAATGGTAGTGTCATAATGCAGTTTCGGTCAGTAACAAAGTATGCACCAAATAAACAGTCAAATACCACAGTCGATAATTGATCATATTGAAGAATTAAAGACTTGAAGCCTAAGAACAAAACTCTGCCAGGAGCACTGATTCCTCGCTGTTGTTGTAGAGGGATATAGAAGTCATGGCAACCATTGTCTATATCACATACAGACGGACTCAAGACGAAATAATATAATTATATAATATTATAAAGTTTATTTGCTACTAAATGGCAATCCGAAACTACAAAATTACTGATGAAAATAATATGGTCTGCCATCAACTAAGGCATGGAACTGAATGCAACAACCTCTGACTAAAATGACTCTGAACCCATCATTCCAGGTATCCCATTTTTAAGATATACAATAATTTTAGTATGGAGAGTACTATAGATCTTTAAGTGCCTTTGGATTAAAGAGCCAGCAAAATAAATAAATAAATGTAAAGATGTAAGTAAAGGAAGAATAACTAAATTATATACAGAATGTGTCTGTCTAGACAAAATCCAGTCAAGTTAAAATGACATTAGAACGTAAGAAAAACTTAGAAAGGAACAGGCCATTCAGCCCAACAAAGCTTGCCAATCCTGTTCACTTAGATTGTCTAAAATAACAACAAACATCAAATTACTGTCTACCATACTGCTTGGTGACTTATTCCACGCATCTATAATTCTCTTCACTGTTGCCAATACTATCTCATCACCATATGTCATTTGGTCAAAATTCCTGAAGACCTTTATAAAAAAAAAAAAAAGAGGCTCTATGTTAAGTGTGGATAAGACATTTAGCTCTACATTAATCTGTGATGGGTAGGTTTTTTAGTTGGTTTAGGTTTGGGGATCTTACCTGTTGCAGAGTCATTAAAGTGGGTGCACAACTTTACACAAAATCTGGATTTGTTTTGACCCTGACAAACAGTTTAGAATCCTGGCTTCTTTTTATGTGTAATTTGGGATTATCCTGCTCTCTGTCTATTCTTGCCTTCACCTCCGTGAAAATTAAATCTCAACTTTAACATGTCTTTATTTCTTGTGGTCTGTGTTGTCAGGTTAAATGACACCTAGGGTCTTTACTGGGGTTGTGCTTTGTTGTATTTAATGTATAATTGCCGTAAGGGAAACAGGGGTGGTATCGTTGTTTTCATTTATTTCATTTGTTTTCATTACATTGTTTATTTGCTGTTTGACTACCAGTTTACTTTGTTTTTGTCTCTGTTTGTGAGTGTGTGTGGGTCCGGCCAAGGCTGGGTACGTCCCTGGAATCTCCACCATAAAAATAATTAGATTGCAGTCTTCTCGACAGTGTGAATCTTAGTGGCACCGGATCGCTACAGCGTTATTCATTTATCCTTGCTGCTGACTGACTGTATGTAATGCATCCCCAGCTGAGTGTTTTTCAGAAAACTCTCTTAAAAAATGCTGATAGACTACCTTCATATTGCTTCCTTACTTGTGGCTGCTGTGTCGCATGATTTGCTTCTCGCGCAACACTACGCATTCTTAAAGGCCTGAACAGCACGTGTCCTTTTTGGCTGATTGCTTTGTTTCTCTCTCCTCCCCCAGGCATCCTCTGCTCTTGTTGCGGGTCCCGCTGCCGTTGTGCTCCCCTATGATGTTTGCCTATTCTTTTTATCGATGATTTACTGCATACCGAGCTCATTTTATTTCTGAAAGAGACATGTTTGTTTGAAGTGTTTGAATAAAGTTCCTGTCTCTACAATTTCATATGATTCTGTTCAATTCTGTGACCCAAGCGTGACACCCTGCAGCACTGCAGCCTGACTGTCTCTGGGATTGAGCCGCTGCACTATAGCCTAACAGCATCAGTGCTTACCTCTGTGTGCTTGCATGCAGCCAGTTCAAGCGCAGTTGGCTTGTAATTTCATCCATGGCGTCAGTTACACCTTGTACATTTTGTTCCAGTATTTTTTTAAATAGTTTTTACAGTTCATTGGCTGTGTGTAAAATGACCAGTGTTGCAGTAATCGTGATGCTCTTTGAATGAAAAAATATGTTTTCCATTAAAATTTCACTTTTTCTTTGTGAATAGTGACGTTTACTTAAAGAGCAGCAAAAAAGTATTTGGCGTCCAGGGATGCATTAACCCCCAAGTATGTGGCAGTTTAAGGGTTAAAGCCCCAAGATGCAGCCAAAAGGCCCAGCACCTTCTAAGGCTTCTGGGAATGAAAGCGCACTTGCATGAATTACAGTACATATAGCGGTAACATCTGTATTTTACATTCAAGCTATGCGGGAAACATAGCAGTACAGTACTTTGCAGTATACAGGTTTACCTTTAAATTCTTTTTTAGGTAATGTATTAAGCTGAGTTTAAAATTAAATGAAAGTGTTTTGGGGGCATATTTAGGGTTTAAACTGTAAAAATAGGCTTTTTTTTTAACCACATCTAAAATTCACGTTTTTTCACAATTCGCGGGTGCTCTAGGAACATAACCCCCGCGAATTTTGGGGGTGTACTGTACATACATTGTGTAATAAACTCTTTTGTATACTATTCAGTGAAATTAATAAGTTGTTTATGAAAGCCTTTTAAAATATCTGAACTGTTGTGATATGATATAATGTGTGTTATAAAACTGCATTATGCAAATGATCTCAGTCTTTATATGCTCAGCTCACCAAATTAATGGAGGGAATTTGACACAATGAATTGAACAGTTCATATGTTAGAGTTCTCTCAGATCGTTTGAATAAAAGACACCCATAGGAACCAGTGCAGGAGTGGTCTCAGCTGTTATTTAAGGAAGGGAACTCTGCAACAATTATGAATAGCTACTATATCAGAGATGTTTGCACTTTGGGAGTTTAGGTATTGTTGTGATGTGAAATTTTGCAAACAACTTGATAAATATTTTGTATGTCTTTATTTGTAACTTAGGCAAAGCAATGTAATATTTGTGTTACATTAGTGAGAAGCATTCAAGTTTAACCTGCTAACCCCCCCCCTTTAGGACTGAGTCTCTTTGTAATTTTACGATACGGTTGGGGGGATGTTCCTCAAACCAGTTTGGAAAGTGTTTTTCTGTTAAAATCTCTCACTCTCAACCCCCACATAAAGCCAGGCTGCGTAATTGCCAAGCTTTACCTTAACATATGGTTTTGAGGGCATGTGTGAAGGTGTTCTATTCCTCCATTGGTCTGAAGTATGGCTGCTTGGAACTGGCTTGTATCAGAAGCCTTTAAGTACTATGGCGTCCTATTGGCTCTAGGGGCTGGACAGAAAACCTATACATTTGCTCACTCCCTTACTCTATCTCTCACCAAACTGATGACCATCACACACCATGAACTGTAAAGGACAACACAATGAAGAGCAGAGCTCGGCAGCCATATTGAGACAAGCATGTGGCCTGTTCTGAAGAAAGCTGATCACAAAATGATGCCTTAACTAGAGACATTTTAAGTAACTAACAAGTCTGTGTGCTGCCTGAAACTACACATCAG
Source organism: Polypterus senegalus (assembly GCF_016835505.1). Taxonomy (NCBI): domain Eukaryota; kingdom Metazoa; phylum Chordata; class Cladistia; order Polypteriformes; family Polypteridae; genus Polypterus; species Polypterus senegalus. The sequence goes on from NC_053167.1 coordinate 77,198,681, forward strand.
GTTGTATGGTTGCCAATATTCAAATGTACTTTGCATATCTCATATATATTTCTCTTCTGGTTCATCCTGCTTCCTCCTACATTAAGTACCATCGCCCTCTACTGGAGAGTCCCTGCAGTTTCACAGATTGAGTTCATTTTCAAATCAGCACCCATACACATTACGCAGCAGTGCTCTCTAATGGCCTTTTACAGTTACTGCATTGGTAGAACTATTAACCAGTTTCTGCTGGCTGTATTACAAATCCTATCTCATATATATTTCTCTTCTAGTTCGTCCTGCTTCCTCTTCAAAACCGGTCCCCCCCACACACAGCTAACACGCCATTTCTTGATTCCTAGTCCTCCTCTTCCAAACCCTTCCCCACGCTGCCTGCAGCCTCCCATACACCCCCATGCCGCTTTTCTTGATTACTGTTCCTCCTTCAGACTACCGCGTTCCCCACTCCTCTCTCATGACCCCATTGGTGTCACGTCACCGCCCTATATCTAGCCTGACCACGTGACCTTTTACTTCAGCCATGTGTGCGCCTGGGAGTCTTTTCCGTAGCCTGCTACAGGAAGGTACTCTCTTGACCATTGGCATTGGTTTCACTCTTTGCTATTTTCGTTATACTGCAATGGTTGTTTCCTAAGCCTTTGTTATAAAATGAATGACAGTATCTTCTCTGTTGATGGGTTTTTTTACAATGTCATCTCTATTCCATGATCCTGCAACGGCCTGTTCCTATCAGTGGGTTATTTCTTGACACAAATCGTCTCCAGCAAAACACCTATTCACAACTGCGTCTTTCAAGAAGTTTTTCTTTCTTTGTGATTTCTGAATTCCTTTCTCACCGTTTTCTGTTCCTATTCTTACACCGCCTTATGCTACAGTGGGCGTCGGCTATTTGTTATTATTTATGAATATTATCAATAATACATTGATTAAATTGTAACTTAACTCCTGCTTGTCTTTTACTACACCTAATTGCCTGAGGTTATAAATGTAGAAGGGAAGGTGGGAAGAAGTTATATACTACAATACCTTTATAAACAGTGGTAAGTCTGTGAGATTTGGGGCATTCTGACAAAGGCTACATATTAATAATACAATACTGAATGCTCTCTATGAGCCATCTCTATAGAGATTAAATTTGAGATTGCAGGCTATAAGTGATGTACTCTCATCCCATTTAAGTCTTAGGAAAAGAATAACATCTAAATTCATTTATTGTAATACAGGTATGTTGCCCTTTGTAGGATTTTTCAAGACAAGAACTAAACCTGAACAGGGTGCCCAGTTGCTTTAAGACTCATTCTAATCCTCACTTAGAGGCACTTAACAGTAATCCACCAACATAACCTGCACTGTCTTGGGATGTGGAAGTCCCCAGAGTATGTCTGTGTGGTAACAGTGCAAACCCAACCCTTTGTAAATCAGAAAGTCCCAAAGAATTTGTAAAGTATTAAATTCTCACAATCAGCTTACCCTAAATGCTGTCCTGATTCCTTCACAGATGTTTAATCCACCTTCTGCAAGATTGGGTAGACGATTTGCAAGGGTTATTCGAAAATTATCATCCTCAATATGAGTTAACTCTTGAAGAATTTTTCCTTTAGAATTAAACTGCACAATTCCAAGGAAGGAACCTGTTTCAATGAACTGAAGAATGAAGAGCTCTGCTGCCTGTCGGAGCCTTTCCTTTCTTTGGGAAATCTTGAAAATAAAACTGCAGTTAAATTTGTTGTAAATTCACAGAACAATTTTTATAATATGAATTGATTCACATGATGGCTTAAATATAAAACAAAAAGAAAAACAGATCATTAGTGTCACACCTTCATATTTGAAGATACATCCAGAACTAGACAGATGACTCGGTCTCCTCCTTGAAGGTAAGTAAAAGTGGTCGGTGGGGGAGCATTCTCATTCATGGGCACACTGGCTTTGAAGTCTTTGGACTGTTCAATCACCTCCCAAACACTCTTAGACTTGCACATCTTGTTCTGCATATTGGGAGCCTCAGCATTGTGGGTGTTCTGGTTGCAAAACTCAGTGATCTGCAAGAGCAAAATGTTAGTTAATCAGCCACTGTCACATTGAAAAATACTGAATGGCTGACTTACACAATATTATATTAAAAAAGACCAAGTCAATCACTGGGAAACATGTTCCTTCATTTACCACTGTTTACGGTGAGTACGATAATAGAGCAAACAGATTGTCAGTTCATCACAGGTAAAAAAAGTCAAATCAAAGTCAAGCCACACTTTATTTCCGACAGGATCTTTTTGTAGCGAGAGCACCATCCAAAGGGAATTTACAGGACCGATCCATAGTATAATATAAACAAAGGATGTTGTGTTCCTTAGTTAGAGGAATAAACAGTCAAAGGCACAGACTGAGCCTGCAACCTTGTAGCTTTAAAGTCTTAAAAATAAAGGTACCAGAGTGCTTCTTCAGAGTGATTCCATTGGGGAACCATTTTTGGTTCCCAAAACAGTCCATTCACATGAGGGTTCAAGAAAGAACCTTTATTTATTTAGATCCACAACAGCAACCATACAGTAAATAATCATCAATAGATGGTAACATATTTGAGAGATTTCAATGGGTCATGATTTTAAAGGATTCTTGCTGCATACAATAGCACAGAATATGTTCAGGTTTCCTTAATCTGTTAGTGTCCTGCTACTAGCTGCTAGGTAGCGTAACAAACATTAAAGATTTCACTTTTTTCTGCCAAGGAAGGTGACTGCTGGAAGAAATCAAAGATATGATCATATTGCTTATTGTTTGAGCAGAGATTATTAATGGCATAATGGAAAATCAATTAAATAAATGAATCAAACTAATTTTATAATTTCAAATTTTAGTGTGGCATATTGGTTGTTACTGCACTGTTTATTGTAACTGAAAGTGAAAATCAAGTTTCACTTTGGTAGTTGCAGTGGCTACGTTTCATATATAACTTCTCCTACAGAATTTTTCCGTGCCGTCTGCCCTGCCCCAAGTGTGAATTCATGGTGAAATTAAACAATTCACTCTGTGGTTGCCACTTCAGTTTTAGAATGTACACCTTACCGCTCACAATGAGATGATTAAATTATCAGTCTACATTTGCATCTTCAATTATAAAGTGAGCACCTAGAAGAGGGGTGTATGCCAGGGAGACAACTGGCTGTAAAACTGCAAAATGAAAGTTAAAGGGGTGGCTGCTTCGATGTTTTTAGCTGATTTCTGCAAGTTTTAAATATTGAGAATAAACACGCAGATGCACTACATTATTGTATTGTTTGTTGATTCATCAATGGCAAGGGCGATATATAATCAGCCTGACTGGCTCCCTCTATCATTTATCTTTGGATATTCTCTACAAGGATGTGAACAGCAGCAGAGGTACCCTTTTCACAGATTCAATAATGTTTTCTTTTGTTTTATCACTAACAAGCTCAGATAAAATGGCAATAACGTAGTCTTTTAATACCTCTACATCAGTGAAGGTTTTATTGTGCTAAGTCATTATCCATGCAGCTTTGTGGAAAGTCTTGTTGCTCATTCGTGTTGAATTAAGAAAAAGCGGAGTATTTTCCAGCTGTCTTCCAGGCCCTAATTTTCTTGTGCCAGACCTAAGATGGTATCAAAAAGGGCTTACCCCTCTGGTGCTGAAAAATGCAAAAAGAAGAAACTTGAAGAGGAAAAAATGTGCATAAAATAAAGGTAAAGCATTTGTTAACGATGTTGCAATGGATCATAGGTGGGAAGTAATGAAGTAAAACAACTTCATTACTGTTCAGAAGTAAAACTTTCATGTAGGCTATCTGTATGTTTACTTAAGTATTTAAATTTGTTTGAGACTTTTTACTTTAACTCACTACATTTCAAATGAAAAAAAATCTGTGCTCCCTGCAATAAAAATCTGTAACTAACTATCTTACCAAAAAGACTTTGCATCCAAAGAGCTAGGTCAGATGATTTTATTACATTATTCACATATATATGTGTGGAAGAAAACCCCCAGAGGAAGACAGGACAAGTTCAATCAATTAGATTTTTATTCAGTCACAGATCAGTACTTGGATTCTACATTGCAAGACAGAAGAGCAAAGTTAAATGTTTTTTTCAATTGGCTTTTTATAATTTCTTCTTCCTCCCCCTTCCCCTTATTTATAACAAAAAACATCATATCATTTACTTAAGCATTTTATTTTATTACGCTAATGAGCCATCTGTTCTTATTTTTTTCACTTGTCGGATGGACCCTAAAGAAGTAAAGGTCATCTTTCCAGTGTCATAGACGCATTCGTAAAGAAACTGGAAATTTTCTTGGGTCAGCTTACTGCACCGTCTTATGACAGACGTCTGTATGAATAACCTGCCATTACAGCAAAATGGCTTTGTCAGCTATTAACCCTAAGTAGCTTTCAAGCAGTTAATGTTTCTTTCACATTTGCAAAATAGGTGGACTATCCCATTATATATTTATTTGCCCAGCTTACATCTTTGATTTCTTTGTATATAAAACATTAAGCGTGCAGGAGAGAAGCAAAAGGAAGAGCACAGGCAGCAATTGTAGTGATTTCAGTGAAGATATGATCAAATCAATGTCAAGCAACACTAGACTTAGTAATGAGATCGAAGATACAAGTAGGTCAGAAACTATGCCCCATACAACCATTGGCAACGGTTTTGTTTGACTTGCCTTTTGGATAAGTTGTTTCTTAAAATGATAACCAAAAAACAATTAAAGTAAATTATAATATTGGAGAAATATGATCTTTCAATTACATTATTTGGATAGACCACTACATTAATATAAATATGGTGAGAATGTGAGTGTGCAAAACAGATTTGTATTTACTTATTAACTAAACTCTTTATATACATACGCACATATGTAAGCTAATGTTAATATTGATATCAGATGGCAAAGATATGTGGAGATAATTAACTGGAATGAAAACCAAAGAAATAAGATACATTCATGCTAAATTTATTTTAATATTAAAATCAAGTTTAATAATAATTAATTTATGATTAGTTATCAGATTTTTGTAAGTACTTTACAAGACTTTATGACATATTTTTGAAACTGAAGCATCCATCCATCCATCCATTATCCAACTTGTTATATCCTAAACACAGGGTCACAGGGGTCTGCTGGAGCCAATCCCAGCCAACACAGGGTGCACAGGGCACAGGAAACAAACCCCGGGCAGGGTGCCAGCCCACCGCAGGTAACTGAAGCACTTAATCCATATTTGTTTTCATTGCATTTCTCATTATGTCTTATCATTTGAAATAAGTAATTGTTTATTAAACACCTTTCTTATACCTGATTCTCCATCAGAGCAATTTTCAACTAAAGTGAAGTTTTACGTTTTTACTCAAAAGTAAATTTAAGAACATGTATTTCTATAATAGTAAAATAATATAGTAAATATGATTGAACACATTGACTTTTGACTTTTACTAGAGTAGTTTATAGATGTGGACTTGCACATTTACTTACATAATGCATTTCTTTTCTTCTGCCATCTCTGTAAAGAATAAATCTTTGAATTGTAAGCTGTTCAGTGCCTTGATACTCACCTCTCTGTCCTCTCTCTCTCTGATTGCTGATTGCTGTGATCATAATGATTCTCTCCCTATATCACTCTATATCATTAATTTACTCTTGTTTTTAATACTTTAAAGAGATAAAAGCAGAAGAAGTCTGAAAGTGACAACTTTGAAATGGAGTGCATGCTTTAAAAGGACACTGTATATTGCAATTTTAGCTATGCTTATTTTAAAAAATTCTGTATCAGTGTGACATAATTGAAAATTTGAGGAGCATCTGTTGAATTTATGGATATAGAGACACCTCTTTGTTTACCTTTTAGTGTCATTTTCTGTAGGTTTAAATTGCTTGGGTCAACTTGAGATCGTTAATTCAAATTTTAGATATACAAATCTAGACTGTTTTCTTCTTAAAGTGTAACAGATTGATGTATCATCACAGATCATCTTAAAGGGTTTGAACTCCCCCATCGTAATTTTACAAAATAGAGTACCTCCAAACAGAATCTTGCATAGGGCCACAAAGAAACGAAACTAGAAACTAGAAACGACCCTGAAGGAATCCATGGAACATACCACAAATGCAACATCAGGAACACCACGTGAAATGGCAAGGTTTTCTACTCTTCATTTGGTTAGATCAGTGTAATATTATAATTTTAAATCACATGCTGCAAACCAGACAGTGGAATGCAGAAAATCAAAATAGTGTGACTTGTGAGTTTAAACAGAAGAAATGAGGGCCTCTTCCTCGCTTTCCACTTACCACATTAAGCCCTTGGACAAACATAATTGAGGATGTAGTCCTCTGTTTTTTGTCTGGAAAAAATTTGCACTTTTCAGTTGGTGATCCTGTAACTTTGTCTATTTCACAGGGTTTGATTGCAGAACACTGTGGATCTTTGCATTCTGCCATGACGCCAGTTATATCTACAGAGCACCTAGACAAGCAGAAAGAAAGGCCTGGTTAAGTCAGAGTAAACTCTAAGCAGACTTTGTAAATGGTTTACTGTATGCTGAGACTGATTGTATCTTACTTTGGAAAAATGTATTTATGTGAATTGTTGATTTTATGTTCAAATAGAATTTTACACACACTATTGAACAATTCAGAACGTTGACATAGAATTTTATAATGCATTCACTGACACTTTTAGTACTACCTATAATGTATCTATTATTCACATAATGTTAGGTAACAAAACTTTATTAACAAATCCTTTTACTCTTACACTTACAAAGCATTAATAAAGTGGTTATTTATCTCTGTGCAATGTGGCATCTCAGCATGTGACTAATAGATGGGGGTACCTAATTTTGGGCCTGTAGGGCCACATTGGCTGCAGGTTTTCATTCCAACTATTTACTTCCTTAAAGTGATTTTTTTAAACTGAACTTTCTTGCTTAGTCAGAATGCTTGCTGTAGCTCTCTGTTAGGTTTGCCATAATTACAAATAATGCACCTTACACTTGTCTTTGAAGTTTTGTCCTTTTTGTTGCATTTTAATTGACTTTTCTGTCAAGAATTGTAACTTCTTTGTTACTTATTAATTTGTTGTCTTTGTATTCCTTTTTTTCTATTGCATTTCGACTTGTTCACTTTATTTCTCCAACTCTACTCCTGCCCTGTTATTTAAGGTGTTTTCTCACCTCTGTAACTATTTTTAGAAATAAGAGACTGTTTAGAGACTCAGGAACTTTTGTAACATTCCATAGTTCCTAGTAGGTAGTTCCTGGTAGTTCTTTTGCCTCCTACTCCAGGGTTATGTACTTTTTTGTTCAATGAGGTACTATCATGTTTGAGGTTTTTGCGATGAATTGTGCTGATTGGTCGACCACAAGCACTGTCGCCATCTTGCAAATCTGTTAGTAGTTTGGACTCTGGAGAGTTATCAGTGAAGATGGAGCGCTGCATTTCAAACCTAATTGGAGCAATAAGTGTGGGGGTGGTGGGGAATCCCCCTTGAAGTGGTTATCTACTGGAAGCAATAAGGTGAGTATGGTTTCCCCATGAACTCCACTTCGCACAGCTTTACTCTTCATAGCTGCCTCCTTTGTACCAGGTGGGTGAGAGTAGTAAGCAATAGTAGGAGGTCCCCTGTGAACTCCTGAACTCGCCTAACTTTGTCGAACATCACTTTTCTTTGCACATCATATACTTTGCATAAAAGTTACAGTTCTTGTTGTGCAGTAGGAATGCAACACATAAAAGTGGCCCAGGGCCTACATCGTACAGGAACTCATTGGTTACCAAGAACAAAGTTTGCCTGTAGACCTGCTCGCTGTCACTTTATTTCTCCTTCTTTCCATTTTTGTTTGCTGCACTCTCTGTATTGACTTGTGTCTTGTTCACAATGAGGTTTCTAATTGTTCCTGAATTAACTTTGCTTTAAAGAATTTCAAAGCTGTCTATCGCTGTCTCCATTGTCCAGGCTAACTGACAACCCAGCTAAAGTTAAAAACTACAATAGACATCCACCCTGTTCGGGGCTCTTTCCTTCCTTTCAATCCAGCCTAGATTGAAAAACGTGATGCCCAATATCTAGCACTAAAATTAATCTACAGTAAGTATAGATGGGGCACTATAGACTGAACCTGATCTAGGAGCTGATGCAACATTTTTGATGATTTTCTTTTTGCTGTTTGGCAAGGGACAACAGCTATTAATAGACAAATAAATGTCATAAATAAGAGGCAACACAATGTCAGCCTTTTGATTTTCTAGGCTTAATTGTTTTTCCTTAAGGCTATGTTGCATTATGCAACTTTTCTAGCAATTTTCTGTGTGGCGAGTCACTGGGGCTGCAACTCGGCCGGGACATCTGGAAGGACCAGGAGGTGCCATGTACATCCTCCGGGCTACAACAACAACAACATTTATATATATATCACATTTTCATACAAAAAGTAGCTCAAAGTGCTTTACATAATGAAGAATAGAAAAATAAAAGACACAGTAAGAAAATAAAATAAGTCAACATTAATTAACATAGAATAAGAGTAAGGTCCAATGGCCAGGGTGGACAGAAAAACAAAAAAAACTCCAGACGGCTGGAGAAAAAAGTAAAATCTGTAGGGATTCCAGACCATTAGACTGCCCAGTCCCCTCTGGGCTATGAGGTGGCAACCGCCCTGGATCAGAGGAGGACCACGGGAGAAGAGCGAGGAGGCTCAAGCCTATTTGGACCCGTTGCCACTGCCAGGGGGTGCCCCGAATCTCAGAGGGCCCGGGAATGCTTTACTTCTGCCCCACCCGGGAAGATGGAGGAGGATCCCTCCAGGGATGCCCGGAGTGCTTCCGAGTGCTTTCCTGACACTTCTGCCACACCAGAAAGTTTCATCAGAGGGAGCACCTGGAGCACATCCGGGTGAGAATAAAAGGGCCTGCCTTCCTACATTCTGGGAGATAGAGTTGGGAGTCAAAGTGGGACAAGGCTCCTGTGGAGAGAGGAAAGGCGGTCCAAGGACAGAGAGAGAGAAGCCTGGAGGAATGGTGATTGGTGTTTGGAGCACAGTGTGCTGTGCGGGACTGTGTATTTGGAAGAAAATAGACGTGCTTTTTATAAAGATGCGGTGTCTGTCTGGTGGTGTTCAGGCATGTTTCACATTTGTTATGGCCTTAATATCTTAGTGAGTACAGGACAGTTCATGGCATGGTTAGTCATGTAACATGTGACATGCCCAGCAACTCACTAAAACTTATCTGCATTTCTCTTCAATACCATCAAACAGGTTTGATTTTTGCCTTTACATTTAGCATCAGTCTCTGTGTGCATAAGAGCTGACAACCAATGAATGCTCATCCAGAAGTACAATAAATAGATGGGGAATAGGTTCCTGCTTTGTGTCAGTGCTGCTGGGATGTATTCAAAATAAATGCATTAATAGTTTTGACCATGTACTTAAAAGAACAGTTGGGAGAATTGTGGGTCAACATGTGAGTGAAAACCTGTGTTGCTAAAAAAGTTTGAAAATGGTAAAAGCAAAAGACTTTTATGGGTTACCACAGCGGATCATCTTCTTCCATATCTTTCTGTCTTCTGCATCTTGCTCTGTCACACCCACCACCTGCATGTCCCCTCTCACCACATCCATAAACCTCCTCTTAGGCCTTCCTCTTTTTCTCTTCCCTGGCAGCTCTAACCTTAGCATGTCTCCCCTGCTCATGTCCAAACCAATGTAATCTCGCCTGTCTGATTTTGTCTCCCAACAATCCAACCTGAGCTGACCTTCTAATGTACTCGTTTCTAAACCTGTCCGTCCTCGTCACACTCGATGCAAATATTAGCATCTGCTAAATGTCATTAATGAGAAAAGATCTGCAGTGTCATTATCAATGAACTTGAAATTAAACTATTAAGACAGCGTATAATCCCTTCCAACATTTCACACAAATTATCACCATGAAATTATACATCTTTATCTGTACCATTTGTATTTTGAACATAAGCCTGTTGTAAATTTGTTCAGATATTCTCGTACCAGATAGAGTGCCTCGAGACACAGGTTAAGGTGACATAATAAATAATCAGCAAATGTTAAATCCTCTCCGTCACCTGCATGCCTGCTTCACAGATGACAAAAACCACAATGAAAATTTAACCAGCTTTATAATTTATCAGACTGTCAGTCAAGTTCACACATAAACTTGTGCTTAAAGTAAGTCAGTTAAAAATATATTCACAATGGTGTTAATTTTCTTTGCAGTAGCAAATATGAAATAACTAAAAAAGGAAAGGTATAACAAGAATTGACATTATGAGGAGGTGCTGGTCTGACTCTAAATCAGAAAATTAATGTACCATTAATTAAAAGTCCAAATTTAATATTGCCATGACGGACTGAAGGCTGTACAGGCATCACTTGGATCAAGACAAAAAATATCTGTGGATGGAATGCTAGGAAACACTCAAGGATACCCTCACACTCACATATACTGGGCAAATTTAGAGTTGCCAGTTAAATGAAAACATATGACTTACAACACACAGTACATATATGGGGTATGGATTGAAACTGAACCATATCAGGACTAGAACCCATGTCACTGGGCACTGAGGTATCACCATACCTTCCTTTGTAAGAAAACTAAAACATCTGATGTAGTGCAGCAAAATACAATTAATGTTCAATTCAGAGTTTCAACAAAGTATTTGATTTGAAAGTAGTTCATAATGGAGAAAGCAGTACCTTGTAGCCTCAAAGCTTTTATCTGAGGCAAAGTAGAATGGTTTGTCCTCATTGTACTCATCATAAACGCCCCAACGGAGGTGGGCCCATTCGTGAACAAGCACTCTTTCTGTATTACATAAAATGAATGCAAATGAAAATGAAATTCATCACACGATATCTTTTTCCTAAGATTTACAGGGTATAAATTGGGTAATACTGGTTATAACACTAAGTGATTAGCCCATTTGCCTTCTTATTCCAAGTTCAATTTCTGACTCAATCCTCTTTTTTGTGGAGTTTGCTGGGAATTTCTTCCCTTGTATGTCTGTGTATGTTCACATCCCAAAAATGAGAAAGGTTCACCAACTTGTGGTTCTGAGCTGGATAGATGTGAGGGATATAAGGGTGTACCGCAGTGTACCCTGCGATGGAATGGCAACCATCTGGGGTTGTAATTACCTGGCACCAAATGCTGTTAAGTTATTCTGTGGCTCCTTTAGATTCTGCAATTTGTAAAGCAGAATCAGAAAGTGACTCTGCATCTCTGCACCAGTGTCTTTAGCAAAAACATGCAAGAAATGTCAGGCTTTTCTATAAACTCGGTATAGCTGCCTAACTTAAGTACTTTCCAGCTCAAGGGTTCACTCTGCTAGAATAGTAGCTGCTTTTTTTCTTCTAAGACGATTGAACACCACTTAGGTATTTGAAGAAAAACAACTGTGCTGCTATGAAATATATGAGAGCCACAGTTTGTTGAAACTCAGCAAAGAACCACCGCTTTGAAAAATGTCATCATTATTCAGGTGCCAACTGGTTGTTATGCAAAAGCATAATGCAAGAATGAAGTGACAGGGTGATTTTTGGAATGAGGATGGAGAATGAATAGTGTGCTTCACACACAGAAGGAGGAGTAGGTGAGGTATCGATTGAGCGCTGTATTTTTATCTATTTGTCGTTAAAACATACGTATTGATCCATCTGTCTGCATGGGCTATTTCCTTCTGAGATTGATTATAAACCACTAAGGCACGGGCTTTTGGATGCAGTGGAATCCTAAACCTTGATAGGGTGTATTCTTCAATTGTTCTAATATTGTTCTTACCTCTTGGTCCATAGATACGAAGAAACTTATCATCAATCAAAAAGTCTGGTGTCAGATGAATGTATCTCCCCGCTTCACCACACCCTCCATACTGCAGGGTATAGGGGTCATTGCCATAGTTCATGTAAAGGGGCAGCAATGATCACATCGGCCTAGAAGTTGGGAAAAAAGAACATATGAGCATCCTGAGGAAGTGGAAAAAAACGCACAATATGATAATTCCTTCTAATATTTACAGTTCAGTTACCTTAATGCTTATTTTTAACATTATTTTTCGCATTTCTCACAAACTAGACCACCTCACCATTTAATACCTTATAGGTGTTAACATTAGTAAAAGTGGCTGACACAGTTTTTTCCAATGTTGCCCTAACAACTCTAAGCACCCAGGTCTAGACTGGCAGGAGTTTGCATGTATTCTACATGGTCCTGTGGATTTCTAGCAGATTATCCAAAGACACTTTAGTTTGATTAACCGGTAGTTCTAGACAAGTTTAGTGTGAATGAGTGCAGTTGAGTGAATAGCAGTTGACTGTGATTGACTGGCCTGTTCCACCTTACTAACAATAAAAGCTCTGGCAACCCTTGGCTCTGAAGGGCAAATAATTGGATTAAGCAAGTCTGAGAATGTTATGTTAGTTCTACTAACACTAGTTAGTTACTTACAGACCTCTCTGGTATTTGTATGATTTAATTTTGCATGTCATAATGATATTAAAGATAATTTGCCTAGATATCTATTGGATTCCATGACTACTAGGGGGAAATACTTATCATTTATTAAGACCAATGATCAAAAACACACCTGGTTATGACTCTCCTCCTGGTGTTATTTACAACACCATTTAGGTGCCACAGAGATGAAATGAACAACCTTGTGGTTTACAGTGCAAATCTTTAGCTATAGGCCATACTGTTTATTACAGCTATGTACTGTATATGAATAAAATCTCACTTTAAACAAAAATTTAAAGTACCTAAAGAAAACCCCACAAAGGTGTGGAAACTCCACATAGACAGAGGACAGGGTGAAACAATACTGATAGTTAAAAAGAGCAAACAAAACTTAAACAGAAAAGAGCATGGAGATGCTGTTGAGTAAAGTAATTTTAGAAAGAAATTAGATCAGCTCAGAGAAAGAAAACGAAACAGAAGAGAAGAGATTTCCAGCATCCTCCAGCGTCATCAAAGAAGCCCAGTGAAGATCGACAGGCCATCCAGCAACACATACTGTGATTAAATACTAAAGCTACTGTAGAAAAGATCTTCCCATCCATGAGTGCACCCTGCTTGCCTAGTGCTGCCGAGTTGCCCAGTGACCGTGAACAGAATTAGTTAGGCTCAATAATGGATGGAAGGACATGATGCTTTTTTGTAGGTTCAAGGTGCTTTCATAATGTTTTTCATAACTCTTTGCTTCCTGTACGCTTTATGAAAATCTGCCTAGTAATTTTCTGACTTTACTTTTGCTATCACAGTTATCTTTTGTAATTCCTGTATATATTTGAAGGGGCTGATGTTGATTTGTTTGTTATTTTCATATATTTCTTGAGCTTCTTAGAAGATAAACTTCCCCTTGAGACAAATACAGTATTATCTATCTATCTATCTATCTATCTATCTATCTATCTATCTATCTATCTATCTATCTATCTATCTATCTATCTATCTATCTATCTAATATAACAGCCTGTTGCAGAAGATCCTGGCAGCATCAGGTGCAAACAATGGCAAGACTGGAAGGAATTTATGGAAGTGAGACAGAAAAATCATTGCATCCCAAATGTAAAGTTATTCCATAGTAATGTGTAGAGACATTCCTATCAGAGCAACTTAAGCTAATGGATAGATAGATAGATAGATAGATAGATAGATAGATAGATAGATAGATAGATAGATAGATAGATAGATAGATAGATAGATAGATAGATAGATAGATAGATAGATAGATAGATAGATAGATAGATAGATAGATATGTCACATGATGTGAGTTCTAGTCATGGTGTATGTCTGATTTGATGACCGTAGGTGCTGATCTCATCGCTGGACCATGTCAGATTAAGTTTTGACCTCCCAGCACAGCCATTCCCACCCTTTTTCCTGACATCCAATAGTGTGCTGTTTGACAAAACCGCTATTGAAGTCTCAGCCTTTTTTTTCTTTTCTGTTGTGGTATGTAAAAGATGCCACATCGGATAGATGAGCCTTTAATGCAAAACAACTGTGTCCCTTATTCATTGTAGCCATTTTCTATACTTTGGATGAGCATTCATTGGTTGTCAGCTCTCCTACACACAGAGTCAACCATATGAGTAAAGACAAAATCAAACCAGTTTGATAATATTGGAGCAAGTTACCGACTAGTTGAACTGAGTTACTGTACGTGACTGACTTCAGGGGAGCTCACTGCTGACTGCTTCTGACTTGCTAAGATTACGTAAATGAAGGCTATGACTGAAAATCACAGAAAAACTTGCATAATGTGACATATTAGGAGAATCAATCCATCCTGAAAGGGTGCTTTTGAAAGATATTCTTCAGGGTCATGCACTTGTCTGTACTTCAATTCCTATAAGATTTTGCATTGTTGGAAACACAATTCATCATTTGCATTGGAAGAAGTTTCATTGTAAGGCAGATCTACTTACTAATCATGGCAACTGCAGAGTGGCGACATTTTGCATGTAGATTACCACATGCATGTAAGAATTTCGCTGTACTGTGTACACGTGACAATAATAACCCAATCGTCCTAAAAACATCATTGCAACAGCTCCATTATAGCCAACGGCAATCCTGTGGAATTTCGGCTAGTAATTTGGTGTTATTTGTCCATACCTCGGAATACGATTCCGTCATTGGTCTGTCATAATTAGGATGTGTTTCCCAGTTGGCTGGAATTAGGATTTTAACATCTTTGAAATAAAATCTCTTTGCGCTTGCTGTGAACAAGTATTTAGACGCTCCTCATACCATTTCCTGAAATGATAAGTAAAATATAAAAAAACACAAGTCAGCAATATATAATTTATAACTTTGTAAATAAAAAAAATCTCAGCCAGCTCTTAGATATAGACAATTATATGAATTATTAAACATTTACTGCAGATATAAATAATTACATGAATTAATAAATCCTTACTATACAGAATACTCTCAAAATGACTTAGTCCAATTTAGGGCATCAGGATGCTGGAGCCAATCCCAGCAGCATTTGGCCCAAAGCGAAAAGCAGATTTCATCAGGTTGAAAGTCCATTGCAGAAAACAATACATGTTCATAAAGCATAATTTCTTGAATATTTACTTTTAATAAGTATGTGCTTCTTGTGCCACCCTATCCAGAACTGTTTCTCACTTTGTGTTGGTGGAATAGGCTTTGAACCCCCTACCTCATTGGATCAAGTGGGTTGAAGGATGACGTTCCATTTTATGTTATGTTTTAAATAAACAGGTCAAATATTTGTTAATTAATTAATATTAACTACGATAATAAATAAATACAAAATGTGCTAAATAGATATGTAGGTAAATATGCTGTTTAAATGAACACGTTTGTTCAGACACAACTGTTCTTCTCTTCACACCCACAGCATTCTTTGCCATTCTCAGAGAGTGAGAATGCCTTGTGGTTCATTTAAAGCTATTTTTTTATGTATTTCTATGTATGTAGCAGCATGGCACCAGTTGTCATCTTACATCCAACAAGCTGCTGTATAACAAGGTAATATGTGCACACAAATGCTCTCACAATGGGGTGGATCTGGATCAGCTTTGGGAGAAACAGAACCTTCATTTGATTGTCTCAAAAAGCGTATCATGATATATGATCCCGTGTACTTGTGTCTATTCAGACATTCTGGGTACAAAGCAAATATCAGTCTTGAATGGCATGTAAGTCCACACACACACACACACACACACACACACAGAAATATCTACAATTACTAATACCAGTAAGTCACCAAAAAGACAATCATGGAACCATGTGGAGGTAGAAGAAAACCTGAGCAAAAATTAGTAAGCCAGTGGAGAATGTAGAGAACCAGCAGACTCCATAACGACCATTACAAAGATACTGTAGCAATTGAAATTTGGTTTCTTTAAACTAAGTGGCAGCAGTACCTACCACTGTAGCACCACTCAAATTTCATGCACTATTATGATTATGGTAATAACTGAACCAAAGTCTCAAGAACTGTGAGGCAGCTACACTTGAAACTGCAACGCCATGCTAATGCCATAGAGAAAGATTAAGGAAGAAGCTGAACCCAAGTCCCTAGGGCTATGATGCAACATTACTAACCTATATGAGACCATGCAGACTCTACACAGAAAGTAATTACTTGTCCCAGGCCCCTATAACCCAGGAACTAATACAGCAGTGGGCCACCCTTATCAGAGCTTCTCCTGCAACAGCAACCTTACAGAGACAGTGCTGCCCCCTTGTGCTCTTCAACTGCTCCTTCATTTTTTAAAAATGTAGTATGCATTGCTATTGGCACCCATGCCTGTTAGTAATTTACGAATCTGTCCTGGAAGAATTAAAAGACAACTTCAAAAGCAGGTACATTAGAAACAAAGTAAGAAATCATTTTCATTTAATCAGTGACACTTCTCCTTATGTTTCCTAAAGTACAATAAAATTCACTGCTTCACAGAGTGAGTGATGGAATTTGGTAAGTAGTTTGTATAATATGAGGAACTTACCTCTAATTTAAAATTGTTTGCAATACGAACAAGGGTCACCTGGTGGGAAAACAGGACAGACTTTAAAAAGTGCTGCTCTGCAGTCTGTTGTCAGGTTTATCTGATTTGTTGTATTTTAAGGTTACGGTTACTTTTTCTGTTGTTAATTATTATTAAATATCACAATACCCTGATTAGTTTTAGTTAATTTTTGGAAATAAGCTTTGTTATTAATTTCTATTGTTACTTTGATTATGTCATTTTTCAGTTTGTTTTTTTTTGGCAGGTACTTATATTTTTTACTTTTTACCACTGTGGTTTACTCTGTATTTTGGGTGTTGTGTAGGAATTCTGAAAAGTATTTTTACTTTGGTTCTAGAGAAAGAGAAATCTAAGAAAGAACAGATTAGATACATCGAGCATCTAGTAACATTACTAGTTTAATGCCTACCTTAGCATGTGACTCTTTAGTCTTAGTTGGGCATCTTTGCACACTGGACGGAATTTCCTCTATATAATACAGAACACCGAGCATGTAATAAAACCCTAACAGTAGGGTAGTATATCAGTCTTCCATGGCCAGGGCTTTTAATGCATTACACACACTCTCATCTTATTTGAGCCCCCTGTGCATTCATAGAACAACCAAACAGTCCAGCTCAGAATTGGGTCTGTCAAATTCCTCTCCACCTACTGTAAAACTCACCTCGACTCTACTACAGTATATGGCACCACAGTGACAATGTCAGTGCAGAGTTCCAGATTAAGCTTAAAAAGGTACCAAGTACTGCTCTGTTTTAATGTAAATAAATTAATCACTGTCACATTATAACCAGCACAAAGGCAGCCATTTTGTCACATTTTCCTTATGGAAGACATCAACTTAGATGATACTTCAGTATGTTCAGTAATTTTTTAAAGACTATCCAAGCAGTTTCTTTTGAATTTTTTACAAGTTTGTATGAGGCTATAAATATCATTGAGGTGTTGTTTCTGGGATGTAAGCACTCAGGGAATTTAATTCTGTGGTTATTTTCTTGATTGGAGCCTTTGTTTAAATATTGGCTTTTGATGTAACGACTTTTCAGACACCATTTTGGGGCACCCATTTCATGATTTCAACCATCATGATGAAGGGTCTGGTTGCTAGGGGTGTAGCATCTAGGGTATTGACATAGGGGTTATTGATAAGGGGATAAAAGGTTGTCTCAATTGTATTTTCCTATCCGAGATATCCAACCTAGAGACTTGTTATTCAATTGCTGGTTATTGAAACAAAGCTCTGCCATTTTGATTTTTGGTTTACATTTCAGCTTTGATATTCTCCCTTTTTGACTTTATGGTTTTGACCCACGCTTTGCCTTGACTCTGTTCTTTCTCCTGTGCCTCATTATTGTTTTCTAAAGTGCCCCTTTTGCAGACATTATAGAAATGCAGCAGTGATGTTTGAATAATTAGCTAGGTATATTTTTCATAATGATTGTGATCAATGCTGACATCATGGTGGTGTAACATCTTTTAATGCTTAGGTCGCAGGTTCAGATCAGGGATGTCTTAAGTTCTGAAATATCACATATTCCCTCTGTTAACTGTCCTTAAACAATATTCCTCCAACATGAGCACAGATATGCTCATGGTGTATTGACATTCTCTTTTGGGATTTTTGTCTCTAAACATATATAAGGAATACACTGCCTGGCCTCTACATTATTTCATCAAGAGTCCTGTCTTTAATTCAAAAAGTTTCTTATGATGCTTTAGATTCCTGTTTATGATTTGCACTGTTTACTCTAGAAGTAACTATTTAACAATATTTTAGGCAAAAAGGCATGAGTCTTGCATAATTTCAGCATAACTGAGTAGCTAACATGTGGGTTATGCAACATGAGTAACATGAGATTTTTCCTTCTTTTTTCTATAAACACTTTCCATATTGTTTGCCATTATTTTGCAATAGCCAATTGTGACACCCATTGTAGAGGGAAGGTTGGCACCAGACTGCACAGTGGGTGTCTTGTAGTTTTGGACAAACTGGGATCAGACTTGGGAGAAGTCAGGTATGAAGACACAGACACAAAAACAAAAGTGGTTTTTATTTACAGGTGCACAAAAAAAAATCTCCAAATCAAAAAGTGAATGATATTTACAGTGAATTATGTTAGTCCCAAAAAGAAAAATAAAGACAAAAATGTATATACACAAAACAATAGTCGTCCTAAAGAAAAAAGAACAATCAGGAAGAACCTACACACAACAAAGTACAAAGAGTCCCAAAAATATTTACCAGGGGAAAAAAAACAGTGTATATACAAGAAAAACAAAGAGTATTGTATACCCAAAATCTATCTAAATACCTCCGACAAAGCAATACAATAACTAGGAGATATCTATAATTCTAGACAAAAAGAAGATATTTACAAAAAAGGCACAAGCCTCTGTTTGGTATACTTGGAGATAAGCTACACTATCCACACCACCGAGTCTAAAGACAACCCCTAGTAGCAGTAAGTGCCTCTTATACTCGGGGGTTCAAATCTTGCATCCAATCCTGCGACCCGTGGCTCCCTTTACACTAATCGCGTCGGACGCAGGAGCATCCTGCATAGGTGCTACACGCAGTCTCTGCAAAGCAGATATTAAAAAGGCAAGTGGCCTTGCGTGAGCATCCCAGCACGCTCCCTTTGGACAAGCCAGGACTTTCTCTTGGGGATCCCCTTCTCAGACTGATGCATGAATGCACAAAATTAACTACACTAAAACACACTGCATTTTTCTCTTTATTAACAGAAGGGAGACACTCACCTTTATGACAAGGTACGCGCAGCTATTCTCCAGCAGGCCTGACTTTAACCAGTCACGAGCTTCCCGCTGTGTGAACCTGTTGAAACCAAAGCTAAACTCCTCACGATAGCACACCTCACACTTCAACAATTTAAACAGGTAGGTGTTTTAACTTTGTATTTTGTGTATGTTGTCTTTACACTATTGTTAGACCTTTTTTTTTCTTTTACTTTAAAGTGGTAATGACTGACAGGCAGATTACCGCATCACTGTTGAGTTCCATTTAATCAGAAACTATTATGTCCTTTCTCCACGAAAACATAATATTAAAAATTTTTCTCAGCCAACACTACAAACAATATAGGGATAAGTAACATATAAAAATATAATTTTCAGGTGAAGTATTCCTTTATATTTTTAAAAAGATTCTGACTGTCTGCTCCTGCAAATGCAATAAGTAGCAAAGATGATTTGGATATCTCCATTCAGCCATAATCTAACCAGGAGTTCTAGATGCAAAAAAACCTAAGTAGTAATGGACTCATGAGGACACTATTCCATCTCAGGACATACACCAAATAGAATCACACCTAACCAATGTAGAACTTCCAATCTGTCTGGCTGCATGTCTTTAATATTCTGCAGGAAACCCACCTGAACAAACTGAGCTGGAGTACAAGAATTGTGAGGTGACAACCTCACCTGCTCTTCTACCACGCCTATTGGGATTCATTTTTAAAGTGCACATATTTTTTACACTAAGCAAAGTGGTCTTGGTTTTATGATATGTATAATTTAAGTTTTGTTTTCAAATTATTGATAATCACAGAGAAGAAATTATAGTTACCTCAGTTCTTGTCAAAATGAAACTGTTCTCTGGAACCTCCGGATTAATTGCAATAACAAGATTTTTGTATCCATTGTTTTCCAGTACTACTTTTGAACATTTGATTCCAGAAAGTAGACACAGGCCTAGAAAAATAATACAGTGGGCTGAATAGGCCATTGTTTAGTATATAATGCTATGAGACTCACCACATTTTTCTTTTGTACTGGAATATATCTTATCTCGGGGTTTTTATTGCTTAAACGTACTTTGAGCTGAAATATGACATGTTTTTACATAAGCTTTAGAAGAAACTTCTAACATGAAAGTCTTATGGATATTTTCATCCCACATCTTATGATGACCAAAGGCTGTCAGCCACAGCACAAAAGCCAACTGGCCTCAGTCTTTTGCTCTCTTTGGCTTCTTTTCCACCTAAAGGTGATCCTTCCCTCTAACTCTAATACTGATTCTTAACTTTTACTGTACTTTTTATTTTTACTCAATTTTACTGTCTTTCATTCATATACATAATATATGACTGAATGAAATTTCATTACTTACAATCCCCTGTGCATAGGCAAAACAACACACAATACAGTGAAACAAAAAAAGAGACGCAGGACTATAAAGCTTGAACAATGCTCGATATCCATATTAAAGTGCAGAGTTTAAAATGAAAGTACGTAATTGGGGGAATGTTATAGGGATATGGTACAGGGTGACAGGTAGGAGTTCAAAAGTCTGATAGCGTGGGGAAAGAAGCTGTTATGGGAACTGGCTTCTTATCTGATCTGACTGAACTATTAACCCACTTGAGTTTCTTTTTCCAGAGAGTCATTCTTCTTGGTGATTTCAGCATCCATATTGACATCCCCACATCTAAACTGAGAAATGGATTTCTATCCTTACTGGATTGTTTTGATTAGGCACAACATGTTGATTTTCCCACCCACTCTGGAGGTCATATACTGGACCTGATCTGTACATCTGGATTATCTGTTGCCAACACTTACAGCACTGATTTGGGGCTCTTTGACCATAAAGCAGTGCTTTTTACTGTCTCATTACCTCTCCCTCCTGTTACCTGTAAACGACAAATTTCTTACAGAAACCTTAAAAATATCTGTCCCTCTATCCTTTCTGGATCCATTTGTGATCTTTTACTGTCTTCACCTATTTCATCAACACTAGATAGTCTTGTTGACCACAATAACTCTGTCCTTCATTCAGCATTTGATAAAACTGCTCCTTTAAAACATAAGGAGGTTTCCTTTAAGTGTTCAGCTCCTTGGTATAATTCAGAAATGCGATCTATGAAAGCAGCTGGCCGACACCTTGAGAGAATGTCACGTAAGACTGGCCTCACCGAGCACATCCAGGCTTTCTCTGACCACCAAAGAGCTTACAGAGAAGCACTGTGACGATGCGGGTTCTGGCTCCATGCTCCCATCTGATATTTGGAAGCCCTTGAACCCAACATCGTCGATAATGTCACCGAGTGAGCTAGAAAGTGAGACAACTTTTGAGCAAGGGGATGGTTTAAAAAAAGCAGAAGTGCTTTTATTAAAAAAATCAAAACAAAAACAGGGTTCAATAAATAGTGCTGTGCAGTTCCAAAGTTCAATAAATAATCCATAAAAGAAAAACGTGGAGGTTTAAAAAACAATAAATAGAAAAAAACAATCCTTTAAAACCAGAGGTTAAAATGTTCCTTAGGAAGCGGTTTTTAAAAACAACAACAACAAGCCCGGTGCTTCTTCTGTGCTAGCGTCTCACCTGCTTATCCCGCTTGGGCTTAGCAGCAGGCGAGACATTCTCTGCAGCTGCCCTCTTCAACACACACATACACACACAAGACTGGAGACCTCTCGATCCCTGGCTTCGGTCTGGCACTCATCCTAGTCCCGAGACTTGGTTTCCACCAATGGCCAGGTCGCTCACATTGGGGACTCCACCACCAAGCCTCCCGACTCCCGCTGCCTTTCCGGTCTTCTGCGGCCAGTCGCCTTCCCCTGGTCACTCCCGCTACCTGCTCGCTCAGCGGGAGCGATATCAACTACAACCCCTGGGTGTAGGCCTAACACCCAAGCCCTCGCAGCTGCCCACGAGCGCTCGTTCGCTCGCCCACACGCTCCGCGTGTCTGTCCCTTTCTTGCACCGCCTTGCTTCCTCGCTCCCTGTAACCTCCGTCCTCTCTTTTTCTCTTTTCTTTTTTTTTCTGTCCTCCTACTAGCTGCCTTGCGCTTCTATATAAACAGTGAGGGGCCATAGCAGCTGCAGCACATTAGCCACGGGAACAATCACAGATGTGTGCAGTCCCTCACCTGTGCACTCGGTGAGAAACGCCCACACCGCAGATCGCCCCGTGGCTTGCTATGGCCCAACGCCCCCTCGCTAAGCCGCCTCGAGTGAGGTGATTATTTATTTAAAAATAAATGGCCTTTACTAAGCAAGCTATGGACCCATAACACCACCAACTGCTGCCAAGAACACCCATTATGGCAGAATAATAGAAAGTGGCCATGACAACCCAAGGGTTTTGTTATCTGTAGTTAATAAACTATTCAAACCCGTATCTGCCCCAACTACCTCTTCTACTGAAGACTGTGAGAAATTCCTCCACTTTTTCCAAAACAAAGTTAAAGATCTAAATAATTCAACTAACATAAATACATCATCTGTTTATATCTCTCCCTGTTTCCCCACTCCATCCAGCTCCTTCTCTAAGCTCTCACCAGTCACATCTGCTTTTGTGAATGACCAGCTTTGTAAGATGAGGCCGACTGCTTGTGTACTGGACCCCATCCCCAGCATACTACTTAAATCCTGCCTTCATGTCATAATCCCGACTGTTACAACAATAATAAACTCATCCCTTGACACTGGCTCTGTGCTCTCACTTTTAAAACCGCTTCTGTAACCCCAATGTTAAAAAAGTCTGGTATTGATGCTGACAATCTTAACAATTTTCGGCTTATTTCCCACTTACCTTTTCTGTCAAAAGTTCTTGAGTGTGTTGTAGCTTTCCAACTCACCAACTACAGTACTTAACTTCTAATAATTTAATGGAACCCTTTCAGTCTGGTTTTAGAGCACAGCATAGCTGTGAAACTGCTCTGCTACGGGTAACCAATGATTTGCTTATGGTAGCAGACTCTGGACAAACCGGCACATTAATCTATTAGACCACAGTTCAGCATTTGACACTGTCAGACATGACATTTTACTGTCCAAAATGGACATCGGCACAGTGGTAGTGCTGCTGCTTTGCAGTAAGGAAACTGTGGAAGATTGTGGGTTTGCTTCCCGGTTCCTCCCTGTGTGGATAGCGCTTTGAGTACTGAGAAAAGCGCTATATAAATGTAATGAATTATTATTATTTATTATTATTAGAACATGCTGGATATCTCTGTCACTGCCCTCCGGTGGCTCAAATCCTATCTGACTGATAGGCAAGAGTTTGTTAGTCTTGGCAACAGCAGATCCAACTCAGCGCCAGTCACACAAGGAGTTCCTCAGGGCTCTGTCCTCGGCCCTCTTCTCTTCTGTATTTATATGCTTCCCTTTGGCCATATTATCCATAGCTATGGACTGGGTTATCATTTTTATGCAGATGACACTCATCTCTATTTCAATGTTAAAGGTGGAACTTCATCATAGCTTTCTCAGCTCACAACTTGCCTCAGTGAAATTAAATCCTGGATGGAGCAGAAGTCTTTAAAATTAAATTGCAACAAAACTGAACTCCTGCAAATTGGGATTAAAGTGCAACTTAATAAAATGAGCTCCTTCCGAGTCACTCTTGGCGGTGATCTCATCAGACCTGCCTCTTCTGCAAAGAATCTTGGTGTCATTTTTGATTCCTCCCTTTTTTTTCCACCCACATAAATCACATTAAGAAACTTTCTTACTTCCACCTCCGTAACATATCCCGTTTTCGCTCCTTCCTCTCCTTTTCTAACGCTGAGAAACTTGTCCATGCTTTTATCACATCCCGCATGGATTATTGTAACTCACTGCTGGCAGGTGCCCCTTCTAATCTTATATCACAGCTCCAGCTTATTCATAACTCAGCTGCAAGAGTCCTGACATGAGCCAGCAGCAGTGAGCACATCACACCCATCCTCCTTCACCTTCACTGGTTCCCTGTGTCTTACAGAATTAAATATAAAATTCTACTAATAACCTACAAAGCCTTAAATAACCTCGCGCCAAACTACATCTGTGACCTTCTCCATTACTATGTGCCTGTCCGTCCACTAAGGTCCTCTAATTCTGGCAATCTTGTTGTGCCCCACACTAATCTACACTCCACGGGTGACAGGGCCTTCAGCTGTATAGCGCCCAGACTCTGGAATGACCTCCCGAAATTAATTAGATCAGCGAACTCCATGAATTCTTTTAAAAAAACAACAACTCAAAACTCATCTGTTCAGGAAGGCTTTTAGCTCTACTTGACTTTATTACCCTTCTTTCAGTTTACCTCTCTGTCAAGATGCTCATGTAACCTGTGTGTGTGTGTGCTAGACCATCAATTATGTTGTCTGTTAGGCTTTTTTTTCTCTGAATTTACTATATTACACTTCTTTATTTATTTATCTGGTTTAGTACAATGCTATATATACTGCATACCGTGCCGTTCTTTCTTAAGCACTGTGAAGTGCCTTGAGCATGGGAAAGGTGCTGTATAAATAAAATGTATTATTATTATTATTATTACCTGATGGCAAGAGGTCAAACAATGCTTGTGACGGGTAAGAGACGTCTTTCACAATGGCATAGGCTCTACACAGAAAGCATGTCTGAAAGATGTCCTGGATTGAGGAGAGGTAGATTCCTATGAGTCTTGTGCTCATGAGCTTTGCTGCTCCCAAACCACACAGTGATACAGTATGTCAGAACACTCTCCACAGATCTCCTGTAAAAGGTGGTAAGAATGGGTTGTGGTAAGCCAATTCCCTTCAGTCTCTGCAGAAAAAAGAGCAATTGACAATAGAGTTGGCATTGTTTGTCCAGGTGAGATCATCAGAAATATACACCCCAAGAAACTTGTTGCTACTGACTCTTTCCACAGCAGAGCTTTTGGTAAGCAGTAGGGAATAGTCAGTCAATGTTCACCTGAAATCTACAAGCATATCTTTTGTCTTATCGCCATTTAGAGATTATTTTCCCCACATCACCTCACCAGATGTTCAACTTTCTCTCTGCAGGATGTGTCATCATTGTAGTTGATGAGGCCCACTATGGTTGTAACTTAGTTAGCTCTGTCCTGGATTGACTTTAAGACCCTTTACAACAACAACAACAACAACAACATTTATTTATATAGCACATTTTCATACAGATAATGTAGTTCAAAGTGCTTTACATAATGAAGAAAAGAGAAATAAAAGACAAAGTAAGAATTAGAATAAGACAACACTAATTAATATAGAATAAGAGTAAGGTCCAATGACCAGGGAGGACAGAAAAAAACTCCAGACGGCTGGAGAGAAAAAATAAAATCTGCAGGGGTTCCAGGCCACGTGACCGCCCTGCCCCTCTGGGCATTCTACCTAACATAAATGAAACAGTCCTCTTTGTATTTAGGGTTCTCATGGAAGGGCTTAATGATGATGGTCATGTAGACCTTTGGCTTTTAATCCATCAATGTAGGAACATCACGGTGCTTAGATAAGGTGGTGATGGTGCAGATCGCCAACACAGAAAACTGGAAAAAGAAACAGAAGAGAGAGTAGGGGTCAGTACGGATTCTAGAGCCACCATGAATAGTTATTATAATGAACTGAATATACAGAATATCAGGATTAAATTAAAATTAAGTTGTCAGAAAGCCATATTAAAGTAATGTGTTTTCAGCAGTTTTTTAAAGTGCTCCACTGTATTAGCCTGGCGAATTCCTATTGGTAGGCTATTCCAGATTTTAGGTGCATAACAGCAGAAGGCCGCCTCACCACTTCTTTTAAGTTTTGCTCTTGGAATTCTAAGCAGACACTAATTTGAGGATCTAAGGTTACGATTTTCGATGTAAGGTGTCAGACATTCCGATATATAAGATGGAACAAGATTATTTAAGGCTTTGTAAACCATAAGCAGTATTTTAAAGTCAATTCTGAATGACACAGGTAGCCAGTGTAGTGACATCAAAACTGGAGAAATGTGCTCGGAATTTAAAGGGTTCATTTTCTTTATAAATATAATAATTTAGGCTTAGAGGTGTACAAAACAGAGCATACAAAGTAGAACAGCCACTGAATTATATTTTTATTTTAATTCCTACAAGGACAGGCTATGTAGATTATGACTCATTTAAGAATCTACAAGCCTGTTCGGCCACATTAAACTGCTATAACTACTGAATGGTATGGAGACACGGTGATCGGCACTACTGCCCCATATAGTGAATATTTTAAGCTTAATCCCATGGCCTGTAGTTGCCTGTGTGGTTTTTACTCCAGATACTCTTGTCTTCCTCAATTATCCAAAAAGACACATGAATTAGGCAAATTTAAATTAGTTCTATGTGGGTATGTGTATAAATGGGCCCAGTGGTGGAGTAACAAACCTAAGAGTGTTACATTAAGTTATAATATTGTAATGGCAGCGTCATTTACAACAGTGGCAGCAATGTGTGCATCGTAGCAGATAGAATTGTACATTGGTTAGGAACAGGCAAACTGTTTACAGATTAGTTGCCCATTTCTTGTGCTGCCAGCAGAGAGCTATAAAAACTTGTCCCTTACATCACAAGCTCTGTCATCCACCATTGTAGAATGATCGTCTGTTTGTTTCCATCTGATCACCCTGTGCTATCATAACTCTTTGCAACAGTGTTGCAGAAAGTGGGACAGAACACAGACTTGCACCCAGATTTTGCAAAATACTAATCAATTCAAAAAAAGAGAATATAACCTAGAAAAAGGAACAGAGGGTGTGTTGGTAGAGATTGAAAATATGGCATGTCAGCTATGTGGCATGTAGACAAGAAGAAAGTGGCTCACCACCCCTTCAGCTCTGCACATAACTTATTAGGTACAGTACTACAGTACTCTGGTACAAGGAAGCCATAACTAAGCACATAGGAATAACAACAACAACAACATTTATTTATATAGCACATTTTCATACAAACAGTAGCTCAAAGTGCTTTACATAATAAAGAATAGAAAAATAAAAGACACAATAAGAAAACAAAATAAATCAACATTAATTAACATCGAATAAGAGTAAGGTCCAATGGCCAGGGGACAGAAAAACAAAAAACTCCTGACGGCTGGAGAAAAATAAAATCTGTAGGGATTCCAGACCATGAGACCGCCCAGTCCCCTCTGGGCATTCTACCTAACATAAATGAAACAGTCCTCTTTGGATTTAGGGTTCTCACGGAAGGGCTTGATGATGATGATGGTCACGTAGACTTCTGCCTTTAAATCCATCCATCGTTGTTGGAGCATCATGAAGCTTTGAGTAGGTGGAGGTGGCACAGGCCACCACCACAAAGAAACCGGAAAAAGAAACAGAAAAGAGAGTAGGGGTCAGTACGGATTTTAGAGCCACCATGAGTAGTTATTATAAGGAAATTGAACATACAGAGTATCAGGATTAAGTTAAATTAAGTTAGATTGAAATTACAGTTAGATTGGAATGACACTAAATGGTGGAGTGATTCTTACTATATGAGTTGATAAGTATTGTGTATGTTTTTATTTGTAAACTAGACAAAGCAAATGTAATATTAGTGTTTCAGGAGGCATGTTTTTATTTTTTAATAAGAACAGGGCTGGTTTGATGTTTACTTAACCAACCCCACCAGTCTTTAGGACTGACTCCAGATGTGAAATTTATGGTGAGGGCTATGGAGCATCCACTGCAGGAAGGTCATAAACTGCCAAAACAAAGCAGCTGGGGGATAAGTTGTTTTTGACTGCTTTCATTGGTGAGAGGTGAGGAAGGGACTGGAAAATTAATTCTATTGGCTTAATGTATAGCTGTTTATGATTGGTTTTGAATCTAAGGCCATGACATCCCATTAGTTTGTGTTTTGTGCTAAGAATGGTATGAAGTCATTCATCTTGCCTTTACCTCTCTCTCACAATCTGGTTATTAAGAGAAGACCATGATGAGGACAAATCTGTCTTAGCAGCCATATTGAGATAGGCATGTGGCTTGTTTCAATACTCTATTTGAAGGCCGTGAGGTAGCCAAGCAAGCTGGACTGAAGATAAGCTGAGATCTGCCTATGGACAAAAGATGCATTGCTACTTAAGATGTAAGGATATGATTTGCTAATATTCACATAGTATTCTGCTTTCTTAATATTTTGGGCATTTTATCAATAGTACAAGTACATAATTAAATATGTAATAACATAACTCCTGCCTGTTTTTTTACTCCATCTAACTGCCTAAGGTTACAGATGTAGAAGGGAAGGGGAGGGGAACTGCTAAAGTACTTGATATATGTATGGGAATGTAGGCATTTTATTCAGGTCCAGACTCGCAACACATATACAGTGTCACAAAAATCAGACATAAACAGATAAAGGTTTGGGGCAGCCACCCGTATAATATGGTATCCCGGCTGCAAAAGTCATTTTTATCCAATAATCAGCACTGAAGTGCATACAACTGAGTCCAGAACAAGACTGAGGGAAAAGGGTAGGCTTTTAAAGGGGAAGACAGGAAATGAGGTCATAAGGATCGGGCCCATGTTCATCAATCATTGGTTCAAGCCCGGATGTGACATCACAGGGGCCGGGGCCGCTAAGGTCTACTTCCATTGGCCCCGGAAGTGACATCAAGAGAGTCAGGTGGAACTCCCGGGAATGGCCTACAGGAAAGGAAGAAAAAGAGTCAGTGCACTCTGCCATATCCCGGCATGCCTCAGAACTGCCTTCACTCAAGCCCTTTAGCTGCCTCCCATGTACACGTGTGTGACAACAGGAACATCGCAATGCTGTCAAATGGAAGGACCCAAGGTCTGTGATTTATGCACAAAGAAGAATCACCGGATGTCTTAATTAACTTGCAGCCAGGGGGCCAGAGTAACTTAGCTGTACTGGTAATGGGAATGGAAGGACGATTCGGGCAATAGAAAATAGAGTTGCACATTCGCAGTGCCCTGACAACAGAAGGACCATGGAAAACCTGTGACATCAACAGCAGACATTCAATCACTAACATTAAATTCTTTGGGGATCAGCAGGAGAGGCAGGACTTTCTACCAGATCTGGCACTGCTGAAGATCCAGCAGCGTGTGCGCCTTTGGTAATTCCCTACAGAGACTTAGCAGACAGAGGACAGTTACCCGTGCCGGGCAAAGGACAAAGAAATCACAACCCCCAAGAAGAGAACAGTCTCCTGACTTAGTGTAAGTTGCCTTCTGGTGCTGCCACAGGAATGTTCTAGATCTTCTAGAAAAACTTAAAATCTGAGGTCATTTGGTAGGTCTGCTATCATCAATGTATCCTTCCTCAGAGCACTAGCCTTGTGGAGAGATTTAACTGAGCACCAGTCATCCACATTCCCTGTCTGACAACAGAACATCAGCAGGATTAGGACGAGAGTCTCCCTGATGTGGTATGGGCTTATCCCTCTATGGTCCGTGAATGAAACAGATTCACCCCACCACACTGCTGTTTAGGGACAACCTCCTGAATCCAGCATCAGCATAACAATGAGCTTCAGTTTGTACAAGATCTACAGCTGAGCCTGGTATTCACCCATGCTTTCACTCGGGACCACCAAGGAATAAACATAAAAGTGATAAACACAAAAGGGTGTACAATTGTCTCTTCTGGGAAAACCCACTCCAGTCTGGTGACCAGGTATGACTGTACAACCCACAGTGTAAGAAAGGATTTTTGCATTAAACTGACTCATAGCTGGAACTTGTGGAAGCAATGCAAAAGACAAGTTCTTGTTGTCATCTGTTAAGTTAATACAAGTGTTAATCAGAAGGGAAAGGATGTGCTGTATCAGCAAAATAAAAATGTAGTTCAAACAGTGGCATAAATACAGGCAGTGAGTGCAGAGAGCAACACCCAGGGACTCATGGTCATAGAATGTTTTTTGTTTTTCAGAGGCTTTATTATTAACATGTTTGCCCTCAACTCCATAAAGCTTAATTATAACCACTGACCCTTTTTATAGCTTATTTGTTTGATGTATCTCATTTATTGGTGGCCATTTCTTAATTGAACTTAATTTAATTTCACCTTTAGTTTTTTTGGCACTAGGGCCCATCAAAGTCTAGTTATGCCAGTAAGTTTAAATTAGCCTCTTCAATGAAGCCCACCTAGAAAAGATTAGCAGTTCGTCTTTCAACGTGAAACTGTCAGTAAAGCCTCTTTACTGTACTGTATGTCTGAATGAGCTGCTACACGGAATTGTGATACCGCCACCTGGTGACTCAATAAAGCAGTGCATTAAAGGGACATATAAAAGCCACATAATGAACCACAGGTCTTCAGTACTGTGCAAAAGTTTTACGTGGGTGTGAAAAAATGCTGTTAAGTAAGAATGATTTCACAAATATAATGTTTAATTGTTTATTTTTTTCAATTTAAAAAATACAAAGTGAGCTGACAGGCGAAAAATCTAAGTCCAATCAATATTTGGTGTGACTACCCTTTGCCTTCAAACCAGAATCAAATCTGCTAGGTGCACTTGCAAAGGTCAAGGATTTTGTAGAATTATACTCGGGTGTATGATTAACCAGTTATACCAAACAACTGCTAATGGTCATCATTTTCATATGTAGGTTGAAACACAGTCATTAACTGAAACAGAAATAGCTGTGTGGGAGGCTTAAAACTGGGTAAGGAACAGCCAAACTCTGTTACCAAGGTGAGGCTGTGGAAGACAGTTTCATGTCACAGGTCATACACCATGGCAAGACTGAGCACATCAACAAGATGATAATTAGTTTTACTACATAACCAAGGTCTCTCCCAGGCAAAAATTTAAAAGCAGACGGGGGTTTCAAGATGTGCTATTCAAGCTCTTTTGAAGAAGCACAAAGAAATGGGAAACATTGAGGACTGTAGATGCAGTAGTCTGCCAAGGAAATATACTGCAGCAGATGAAAGACACATCATTCCCTTTGAAAGTGGACAATTGGACAATGTCCAGCAGAGCCATCAGCTCAATACTGGCAGAAACCTATGGGGCCGAGGTACACCCATCTACTGTCCAGAGAGGTCTGTCTAGAAGAGGTCTTCATAAAAGAATTGTGGCCAAAAAGTTATACCTCCAATGTGGAAACAAGGCCAAGTGACTCAACTATGCATGAAAATATAAGAACTGGGGTCCAGAAAAATGGTACAGGTGCTCTGGACTGATGAGTCAAACTTTCAAATATTTGGCTGTAGGAGAAGGCAGCTTGTTCACTGAAAGCCTGGAGAGCGGTACAATAATGAGTGTCTGCAGGCAACAGTGAAGCATGGTGGAGATTCCTTGCAAGTCTGAGGCTGCATTTCCATAAATGGAGTGGGGGATTTGGTCAGGATTAATGGTGTCCTCAATGCTGAGAAATACATCCAGATACTCATCCATCATGCAATACCATCAGGGAGGCATCTGATTGATTCCAAATTTATTCTGCAGCAGGACAACAACCCCAAACATACAGCCAAAGTCAATAAGAACCATCTTCAGTGAAAAGAAGAATAAGGAGTCCTGGAAGTGATAGTAGGGCCTGCAGAGAGCCCTGAACTCAATATTATCGAGTGTGTCTGGGATTACATGAAGAGACAGAAGGATTTTGAAGCAGCCTACATCCACAGAAGATCTGTGGTTAGTTCTCCAATATGTCTGGAACAACCTACCTGCCGAGTTCCTTCAAAAACTGTATGCAAGTGTACCTAGAAGAATTGATGCTGTTTTGAAGGAAAGGTTGGTCACACCAAATATTGATTTGATTTAGATTTCTCTTCTGTTCATTCATATTGTATTGTTAATTGATTAAAATAAACTAACTTCTATTTGTGCAAGCATTCATAGTTTACAGCATTTTTTCATACCTGCCTAAAACTTTGCACATTACTATACATATACAGTATACTAAACATTAAGCCCGTTACAATAACGGGCGCTAGAACAGTAGTGCATAAACATTAGTAGGAACAGTCTATATTAAATGGCAAGGGACCTTGTATGTAGCTGTAATATGTGTCACTGTATTGTGTGCCTTTCATTTTCTCTCTCAGTAATACTGGTTTGTATTTTCGTAAAATGCCTGTAATTTTGTTGGACAGTAATACAGTGGAACCTCGGTGGAATCGAAGTAATTTCCCCCATAGGATTGTATGTAAATACAATTAATCCGTTCCAGACCGTATGAACTGTATGTAAATATATATTTTTTTTAAGATTTTAAGCACAAATATAGTTAATTATACCATTGAATGCACAGCGTAATAGTAAACTAAATGTAAAAACATTGAATAACACTAAGAAAATCTTGAACAATAGAGAAAACTAACACTGCAAGAGTTCGCTATAGCCTTACGACCGCTCGCTAAAAACACCTTTTTTAATGAGTTTTAAGCACAGGGAAAAAAATGAACATTTGAAAAATCTGTAATGTAATAAACAACCAAAAAAAGAAACATTGCAACAATGCACACGTGCGCCTTTGTGTGTGTGTCTGACTCTGTCCCGGGCCTGTGTGTGTGTGTGTGCGTGTCTGATTCTGTCCTGTGCGTGTGTGTGTGTGTGTGTGTGTGTATGTGTGTGTGTGTGTGCGTGCGTGCATGTCTGTCTCTTTCGCGGGCCTGCGCGCGTGTGTGTGCGTGCATATCTGTCCCCCATGCAAGCCTGCCTGTGTGTGTGTGTGTGTGAGTGTGAGTGTGTCTCTCTCTCTCGCACGCGCTTGCTTGACAGACTGCTGTCACTGTCCTGTTCCACTGACAGACTGAGGAGATCGTTGCAACTCTTCAGTTGACTGAGGAGATCGTTGCAACTCTTCAGTTCCACCCGGGGGGGTAAACGTTAACATTATACAAAGTTATTGTCTGTTTTACCTGCATTTTTATCACTCTTTAATTTAATATATATTTTTTTTATCAGTATGCTGCTGCTGAAGTATGTGAATTGCACACCAGCACCTCCAAACACCCAGATACAAACAAACTACAAAGTCATGTGTTCAAAGAAAGATATCTTTATTAAACAAAACACCTGTTACAGAATTTTTTTTCTTTCCTTTATCATCTCCACTCCCTTCAAAGCAAGACTCGTCCACTTCCTCCTGACTCTGACCCGCAGATGAGGAAATGTGGCTGCTTTTCAGCCCAAACCCTGGAGTATTCTCAGTGCAACAGGATTACCACCTGGAAGCACCTCCGTGTCTGGCAGAACCTCTCCATAACATGGTAGCCTGCTCCTAGCAGCGCCCCCTAGTGGCAACCAAGAACCATAACAGAGCTGCCCAGTCAACCTGCAACTCCCATGCAGCCCTGTGGAGGTGTCCAAAAGGGAGCCATACCAGACGGATTCCACCAACCAGCCACAGCGAGCAGTATTCCTCTATCCTTCCCTCATAATGGCCTCCCAACCTGGAAAGATACCACTAGTCAACCGGGTTGGGATGCCCATACATTCATATCCTTCCTTTATCATGGCTTCCCAGTTGAGCAAAGAAACATTAAATATATGAAGCTAGAACAGAATAAATTATTAAACATAACGAACAAAGAACAAAAGGATTGAATGTAACTCAAAGGTTAACTAAATGCAACTTAAAGCTTAATCACATAAAGTCTCTGCCTTGTCTCACAGAAGCTATCAATGTAATTTTCCAGTGTTAGAACGAGGTAAATGAGTAATGAGCTCCCTTCCAGAAAGTGGGGATAAACTTATAGGAAAGCCCATACACCCCTCCTATGAAGCAGTGCTAAGATCAGTGAGAGAAACACCCCTCTTAACAAAGCATTGCTCAGAATGCTCAGAATAATGGGAGAGTCGACAGAAGTCAGATTTTAATGGTGGCCTTAGTTGGATAAGGTGATAAAGTTCTGCATTTTAAGAATCAGATGACGTGATGTTTTAGATAAGGCAAAACTTATAAAAGCAGATGAATTGTTTAATTGATTGCTCACTTCCTGGACTGAGACATTTGTGCATAACTCTGTGTAAATAAAGAAATATTCTCATCTGGACTCCATGGATGCCTTCACATCTGTCTTCTGGCAATCTTTTATTCTTCCATCCAAAATGCCGGGACACTAACAGAGTAGGGCATGGCTATGTCATGCAGTTGCAAAGTGATTCTGCATTTGGGGTGAAGGCATTAATTTTTCACCCTGTATAAACAGGTCTGGAAACATGAATGCTCAAAATTCTTATTAATTTTAGAATTACCAGGTGTTTTTGACATTGTATTTCACAGCTCTCTCCAGATCATTTCTTTAGGGCAAAAGCAACAGTTTCTCCCATCTCTGGATACAGTCTTTTAATATAATGTGACTTTCATCATCCTGAAATGCTGAATGTGATTTTCAACCTGGGAATTGAACCAGTCAGTCTAATTTTGTTACTGTGCAAATCTTACCAAATTTTGGAATAACGCTGTAATGTGAAGAGCTCTATATGCTGCTGTCATTGTGACCACACTTGTAAGAATGTTTATAACCTGACAGAGATCACAGCTTTATGTACTTGTAGAAAATTTTCACAAAAATGATATTGCTGTCATCTGTGCAGGGACATTGTAGTCTGGAAGCCTTCATTTAGTAGAAAGTGGAAGTCATGCATTTGTCATTAGACCAGGAAGACGTCTGGAAGCAGATTACTTGTTTAACACAACTCTATATATTTGGTAATGTCACACACGTGCGTATGGGAGGTTCGAAGGGCTCGAAGGAAGGTAATTCCACACCAGACCAGAGGGTGGCGATGTACACTTATCCTTTCTCTTTTTCTACTGCAGACCCACTACGTGATATTCCACCTGGCCTACATGATATCACTTCAGGTTGGGAGCCCCATGACATCAC
The DNA here is from genome assembly GCF_016835505.1 of Polypterus senegalus. Classification (NCBI taxonomy): domain Eukaryota; kingdom Metazoa; phylum Chordata; class Cladistia; order Polypteriformes; family Polypteridae; genus Polypterus; species Polypterus senegalus. The sequence continues at coordinate 77,233,796 of NC_053167.1, forward strand.
TTCCAGTCCAGAAGATGCCGCTTCCAGTCACAAACCCAATGACGTCACTTCTGGTCCAGAAGACACCCCTTCCGGTCATGAGCCTGATGATGTCACTTCTGGTTCCAGTCATAATTACCTCACTTCCTCACCAGTTAGTTTTGTTTTGGACTCAAACCTGTACACATCTGTAATAAACATTCATCCATTTGCAGCCAGGAAAAACTATACGGGTGGTTACCTCAACCCTTTTTTGTGGCACATGTCTCATCTTTAACAGTATGTAAATATTAAATGTCACCTCTTCATCATTCTTCTAGACTTTTACATAATTACTTGGATGTCAAGCTCATAATTAACCTTGACTGGCCTGATTATAGCACAAACTCTTCTTGTGCAATTTGTTGCCATCACTTAGCAGTCATGGCTGTGACTAATATTAACATTTAAACTGCATAATTAAGCTGTATGCAACAAACATCAAGCCAAGAAATTCAACTTTAGGCAAAGCTACTGCGGTAGTTTATATTCATTTAATTTCAAACAACTTTAAATCTTCTGAAACAGTTTAGAAAAATAACATGTTGCATATTGTAAAAAAAATCAATTTAAAGATATTATGATGCCATTTATTATATTTGAAATCACATATAATTAAGTTACTTGTCTCTCACACCAGTTTATGTGCTCATACGGCTGGAGCTATTCTTCTTCTTTGAGTCTTCTTTACAATACACATGCTAATGCTTGCAATAATGCAGATGCCAGCAATGGAGCATGTTATAGCTAAAACAAGAGTTGTAATATTTATACCACCTGTCCCCTCGGAAGTACCAGGGTTAGGGTTAGGGTTAGGGTCAGGCACTGCAGGGATATAAGGGAGTACCATTTGTCCTTGGGCGATGTTGGAAACGTCTGCCATAAGAGAAGAGCTGCCAACAGCCCTTGCAGCAAAATAAATGATTGTTCCATTTTCTATAGTAATGTCTTCAGGTTTAAAAGAAAACGATTCCATGTTGCCTGCTTCTTGAGGCGCAACATTAGATGTATTTACAACTGTGGCATTGTCAAACTGATCTTTCAGGTCTTGATAAGTTGTACTCATCCGTATTTCATACTTTGCGGCTGTAAAGAAAACAAAACATTAAAAAAGAGTAGATTTAATCTGTAATTCTGTTTGATCACTAATACAACCAAGGTGGACAACAACACAATACAAGCCCAGTAAGGGTGCTATGCATCTTGATAAGGAGCCAACTAAAAGAGGTCAAAGACCCTAAAAAAGAGGCAGAAAGAATCGATAAAACAAAGGCCTACCTAAAGCAGGAGGACCAGAAAATGAATAATTGTAAAGAGGGAAACACTAAAGACATTGTCCAAGGCTGGCAGGAGTTCGGGACATGAAAAAGCTCACAAAGAAGCCCAATATGCAAAAGGGGTCAAAAGAACAAAGCAGAAAGTAAAACACTAGCTGATAATTTTAGCTCTAACTATCGAAAACAAAATATTTGATTTGCAAAAAAGAGTTTTTTATATTTTCAGGAAAAAAACTAGCATGCTGATCTCTGCACAGTGCCATGTTTTATATTGCATGTAAAGTGCCATACATTACCGACACAGAGCATCTGTCAGACAATATTCCACAACCTAACTTATCAAAACTTACCAAACTTATACATACAACAAATTTGAAAAATCTAATTATATTGATGAAGCCCAGGAAATCATGATAAGATTCCCTCTTCTAAGGTGTGGGCTTCCCAACACACACATCCGGCTTACCAGGGTAACATCTATGCTATGGAAAGCACAAGGTTTTTCTGCAGCTCGAATGCCAGTAATGGGAACCCAAGAGCGATCCTTCGGCCCATAACCCTTCCAGTGTATGGTATACCTTAGCACTTCAGCATTTATATCCATCTTCGTCATCAACCATTACTGGAGAAGGATGGCAAGAATGGCGCAATGTGATGTGATGAGTGAACCGAATTTCAGTCAACACAAATGGAAAGTGGGAAATGTTCAGAAATTACCAAATAATAAGGAAAGTAAACCCATTTGAGAATACTTTACGACCCAATATGGCCCTTGAGTAAGGCTCTTAACTTGAAAATTGCTCCGGGGGGTGCTGTACAATGGCTGTCCCTGCACTCTAACCTCCAAAGGTCATGCATAAAGATAATTTTCCCTTGGGATTAATAAAGTACATCAAATCAAAGCAAAAAAGCACAATTCTCTCGCCCAACTTCAGAATTGTCATGATCTGTGTCTATTTTCACTTTTGAATGCGTTTTTCTTTATTCGACATTGTTTTTTCATTTGTATTTCTGCTATGACAATGACATCACTTCCCACCATCGTGTGCTGGTATTTTACCCCATGTATACTGCAGTTTTATATAGCGATAGCATCTTTTGTTCATAATGGCTTTGCTGCCACATGATCAGTAGTGTTGTTTTGTGTGACATCTTGACATGATTCCATTTATAACAGTGGCAATGTGTTTACTATCATAATATTAGGCTGCTTTTTTGTTACAGTTCATTAGATTAGTTTAGTTCTGACCCATGCCATGATGTTTTGAACAAGAATCTTCTCATTTTGTATTTGATGCCAGAGCTGCCTGTTAAAATAACCTTGTGCTTGTTTGCTTGTGTTAAACTGTCGTCTTACCCAGTCACAAAACTCACTGATGCTAAAAAAAAAAAATAGGAAGCAATATTTCTTCTAATGTCAGCATAAAATATTAGCAGTGGTTCCTGCCTTCAACAAGTTCCCAGGAGAAAATTTGTTAATTATTCATTAAATTGTTCAGGGATGGTTCTGATGCGTTAACAGATGTAAAAAATAAAAGATTAGATATTTTTAGTCAAAAGAGTAGTAAGAACATTTACGGTACTTAAATATTTCATGAGCCAACAGTAATAATTAGAAAACCCAACAAATAGCTGAAATTGTTTTACTGAATGAATCATTTTCTACTCCATAATCAACCAAATTTTAACTTGGTCTATTTCCAGCACTGTTCTTAAAATGCAATAACCTAGAAAACTAACATTTTCACCATATTTTCTATCTTAAATAGAAGACTTCCTTATTGACATGTTTAGTGTGCAGTTCTTTCTATGTGCATGTCTAATAAAATCATAAGCTGTTTGCTCGTCTGTTTGTTTGTTTGCCGATCACGCACAAGCAGTGCAACTGATTTGCATATCATTCTGCATGTGAGTAGCCATTGGTCCAGATTAAAGTATCATCTATATGGCATATCAGGGAGAAAGGTTGTAATGGAATAACCATTACCAATGTGAAGTCTGCCATTCCCATCAGGTAGCAGGATTGTACTGGGGCTGATGGGAGGACACTGTCATCATCGGGCACAAGGTTTTCTGCCATTCAAAGCGGAATGGACACCTAAAACCTTAGATTCAGTGTTTCCTTCTCCACTAATCTGGATACAATTTCATTGCCTTGTAGCTTTCACCTCAGAGTATGTGATTTTGTCTCATCGTTGGTTGTGATTAGCCAGGCTGACAGTTTTGCTTTCATCTAAACCCTTTACTGAGAAATAGACTTGTGCAAAAAGAGTGGACAGTGTTGCCAAACCCATAGGGAATAATGTTCATTTCTTTCACCCTCCGTCTAATTAAACTCCAACACCCTTTTTAGTGAATTTTGCGGTTGAATATTCAAATGTGAAATGAAGTTTAGTGTCTATTGACATCAAGTGACGTTTTTGTTAATACAAATCTATGATAATATGAGTAATAGTTTAAAATATGTCTGCTGTGTTACAGAAATCTTTTGGATTTCATAATATTCAAACTGCCTTTGCCTCTTGCAATGCTTCCTATTAAACAGCTGATATTTTATATGCTATCATTTATTTATTTTAAAAAAAAGTAAAACACATATATATATTTTTTTTTTAAGTTTTGTGAGGGACGCCCAGCATCTTTACCTGGCCAGGATGCCTCCTTAAAGGAAGGGCAGGGGAAGATGGTTTTGAAGGGTGCTATCTCCCCCAGATTGCTACTTGGCAGCCCCGATGGGATACAACAGCACCTCGGATTCTCACAGGGCTCTATGGGAGTTAATATTTGTCGGCTCAGCCCTGTTGGGTTCTGGGAATGCCAGCAGGGGGAGCTAAAGGGAGCAGCATAAAGGGAGCCGTCTGCCTTCAGTCCAAGTGCCAGAGTGGGGAGAAAGATGACAAAGCTTACCAGAGGAGGAGTGGAGGCAGAATGAGTGACAGAGAGGAAAAAGAAAAGAAAGTGCCGCGCTTATTGTACTGTGCTTGGTGCTGTAGGGGAATGAAGGAAAAGCTTTTCCCCTTTATAAATAAATGGGTGTGTTGCTGCACTTGTGCTTAGTGTCTGTTGTGTTGGGTGTTGAGGAGCCAGTGTGCACACATTTCAGTTTTTTCAATTTTAATGAATGGATGGATGGATAGTTATGTAGCTCTTAGCAATACAAAATATGAAAATCCCCTGTAAGGTGTTACTCAAGAATTTATTTCCTATTTTTCTGGAAATCGAGCACTCATAGTTGTCCCTTTAGAAAGAGCCAACTTTCTAGAATTAATTCTGCATGTAGAGGGCATTTTGCCCTTAAAATCAACTTACCTGTGCCTTGGTCCATGTTTCCTCCAGGTGCTGTCCATTTGAGAAAAACCTTTTCATCTTTAATATTTGCATCCAGGTCTGTTATTTGGCAGGGTGGAAAGACAGGAGGCTGTGCGCCAGGCGGTGAGCCTGTCACCACAAATACGCCTCCAGTAGTGGTCCTGGTGAAGTTTCCTAAATCAGTTTGAAGGTCTTCTTCAGGTACTGGGGGTTTGTCTGGGTTCTTTTCAATTTTACCTGTTGACAAAGAAATTGTTTTAGAAAAATGTGGCTTCCTCTAATGCAGTATTTCTCAACCACTGGTGGCTCCCAAAAGTTGCTATTGTTTAAAATAGGAGTTGCTCATGAAGTGTGTTTCAGTGGGTCAAGGTGGGTTGCTGCATGTGCTCAATGCTATCGTCCTGGTCTTATATGGGAAAAAGTTGGTCGCGTTACCAAAAAGGGTTGGAAATACTACCCTAATGCTTGAGCAAAGCAAAAATGGTCCAAATTCTAAAATATTTTTACAACTACTGACTTTTTTGTATCCTTGTTACTTCCTAAATTATATACTAGATTTAAGCTGTCTCACTATAACCAACTTTCTTTTGTTAACTTAAGTATTGACAAGTGGACCATCTTTTCTCTCTTTTATTATTAATTTTATTTACAATATATAGCTATATAGTTTTATGTCCTCATATACTGTATACCCTTTTGCATATTAGGTGTATTCAGTTACAGACTTTACTCTTTGACTTTCTCTTATGCTATGGTTTTTTCCTACTAAATGTGCATCTTTTGAGCAAACTGAATAACTGAATGCCAAACATTTGCAAAGAAAAAGCAAAATTTGCAGTATTAGCTTATAATTTTTCATTTTATCTGGAACCTTATTTTCAATGTGAAAAAGCATGGCAAAATTTATTTTGGTGCAGAGGAAGAAACAAGCGGCTGAAATTGCAGAGCACATGTCTGAAACTACTTTTGTTAGGTGCTTTTCTGCTGATCTGAGAATATTGCCACCAGCAATGCTCCATAAGGATCCTGGTTTGGGTCAGCATACAGAGTTGGGGAAATTGTGTGCAGATGGTGTTACCTCTAACACCAAATGAGCAGAGCGAGGCAGTACCGGCTGTATGAACGTCCAGACAAGCACACAAGGCAGATGACTGCATGGAAGAAACTGTGGAAGGTTGGCTTAGAAAAGGTACAGCAGTAATGGCTGTGGAATAACCAGAAGCCAACTAAGCCACACTCCACAGAACTTGTGGAGAGTGTACACACTTATAACTTGAACCTAAAACACTTCGGAGCTGTAAAGCAGCAGTATTAACCACTGCATGACTATACCACCCAAAAGAAAGAATATCGAAGTCATGTATAAAGCAAACATACGATGCTATATACTGTATATTACATCAGAGCAATCTGTGCTGAGGATGTATGCAGATAAATAGATGGTCATAATTCACTTCAAAACTAATTATCTGAGAAGCATCATGGAATAAGTCGTGTTTTTACAAATGTACCTGTTGTGTAGAACACTGATTGATAAATGTTGCTCCAGCTGCCAGATGTAATTAGAAACAGTTTTATCCACAAGGTTTCACTTAATGAGATCGCAGAAACAAGAATAAGGAGTGCATCAGGTACATCAATGTGAGTTTTCTGTTGTTGAAAGGAAGCTCTGTATATTAATGTGTTCTTGTTCATCATGCTGCCAGAGAGTGGTGACGCGTTTAATGTTGGTCCGACATGCAAGTGAATACTCTGTACATTTAACAATATTAAAACTACTGCTGTTACTTTTACTAAATACAGAGCTCTATGGAACCGTGGAAGCTGAAGATTAAAATGACCATGCTGTAGGTCCATGAACTAGGTGGAAGCCAGAATATTTACTTTACAGTGTTCTTTCGGGTCTCGCAAACACCAGGGTTGGCTTAGTTCGGGCATCCTCCATGGCCATAATTTTAAAGAGATATTACTTATAGAGTTTCAGCTTGTAAATGGCCCCATAGGTTATATTTTCTGTTATTTTTGCCATTATTCCTTTATTCTTTTTTGAACCTGGCAAACAAATAAACTGTTCTTCAGTTCACTATATTTCCTGTCGTCTGTGTCCACCTTTCCCTCTCTACCCTCACAGTAGGTCACCACTATGGCATGATCACTAGAACCTAAAATGTCTCTTTCTGTTCCAACAATTTTCTACTACTGATTTCCCCTTCCCTTCTTCTTAAGCTCTGTTTTCTTATTCTCTAAGTTTTCATGCCATAGCTTCCTGAGCAGTTTTGCTTGACCCCCACTATTATGCATAATAAGTAGTCTATAAAGATAATTTCTTTTCTTTTTATAACAGTTAAGTGTAGTATTTTGTCCGTGAGGTCACAGAATTCTGCTTAGTTAAGCAATTGCAGTGTGTGATGCTACAAACCATAGCTAATCTATTTTCCATCCTTTTATATTGTGCACAGGTTACCAGTTCTCATACCACATTAAGAAATTAAATGGAAACCTGCACTCTGAATGAGATGAAAATTCTACATTAGACACAATTTTGCACACACACATACAGGGTTAATTTACTATTAGCAATTACTTTAGCAGAATAAGTAATAATAATAATAATAATTCTTTACATTTATATAGTGCTTTTTCTCACAACTCAGAGTGCTTTACATAGTAAGTGTAGCATCCACTTCGATGATGCCATGGCAGTGATTTTGCGCCAGTACACTTGCCACACATTAGCTATTAGGTGGTAAAGTGGTGAGATATCCAATTAGAGACAAGGGACGATTAGGGGCCCAGAATGACTAGGCCATGGTGGACAATTTAGCCAGGACATCGGCATACACTCTGCTGTTTATGAAGGATGCCCAGGGATCTTTTATGATGATAGACAATTAGGACTTTGGCTTTACTTCTCAACATCTCATTTAAAGGATGGCACCATTTTTACAGCACAGTGACCTGTTCTGAAGTGCATATGGTATGACTGCTGGTTCTCCTTGTATTTTAACTTATACATGCACTGACTGAAAACTACAGTATCTTGTTAGTCAAAGAGAGACATTTGAAATTTCATACAGTATATTCTACAGTCAGCATGTTGGCGTAGTGGGTAGCGCTGCTGCCTCGCAGTAAGGAGACTTGAGTTCACTTCGCGGGTCCTCCCTGCGTGGAATTTGAATGTTCTCCCCGTGTCTGCGTGGGTTTCTTCCAGGTGCTCTGGTTTCCTCCCACAGTCCAAAGACATGCAGGTTAGATGCATTGGTGATCCTAAATTGTCCCTAGTGTGTGTGTGTGTGCCCTGTGGTGGGCTGGCACCCTGCCCAGTGTTTGTTTCCTGCCTTGTGCCCTGTGTTGGCTGGGATTGGTTCCAGCAGACCCTGTGACCCTGTAGTTAGGATATAGCGGGTTGGATAATGGATGGATGGATATTCTACAGTATTCAAGAAGATTTAAAAGTTACAGACAAAAATTCAGAACCCAGTATGCTATGGTTGAATATGAGCTCACAGTTTCCAATTTCCCATCCATTTTTTAAGACATTCAGCTATCTGTTTCAAATACATGACAACCTAAAACTAAAACTACCGGCTTGTTAAGAATTATTTTCTCACCACTTCCCTTTCTTTTATTTTAATCGCTGTTTCTGAATTTGTGTTTCCATATGTCAATGAAAGACACATGAAAGATCCAATTTGTCAGTGAATACTGAAAGCCTTCATCTCTAAGCCCCAATTGGAATAGCTCTCACTTTAGCTCAAGTTCTCTCTAAAATGATCCACTAAGTTTAATCACAAGTGTTACTTTTACTGTTCCCCTGCACGACACTGGACAGCCGTATCAAATTTCAGATCTCTCTGTTGGACTAATAAGATATTGTAGTCTCCGGTCAAAACTTGGGAGTATGCATGTGGAAGTTGAAATGCAAAGAGAACCAAAAAAAATTCAAAATCCTTCTAAATAATAGTAACACAAAATAATCTTGAAAATGTAGCAGAAACTGGAGAGAATTCTGAGGAAACCAGAGACTCAGGACATTGACGCTATGCTTTAATACTGACGAAGAGTGACAAAATACTGTCACCTAGCAATAGGCCAAGCCAGAAAACAAAAGCACAACAATGGATTGAATAAATAAATAAAACATTCTTCAGTATATTTAGGTAGTTGTTTAAAAGAAATTAAAAAATACTTTATGGCTTATAGTTTGGCTTTTCAATCCTATATACGATTAAATTTTAAATAAAGCATGACAGACACCTTGGGTTGGTATTCTTTTTTGTGTTTGAATCCTTTATAAAACTGCAAATCAATACACCATTCCAGGCTCATTATCAATTAGAGTACCATGTAGTATAAATAAACATACTGTTACTGACAACCTACTGATTTAAAAACTAACTATAAAGCAGTAGTAGAGTGGAAGGGTATTTCAAGTATTGACTGCTAAATAATGGAACAACAAAGCATGTGATGACATTTCCAAATGTATTTGGCTTCCTACCATCTACATAGTATCCAGGATTGTAATAGGCACGAGTCCCCTTTCGGTCAGACAGTCTTGTCACACTTTCTCCTCCTTGAACTTTTACTTTTAGGCTGTATCTACCATTGCCACTGAAATTAATAAAGTAACCAGAATAGACACCATCATTCTTGATGGCATCTGCACCTGTAAAACAAGAGCATATTGAATCAGTCGCATTAAATTCATACAGTATTGAAGCTATAGACCCATCTGCTTGGTCCACACTCTCTTTAAATTTGTATGGGCCATTACAGAAAAATCAATGAACAGACCATATACTGGAAATAAATTGAGTAATAATAATACGCTTTATTGGTATAGCAGCCTAAAGTGACTGACAAAGATTATAACAACAAAACCCCAAAGGTTTACTTTAAGGTTTAATATTTTGTTGATGCTGTGCCTTAAACCATTTCCAATTCATTCTTTAGCCATATTGCTTTTATCCAATTGGTTTCAAGAAGTTCCCACCAAAACACAGTTAGTATGTCCTGTCAAATATGACAAACATTGCTTTTTGGTGCAGTCAGTTGAATACACAAAATGGTTTTTGACAAACAGTATTTGCACTTCTCTTTGCCTGGTGACAGAAATGGTGTCACATGCAGTCTTGTAGTCTGTTCTTTGATTTTCTTATATATAGTAGCAAATATTATGATCTTCCAGTCATGTAGCTATTCTGTACAATCAAGTATTTCTTTTATAAAACTATATGGGCTGAATTTAGTCTTTTTATTTAGCTTTTTAATTTCCAAGACAAATCAGAGTGAGTGTCAGTCTGAGCCCAAAGAGCTTTTAAATTAAATTCTTATCAACTAATATATTTTGTTTTGATTATTAAAACAAGTAAAAAAAATAAAGCTGCTGCATATCTAAGGTTAATATATAGTTAAATCAAAGGCATTACTGATTATACAAAGCAGTCTTTCTAGTATCCTTCTGAAACTCTTCATGGAGTATGTAAGAAGCCCAGCCATACCTGCACCATTATCAAACAGCCGAAGCTCTTGATTATTTGTGTTACTTTCGATAAAAGCTGTGACTGTTGCCCCAGGACTGGTAAATATCCTTTGCTCACTTCAGCATACACTTTAATTGGACTTTTTGCATCAGCACTGTCTGCATTCATATGAGCGTTAACAGTCACTGGAGGGTCATTTGCATTTGCTGCACGAGATGTCACCGTCATAGTCAGTGTCTGAGCAGCAGAATTTACATTGTAAATGTGATAGCGCCAGTCTCCTGCCTTAAAAAAAAATTTAAATGTAGTCATTTCAATAGCATAACATAGGTAATTAAACAACTCCACTCTTACAGCTCTCTGTTCATGTAGAATACATAATTACTTAAATTTCACTTGTATTTATTGCATTTATTGCCCAATGATTTTCAGGTGATATTATGAACAAATCACTTCTGATGGTAAGGTAGTAATGGAGATGTATATTGGTCAGGCATGCAAGAAAAAAATATAATGTGTAGTCTGTGTCATGATCGGGGCTGAATATTAGGGTCTTATGGCATCTTCTATATTAGACCCCATTTTGTGTAACCATCGCTAGGGTCGGGTCCAGCATTTAAAGGTGCGTGGTCTCCAGTGTCGTAACCTCAAGTTCATCAGCATGACGGGATAAAATGTCAGTGTTTGTACCAGGCTTTACCTAACCTGTGGATAAATCCTTTAAACACAAAATTAAACCCTCTCTTTGCTACTGATATTCGGGTCCTGCCTGGTTTTGCCTTCTTGCCCTGATTTTTGACTTTGATCCTTGCCTTTTGCCTGGGTTTCACTTGCTTCGTTTATATTTTATTTTGTTTTGTTTTGCCTTTTGCGTGCATCTCACAATTCGTGTCAAAAAATTAGTTATCTGTTTCCTGCTGAGCCAGGACAGTCTGTACACATGGCAATAAACAAATAGCTAGTGTGCTTTAAGATTCTCTTTTGTTTTAAAAACATTTGGTAATGAAACCTTAATCCAGCGTTTCTCAACCTTTAAGTATTTTCAACCCGAGTTTTCATAACAGTTTTAATCGCCCCCCTAACATTTTTTTGAAATATAGATGCATATTGTATTATACCTACTTAACTTTTATCGACATTTATCTAACTCTATATTTATTGTTCTAGTATCAGAATGTAGTTTAAGTTAATTTGTTTTGGTTTCAACAGATGTTTTTTTCATATTTTTGATTCTTGTTTTCTTTTTTTCACATCTTTGTGCCCGCCTTTTTGTTAATTCGCGCCCCCCTAGGGGGGCCTGCCCCACAGGTTGAGAACCACTGCCTTAATCTATACCAGTTGTCACACACGTGCGAGTAGGAGGCAGCTGAAGGGATTAACATTTAGTAATATAAACACGGGCCCAGGGGGCGGTGGGGTGCAATAACTCTTTTTCTAAGTCTCCTCCAGACCATTCCTGGGAAATCCCAACAGGAGCCACTGCCTCAGCTTGGGACACAGCACTTCCGGTCCTGGCCCCGAGGACGACATCACTTCCTCCAGACTCCCTGTAAAACCTCACTCCCTTCCTCTGGATTTCAGTTCTGTTTTGGACTCTGTCTTGTAAACATTACTTGCTACCAAACTTTTTACTTTTGCAGCCTGGAACACATTATACGGGTGGCTGCCCCAAACTTTTGCAAAGTCTGGTGTCCTTCCTTATCACACAGTATTTTAGTGCGTTCTCAAACTCAGTCCTGGGGACACCATAGAGGCTGCAAGATTTTGAACTAAACGGTTTCACAATCAGTGAGTTATTAATTAGCTGGTCTTTTTTCTCTTCATTTATCCTACATTCAGAAAAGCAGTGTGATTTTTACATTTATAAGGTGTTTTGAAATATTTATATTTTTGTAAAGCTCAAAATGCTTCAATTGTGTTATTTTATCATGTACTTTGTTGTCTTAATTGCATCTTAATAAAGACAATTAACAGTGAACAGAGCAGACACCCAGGAAAAAGACAGAAGGCTAAAAGGCTGCAACTACTTTAGCATCAGACCCACTATAACGTGCTCATTAAATTATAATGGATCAAATAACCAGAACGCCTGGAAACGCAGAATGCAAATGATGATGATGATGATGATGATGAAAATTTTAAAAAGCAAGTTTAAAATACTCTAATTTATTCCCATGTAACACCCTGTATATAAATACTTGGTAATAGTCTAATAGAAAGATACCAAACTTAGTTTTGTAATTTCTGTATTGACCCCAAAACATAGAAACTGGCAAATAATAGCTGGTTTAATTAAGTTAGGAGTCCAATTAAAAATGAAGTTGCCTGTAGCCACATTGCGTTCTAAGCATAGGGTTTGAAAATGATGGAGTTATTCATGTTTATAATAATCATAATCTGCAGCTATAGGGTGAGTTATCATGACAACCATCATTCCTTTTTAACCATAATTCCTCAATTATTGAAGCAGTGCAATCCAAAAAAATGCCTTAAACCAGTAAAGTATAACAGCTCCCCTTATGATCTTCTCATCACTAAAACTGTTTTTCTAGGACTGAGGTCTGTGACATTTAAAGCACAAATGTAATCTGTAGGTAACTAAATAATTAACAGGACTGCTCCAGGCCTGAAATACAGCATAGCATGTTTCATTTCAAATGGAAAAACTATACAAATGCATTATTATGCAACAGATAACATTGTTAATATTTTATATTATGCAGACTTCAAAACGTTATTACAAGTGAAAGTACTCAGTTAATTATAGTTCCATCACCTTTGCTGTCCCAGGGATTTTCAAACGAGACACTTTTAAATCTACATCTACAGCAAAACTAGCACTGTGGTCAATTCCAGTTGGGCTGAATACAGAAATAGTAGGTTGATCTGCCTGCCACGTCACCACAAAAAAGGTATCGTTCCCAACTGTTCTGTCGATGGGCACAGTTCCATTTAGCCAGTCTTTGCTAGGAGTGCTCTTTCCAGCACTTTCAAGCTAGGAAAAGTTAAAAAGGAAATATTGATTATAATGTATCATACATATACAGTATGTTGTTTTATTTTTTCATTTTATTTTATTTACCTGAAGAGCCTGATTGGTTGTATTTCCATCTCTTGAAGAAATTCCAGCAAATGCATCTATGAGTCCATTGGAGTCAAGACTATCAGTGGCTGAAAACTGTAAGCCTCCTGAAAGAGTCACACACAAGCAATTAACTTAGGCACTGTCATTTGTGCTGTAGAGATGTCTCCATTTAAAGATTCTGGTATAAACTGTCAGACCTTCAACCAAATGTAATTGATTCAGAATACAGCACCATGACTTACTGATTACCTTATTTAAGGTACAATTCAATGCTCTCTTCTTCTTAGGTCATGGATTAGAAGTATTTACCCCCCCAGCCTCTTGTCATTTGCAATTAGTTTACAAAGACACAATATGCTAATTGTAGTAAAAGCGTTAACCAGACATTCTAATGCTTTCCCTTTTGATATAATTCTAAATTTAGGAATTCAAGAAGGTTTAGAGTCCCCATTACACTACATGACTTTTACAGCGATTTTCATTTTTACTGTGATTGCAAGTACTGTAGCATGACAGTAACATGTGACTCAACATGACCAAATCAACAAGGTTTAAATTTTGTCTTAAGCAATAGGGGTAGACTTCTGTATGTACAAGAACTGACAACCAATGAACGCTTAGCTTGAAGTACAATGCATAGAATGTGAGTGAAAAGAAAGAAGAAAAATGTGTATTTTGGACTATGCAAACTGAACAAAAGCTCTTCTGTCCAAAGATGGGACTGCAGCAAAACTCACTTTACCTGAATAACATTTGTAAAACCACTGGCACTGTGAGGCAGCACGTTAATTGGCTGTCAAAATGTGGCAAGCTTGAATTACTTTGGAAATCTGACACTGCACTGACAACTCACAAGTAAGTGATATAATATGTCATGCCTTGTGATTTACCAGTATTTAACCTGATATCCTCAAGTCAACAAGATCCAGCAGCTGCAGTTGTAAAGTTTCACATGCCATGAAATGAAAACCCAAAGAGTGAATATCATAGCTCTTAAGGTGTAGTATCACATTCATAACTAGCTGTATATGCATTTATATAAATTTTCAAATCAAATTAAATTAACTTTAGTTTTGGAAAAGACCAATGTTATGATTTGGTCCAGTTTGTCAATTGTTTTTTTGTTCCTTATAAATTTCTTTTGCTGTATTGCTGTCTGTTCTTGTTGGTTTTCTCTTTATATGTCAAGGGAAATTAGGTATTTGTTTTTAATGTTAGTAATTTGACCACAAGTTAATATCATTTTATTATTGTATATTTGTGTACAGTAGCTTCTGCATTTTGTGATATGTTGCTAGGATGTGCTGCACTTTTGGGGTTGTCTTCCTGAAGGCACTTTGTCCACATCATGGACACTCAGCTTTATAAACGTGTGGTATTCAGTGTAGGTTCAAAGATACAACAGTCCAACACCTCCACCATGAGTCCTCAGAAACAAACACATTTTAATTTTTGATTCACACCATTTTTTGTTTTGGCTTCTGTTATAATCTTGTGTCTATAATTTTTGTGGAAGCACATGTTCTATTTTTTGCACAGTTTCAAGTTTGGAATTTTGTTGCCAGTAACACCTGGTTGTTGACTTCTGCCAATTCTCATTAATGACAATAATGACAGTTTAACGTTTTGGTTTTGGCTGCGGCTTCTTACGTTTAAGCATTCAACCCTTAAGCAACTTCAACATGTGTATTCTAAATGTTAAAGGTCATTTGGTCTTCGACTAATAGCAACTCTGATCTTGACCTCACTACCAGCAGCACATTTTCTGATTTTCAACTTGTGTCAGCTCACCATTTTACTTTTTTTTTTTTGGCATCATATTAAGGTTTTGTGATGCTACGTCTTCTCTAACCAGCTTCTAGTTCTTCAGCTTTTGACGTTTAGTGTTTTTTTTGACAATATATTCTCTGACTTTGGGTATTGACCCTCACTAAACACATGTGTGTCTCTCATTTTGGCTACCTTCCTTAATACAGTAGGTGGTGAGTTATTTTATGGGATTTGTGTCCAACTAGAACTAAAGAAACAGATGGGCATTGTTGGTGCTGCGGTGCAACAGACTATCCTGGATAACACCACTGGCATAACAACCAAATGCTTCCAGTGAACTGAAATACTATGCCATTAAACTGTTTTATTTGTTGTTTTTCTCTTAATCCACATGTTTCAGTGCAGAGTTTCAGGGGTTGGAAACAAGGTGAGAATCAACCTGCATGCCTAGGCAGTCCATCGCAATGTACATACACTCATCCACATAATAGCACGGGCCCCAGTCAGCCTAACCTACACATCTTTAGGTTCAAGATGCAACTGGCAATACATGAAGAAACCCATGCAGATACTGTAAGGACATGCAGACTCCACAGAGAACTTCCAGGGGCTGTCAAGTAGACCCAGGACTTTGAAACTGTGAACTGTAATTATTTACTGTAACAACTTTAAACAGTACTACTGAATTAGAAAAATGAATGGACAATATTCTATTATAAGGTTGGTTTACTATTTACAGACAATCTAAAAGTGGACAGAATCCCTGAGGAAAAGTCCAGGATCTAGCAGGTAAGGCAATGGACACCTGCTCAGTCCTCTTCACTGCCTCAAATGACTCTGACCATGTTACTCTGTGTGAAAGAGCTCCAGCTGTAAAAATATGAAAATAGTTTTAGTTTAGTGATTTTTAAGTTGTTTTGAATTAAAGTGTCAGCTACACCAGTACATTTTATAAAGATCCAAGCATGAAAAGGACAACTGTAACTGTACAGTATGCATAACTGTCTAAAAACAGACAAATTAACAGCTCTGCTGTAATTTGCAATCTACATTGAAAGTTTTTTTTTTGAGAAAAGGAATTGCTAGAATTAAATAACTAAATAAAAGTGAGATAAACAAATAAAAGTCCTCCATAGAGTTTTTTACCTTACCTGTGATGTTGGACATTGTCTCAAGTTCTTTAGCTGCACTTGGTCCGAGGGCTATTGTGTGGACGATTGTGCCACTTGTTTGAACTTCATTCACACATGAACCAACTGTACCATCTTCTCCATCAGTCAGCAATACTATCTCGTTACCATTTATCTGTGGGTTTTGTTTTTTGAACTCCTTTTAGAAACAAAGGATTTAAGTTAGTCGAAGGTAAGACATTTAGCTATACTGTAATCTGTGATAGGTTTTGGGGAATGACATTACTCACTGTAGAATTACTGAAGAGGGCACACTGCCTCAGGTTTAACCCCAAACAACATGCCACCCTGGCTTAATTTTAATTGTAATTTTGTACTTTCACTTTGGTACCATTCTAAGGCCTTTGTAAACATATTAATTCTTAAAACAGCTTTAAACATTAAATTCTCATAGCCAACTTACCTCAAATGCTTTCCTGATTCCAGAACAGATGCTTGTTCCGCCACTTGCAAGATTGGGTAGACGTTTGGTAAGTGCAGTTCGAGTTGCATCATCTTTAATAGTAGTTAATTCTTGGAGAGTAGTTGCTGCACTATTAAACTGCACAATTCCAAGCTGGGAACCCGTTTCAATGATCTGGAGAATAAAAAGCTCTGCTGCCTGACGTAGTCTGTCCTTTCTTTGTGCGGTCTTTAAAAAATTGTAATTAATAAGTTAATTATTTATGATTCATGGTATTTTTATAATGTGAATTGAGTCACACTATAACTTAAAGAAAAGGAAAAAAATAACATACACTCCATGCTTCCAGATACATCCAGAACGAGACAGACAATTCGATTTCCCCCTTGAAGGTAAGTAAACGTAGTCGATGGAGGAACACTGCCACTCATGGGCACACTGGCCTTGAAGTCTTTGGACTGTTCAATCACCTCCCAAACACTCTTAGACTTGCACATCTTATTTTGCATATTGGGAGCTTCTTCATTGTGGGACTTCGAGTCACAAAACTCAGTGATCTGCAAGAGCAAAATGATAGTGAATCAGCCTCTGTCTCACAGATTAACTCTTTCAGGGCTGATATCGACTTTTGTCAAAATGAGGATTTGACAATGGTAATCAACTGTAAACTGTGACAAAACCAACCATTATGTTTTAGTTGGACTCTTGTTGCTAGAAGGAAAGTTAAATTCATTGGTTTAACTGAGATTTCCTGCACTCATATGAGTACAAATAATGGCAAAAATGGCACTGACATAAGGTGAGAGGTCAAAGCGAATGTGTAAAGCAAAATACTCCGTGGACGACGTTTTGCCTATTATGTCTGAACTGGACTGTAACTTGTCAGACTCAGATTTTGATACAAGTGATTGAAAACGAATGTAAGCTAATTGGTCCCCAGTTCATCGTTGTACTGACAGTGTTCGCCAGGAAGGACTGCCACTTAACAATAAGAGGTAGAAACCATATTGCAATACACTGAGACCATGTCCCAGCCACGCAAAGACAGCCTGGCCACAAGCCGGCTGCACATTCTTGGCAAATGGGCAGCCACAGCATGCAGCAACAGACATTTGATGTTGATTTCTGTGTGAAACCATTGCTTGTCAGAAACTATGTGTTTTTGGAAAAAAATATTCAGCCCTCAAAGAGTTAAAAGATGCGTGTACCCCTCTAACATCAGTATTATTGTTTGTTCTTTTAGGATACAAATTAGAGTTAATAGGAAGAGAAAAATAAAGAAACAGTGACTTAGTCTGGTTGAATGCCCGAAGCTCCATCTAAACTCGATACATTCTATTTCTATCTGACCTTATAATGGCATTACCAAGTTTCAATAGTCCCACCACAGCTTCAAAGTCATGGGTTCAACTCTATCTGTGTAGAGTCGTCATGTCTGTGTGGATTTTCTTTCTGATTAGGTTAATTGGTAACTGACAATATGCGTTTGTGAGAGAAAGTATATCCAGTGCTGCTGGCTAAGGCTTTGGACCAAGTCACTCTCTTGGATTAAGTGGGTTCAAAAGAAAATAATAGACTAATAGAACTGCCCCTCATGCCCATTGTAATTGTAATGGCAGCAATATGCTGTGCACAGACTTTGACTTCCAGCAGTGAATCCCCTCTGAATGAATCTCTTCTGATAAATGTTGCTGTTCATTTATTTCCCGTGTGAAGCATGAGAGCCTGCCTGCAACTTGTGTCAGTTTAAACTTTGTTACAGGGATGGATTTGAATGTAACACCAAGACTAACCTAGTTTCCATTTGCCTTGGAATGGAGGAGAACCTTCCAGAAGACTGATGAGGTCACTTCCACCAAAGAACTCAAATGCTCTGCGTCTTCTGCTTCTGCTCTGACATAAATACAACAAACTGACAGGAAGAGGCTGTCATTCATGACCAGATCTTTGTGAGAGATGTGTCTCAAACGAGGGCTCTCTGTTCTTCCGGCACGATGAAGTGCTGTGCCATGTTTTCTGTATTTTGTATGTGATTCATTATACATTAGAGACATTAACTGGGATTACCAGTTGGTACTCCAGGTCTTTTTTATTTCTGCTTGTTTTTATATGTACTGTATTTTTTATTTTTTATCTTAATTATACTCTTAGATTATATGTTTCATGTTTCATGTATTAAAATCTTGCTTCTTCTGTTAAGCTATGTTTTAATGGCACTTTGTCAAATAAAGATGAGTTGATGTAATAAAAAATCCATCAACTGTTGTTTCCTGCCTTGTGACACATGCTGCACAGATAAATTGTAGCTCCCATAAACCTGAACAGGATTAAGTGTGTGATTGGATGATAGTGAGATTTCATTTTATTCAAAAAAGTCAGGGCAGCACAGTGGTAGTGCTGCTAACGCGCAGTTAGGAGACAAGGGTTCGCTTCCTGGGTCCTCCCTATGTGGAGTTTGCATGTTCTCCCTGTGTCTGCGTGGGTTTCATTGGTTTGATTTGGTGATTCTACATTGTCCCTAGTGTGTGTGTGTGTGTGTGTGTTTGTGTGTGTACCCTGCGATGGGCTGGCGCCCTGCCCAGGGTTTGTTTCCTGCCTTGCTCCCTGTCTTGGCTGGAATTGGCTCCAGACCCTGTAGTTAGGATATAGCGGGTTGGATAATGGATGGATTCAAAAAACTCAAAGAATGTCTCTGTTTCCCAGCATTAGCAACTGGAGAGCACTTTCATGTGTAGTTTCAGAATAGAAGGAGCCACCAGGGGACAGTATTCCCACTATCTCTGAGTTATCGCTTAGTAATTTTTTAACTTTAAATGGCATATTTTGCAGATCACAGAAAGTGAAGGCATAATGAAGAAAGTGAAGTAGAGCTTATACAGTATGACTCTGTTAGCTTAATGCTTCATAAATACACAGAGAAGTTAGCTATAGTATATTGGCAGATTTTCTGCAGCCTCTACAAGCCACCCCACCAGAAAATTAAGGCACTACCTGCATATGTTTAGGTTCAGTGTTATAATAAAACTCCTGTTTATGTTCCGTCTTACCTGTTGGTATTTTGCATTTCTAATTATTTTCATCAATCCCTTGTGGTTTTATTCAATATGCTCATAC
Source organism: Polypterus senegalus (assembly GCF_016835505.1). Lineage (NCBI taxonomy): Eukaryota > Metazoa > Chordata > Cladistia > Polypteriformes > Polypteridae > Polypterus > Polypterus senegalus. The sequence continues at coordinate 77,253,448 of NC_053167.1, forward strand.
AACCTCACTTAGTGGAGAAGAAAAGTGTAACAAACATGCATCTGGAACCCAAGGAACACAATGGATCAGAATTTCTAATGAAGTGTACTGTTATGAGTGGAAGTCAATAATCCAATAGAAAAAAGAATGCATTGGACATGGCAGAAACGCAAATCAATAGATGTTAGGTTGCTTTCTTTTCAGTTGGTCACTTAATCAGTTTAATAGCATAATTTGAATTAGCAGGTTGCAAAACAGACAGAGGAATGTAGAAAATCAGAATAGTTTTGTAGCAAACATGCCCAAATGGAAAAGAGTGACCTGGAGATGAGAAAATACTAAAAGGACCTGGCAAAACAGGAACTCCGTAAACAAGCAGAGGGTCAGAAAACCAGGAAGGATAGAGGAAAGCACCAGAATTCTCAAAAGAAAAATATATGTTAAAAATCTAATCAAAACCAAAGGTAGGGTTTCAAAAACCATAAAAAAGTATGTTTCTTATGTGAAATTGCCCTGTTTTTTTTTTAGTTGTCATTAATAGTTCCCAAAAGTGTGACATCTGTAAAACTGTGTCACCATCTTGAATACTCATCATCCAGATGACATTAAGCATCACAATGGCATCAGACACATCACCAGCAGCAAGCATTACTGTGATAAATAACAAGTCAGCAGCTCTGATCAAGCATATAAAAACTGGCTTGATTATGTCACAAAAATAAGGACCAATAAATCCAAAGCAAAAAATACAAAATTAAAATGTATAGAAATTATCAAAAATGAAATAGGAGGTAAAGAAACCCAGAATCACTACAAGTGTAAGTTGTGAATCTGAAATAAGCAATCTGGGCCTTCTTCTCTCCTCCTACTTACTGCATTAAGTCCCTGGAAAAACATAATTGAGGATGTAGTCCTCTGATTTTTCTCAGGAAAAAACTGACACTTTTCAGTTGGTGATCCTGTAGCTTGGTCTTCTTCACAGGGTTTGATTGCAGAACACTGAGGATCTGTGCATTCCGCCATGGCACCAGCTATATCTACAGAGCACCTAGACAAACAGAAAGACCTGGTTATTTTAGCATAATCTCTAATTAAAAAATTGAATTTGATTCACTGTGTGTAAAGACTATTTGCATATTAATTTTTAATAAAATATACTCATTCACAATGTATATTTGTAAAGCATATTACACCCAATTTTAAGCATTTCACTTGAAATTTAATTATGAATCCTGCAAGACAAGAAGTGAATAATTCAGATACATGGCTTCCTCTCTGATTAGTCCAAAATCTTTCATGCTCTGTGCGCCCAACTTGGGGCCTGTAGGAACCGCACATTGTACCAGGTCCATAGGAGGGTACTCTAGCTTTAGGTAAATCCTACCTACTTGTTATGTTTTCCAACTTGAGGTGCTGTCTGGTAGAAACTACACATAAAGACTCAAGCCCACTACTCGTACAAGTGGATCTCCTTTCATGGTAGCTAAGTACCGGGCTATTTTGACACCTAACAGTTCTCATCTACGTGTGGCTCACTCTCTGACAACAGCTTATGAGGCAATAGAATGAGTGACAGAATTTCTAAAACTCAATAATCTAAAGCAATATGAATAAAACTAATGGTGTAGAAAATTAAAAATGATTTAGCATTAGCTAATAATTTTTAAAAAAGATATCAATGTGGTGTATTGGTTGGCACTGGGGATATGCACATTCAAAGCGTGCAGGTTTTCCTTGTGTTCATGAGGGTTTTCTACGGGTATGGAAGATTGGTTTTGTTGTAGCCCACCCACCACAGCTTGATTTCAATACTTCTATTTGGGGAATGCTATTGAAGCGCTGTCACTTGTCCTTTCTCATTCTTCAGGAAATTTTCAGTGATGCACAGCTTCAGTCTGCTGTGTTTTTATTTTTCTGCTCCATTATTCCTTTTTACACTCTGGTTAGCTTCATAAAGCACACTTTGACAGCACAGGTGGCTAATAGCCTTATATAAAATGTGGCAGACGACCAGGGACCTTGCCCCACCGGGATGCCTGACGAATGGAAGGACCATGAGAGGGGCAATATCTTCTCCGGGGCACGAGAGGGCAGCCTCCCTGGATTACATCAGGGTCATGGATGAAGAGCTTGGAAGTACAACGCTGTAAGGGTCTGTGACCACCGCCACGGGGCGCCTGGACCATCTCAGAGCACTGGACGGCAGCACTTCCGCCACACCAGAAAGTGCTGCAAGAAGATCATCAGGGAGAACCTGCTGTAAAAGGGGCCGCTTCACTCCATTCGGGAAGCAGGAGTTAGGTGGAAGAGGATGGAGCTTGCCAGAGAGGAGTGGAGGCGGCAGAAGAAAGAGATGAGGACTGAGTTGACTGGTGATTTGTGTATTGGTGTTGTGTGCACCGAAAACAAAATAAAAGTGTGTGTGCATTGGACATCTGGCTGTCTCGGTGTCTGTCTGTGACCGGACATCTTTCACGTGGCATCCCAGATGGGACGACCTGCCTGTTACAAGGCAGGGGACCCCATTAAAAATAATTTGTGGAACAGCCCAGCACAGCAGTTGAAGGCGCATACGTTGTTCAGGCACACACAGCAACAAGCAGCTCAGCCCTTTTAGCCACCAAAGGCCCACGAAATCTCCATTTCCCTGATGGGAACGAAGATGACCAGGCGCAGCCTGAAGACAGCGGGCAAACCAAAGGAGCCCTTCGCCAGTAAAAGGATCAGCAAACCTGAGGAAGTGGCCAGGCTATGGAAGCTGCCTCTGGAAGACAGGATACAAGAGGTAGGTACTGGACCCAGGGAGGGGTTGCCCTTGGAATGCTGTTGCGCTTTTCCAGGTGCCTACCTCATAGCGGGAGACTGTCCGGAGGCGTTTGGCTTGCTGAAGGATGCCAATTCCAGAGCTGACGGCAGGACAAAGTCCGAAAAGGATGAGGGCCCGCTGTTCAAAGAGAAGTAGCAGCTGGTGTATCATATCGGTCCGGCTGCCAAGTAGCCATGCCTCCTACGGTGGAGGCACCGGTGAGTGCTGATCATGTGGTGGGGGCAAAAACAGCAAGGGCTTATACAGGCTGGTGAGTGCCCATTGTCAAAGTGCACGGGGACTCTTTTCTCCCATAGGGAGACCCAGACTGTCGGGACACCACAGAGAAAGAGGGGGACCCGAAAAAGAAAGACCCAGTCACTCAATAATAAGAAACGTAAGCCTGTGGGCACACGTAACTGGAGAGGTCGCTCTCTGCAGAGCCAGAGAGAAGCCCCGAACTCAGTTGAGGAAACAATGGGGCAGGCGTTCCTGTCCGGCTTTCATCTTCCGAGGACACAGGCAGAAAAGGGGGATTGAGTGCCACAGTACCAGTCATGGGTGGAGACATTACCTGTATAGCGGGACGGAAAACACCTGAAAGCTTGCGAGGGGAGGAGTGGTGGTGGCAGAAGAGAAGGAAAAGAGAAAGGAGTGGAAAAGGACTGTGAGTCTTTGGGAACTGTGTTTGTATTGTGTGTGCAAAGGAGAATAAAAGTTTGTATTTGTGATCATCTGGTGTCGTGTCTGTCTCTGTCCAGGTTTCAAATTCCACAAAAATAACAATTGATTGCCTGATAGTTATGCTTTCACTCTAGAGCAAATGGGGATGCAATGTTTAGAGCTGCTGCCCCATAGACACAGTATCCCGGGTTTGAACCCTGTGCACATTACTTTTCCATGTGGAGTTTGCACTTTCTTACCATGACTGCATGAGTTTTCTTACCACAATCCCCAAAGACATGCGGGTGAGGTTAGGTCATGGCACAAAATGTGAGATGTGTATGTATGTGAAAAGGCCCTGTGATAGACTTGCACTCTGTCCAGAATTGTTTACCCCTCTTGCACTATCGGGAAAAACCATTATGTGACACCAAGATGGATTTATGGACAGCAGTGGCACCATCAACTTAAACTAAGCCATGAGAAGGGATCTAACATCTTAGCTGATTGTTGTCCTGCAGCGTGACCAGGGACAACATATTTCTGGACATAGCAATAGAGGCCTTTTTGCCTTTCTACATTTAATTTTTATTCCCTTGTACACAACTGTCCTTCTTTAAAAATGTATTTGCTGTTTTATTCCACTGGAATTAGCTAAACAAGTGACCTTGGTGACTTTAAATTAGGTGTCATAGTTAACAGTTGGGCATGTTGGTTCTTGAGTCTTCCATATAGCTGCCCCTCGTGGCTTCCAAAAAACACACGCTACCAATGCTAGTCAATCCTGTTTGCAAAAAACACATTTTGGATCATAAGGATCACGGCAAGTATTGCCCAAACAGGCCTTAACCAAACAAATCCTATCTGAATTCAACATTAGTGTGGAGTATACTTGCAGCATACTATCTCAGAATACACTCCATGTCAGACTTTGTCTCAAATGGACGACAACAGCCAAAGTCCATATTGTGTAGGGAACTTTTCAGTGAAAAATAAGAAGGTTGAGTCTCCAGAAGGTGCAGAAGTAGGCCTCTTGATGCCCAATGAAGACCATCATCCTTTTAGCATATCAGCACTGGAATAGGGATAGGAATAAACTGGGAATTCAGTGCATGTTATGACAATAATCCGATAAACCCTATATTTGAAAGAAGAGCTGGTTTTAAGAACTGTGGCAAACACATGAGAAGAACTGTGCCATAAAACTATTTTAAAAGTCAGTAATTGCAATATAAACACCTATTTATATATATATATATATATCGGTTCAGATACATTGATTTGAACATATACATTCAATTTAAAGATGATTCACGTCAACAAGGTGAAAGAGTCTCTTATTTTGACAGGATGATCTTTTGTTAGGCTTAAGCATTTTTGATTGACTTACAAAAGGAAATAGTTATTACTTACCCTCTTTGCTTCAAATTGGCTTTTTAAAAAACCTTTTTGATATAATTTGTTTATGACAGTATAAAATAACAAAAGTAGTGCTCAAAATTATAATGCGCGTATCTAACAGGAAGAGGTGGTGGTAAGAGTAAGATTGCTGACACGCAGTTAAATGATCACTGGTTTGTGTCCGGGGGGCTTCCTTTCTGTTATTTTAATTATTTACTTATTTATTTTTACAAATTGCTTTGAGTAGTAAGAAACATAAGGAATTAATAACAATAATAATAATAGTAGTAATATTATTATTATTATTATTATTATTATATGTGTGAATGCATGATCAAATTCAGCCGCTGCATAGTGGGGTATGAATAGGGACAATACCACGAGTTCATTGAAATAATTACACAGCAAGGTGCAAAGCAAATGCAAACATAATGTGTATATTATTGAAGTAAAGGTTCATATAAATTAATTATATACAACTTTTTAACAAGTTGAGAGATGTCAACTGGTTAAAATGCACGAAATTATACATGTATTGCTTTATAGTCCACACATAGTGCATGTATATTATTAAAATAATGATGTGAAATTCCTATAAAATGGTATAGAATCTGCGTCGTAGACTTATTTTGTGTCAAATTTCTTCAAAGAAGTTTTTAATTAGTTTGCTTTAAAAAATCTTACGGCAAACATGTGAACTGTTGAAAATCACAGATCTATAGACAGAACTTTACGTGTCCTCTAAGGGAAAATGTGCTTCTTTTTTTTAACAGAGGCTGAATGAATAAATAAATTAATATTAATATATAATGAAAAAAACAGCCAATCCAATAACAGTTGTCTAATGTTCATTCTGCAAGCAACAGTTGGGGCTCACAACTGTGACGCAAAAGCTCAGCTGTAGAAGTGGGTGTCCCTTTAAGTGGAGAGGACAATGGGACACAGTAGACTTGAAAGTGATGTAGAAGACTTTCATCAATCTTTTACCATGGGTTTTAGATAATAATAGTTATCCAGGGTTCATTTTGAAAGCAGCAGACAGTGTGCACACAAGCCAATGGATCTGCTCCAGCCATGGAAATGAGTGTTCACTGTAGGGGATAGGATGCAGACACATAGTGGAGAAGATTATATAGAAAACTATATCTACAACCTTTTAAAATCAATTTTACATATTTTTACCTCTCCGGTGTTCATTTTGTAATCAGCAGTCGGAGGGCACACATTTTACAGCTCTACAGCAGCCATGGAAAACGAGCGTCCCGACCAGTGGATGAGACATGCGCTTTCATTCCAATAGTTTTAATGGCTCACATGGCGGAGGTGAAATTTGAGTTCAACAACAAAACCTTTCCCGTGGATTTTTCCCCCTTTTTTATTCCCAGGAAAAACCACCTGTGTAATGTTTAAGAGCAAGCTGTCACTTATGCCACAGGCTGCTAAAAGTTTTTTAAATACATTTGATGAGTTTTAATCTCCCATGAAAAACGGTGCACAGAACTCCTATGTGTTTTATAGGATAATTGCACCTGCTGCGAAAATGAGAATCATCTCCAATGTACAGGGGTGAAAGGGTGGGTGTGATAGGAAATTTATTTATTTATTTATATAGAACTATATTTCATTCCAATAGTTTTAATGGCTCACATAGCGGAGGTGAAATTTGAGTTCAACAACAAAACCTTTCCCGTGGATTTTTTCCCCGTTTTTTATTCCCAGGAAAAACACCTGTGTAAATGTTTAAGAGCAAGCTGTCACTTACAGCATGACAATGGATTGCTACATTTATTTTAACGAGCTGTCTTTTAAATGTCTTTGTAAAGTGTTACTGGGTGTCGAGCAATGTATTATTATTACTGATATTTTACTAAATCTTACTATCCACGTTTCTTTGTTGATGATCCCCGTTGAAGAATTTTTTGGTAACAGAACAGTAAACACGCCAAAAAAAACTGAAACCACAACTGACGACTGGTATTTTACGATATAATTTTAACAAAGTTTACTGTCCGTCCTCAATCACACAGCACCCCGGTAAAACGTCAATAGCGTTTAATATACCTGCAGCCTTAGAACACAGACATCTATGGAGGAATATTTCGGACAAAATGAAATAAATAAATAAATGCGTAAATAAATAAAAGTACTGTGAAATGTGAGCATAAATAAATAAATGTGTCATGAAATGAGAGCCTTAATAAATAAATATGTCATGAAATGAGAGCATAAATAAATAAATGTGTCCGAAATATGTTTTCATTGCTTATTTATTTCTTTCATTTTGTCCGTAACATTCCTGCAAATCGTCATGAAATACGACGAAATAAAACTGTCACTTTCACTCGTCAAAGTTGAGAGGGTGGGCTCTAACACGCCCTCTAGTTACTGATTGGTGAATCGATAGCACAAGAGTTAATTAGAAAATGCTTACTACTGCCGATGAAATGGATTCTGCCGAAGATATTACGTATTTCAGAGAGAATTGAAGATTTATCGGAAGAAATTACAATGTTGGCGGCCCTTTTAGACTCCGATATAGATGAAACTGTTTTTGAAATTATCGAAGAACAGGTGGAACGGACTCTACTACACTCCAGTTCAGGTGATGCAGTACCCTGCTCTGGACGTCCATCCTTTGACATTCCAGCTTAGTCAATAGAACACCTTGAAGAAACATTGTAATTTCTTCCGATAAATCTTCAATTCTCTCTCTGAAATACGTAATATCTTCGGCAGAATCCATTTAATCGGCAGTAGTAAGCATTTTTCTAATTAATTCTTGTGCTATCGATTCACCAATCAGTAACTAGAGGGCGTGTTAGAGCCCACCCTCTCAACTTTGATGAGTGAAAGTGACAGTTTTATTTCAAGCCGTATTTCATGACGGTTTGCAGGAATGTTACGGACAAAATGAAATAAATAAATAAGCAACGAAAAACATATTTCGTGACACATTTATTTATTTATGCTCTCATTTCATGACATATTTATTTATTAAGGCTCTCATTTCATGACACATTTATTTATTTATGCTCACATTTCACAGTACTTTTATTTATTTACGCATTTATTTATTTATTTCATTTTGTCCGAAATATTCCTCCATAGCGTTGTGCCTGCCCATAAATCCCAACCAATGTATATATCTGAACGGATCTATCTGAACCAATATATTGTAGCGTCTTCCAGACGTAATGACGATCCGAGACGGTCACTTGGTTAGTTCCCTCTTTATTAGTCACAAACAAAAAAAATGGTTGCTGTTGGCCACAACCACCGAACAGACAGCAATCCAAAAAAACTCTCTTAGTTAGGCTGACAAGAACGTCCTCCTCTCCTCCCTCACCCCACACCCCTCCTCCTTTTCACAACGCCAAACCCCCGCCTTGGCTCCACCCCCATCCCTCCGAACCTCCTTTACCTTCCACTCTATTACAGTCCATGAGAAATAACAGGGACAACAGAATAAATAACTGAGGGATGCAAATCACAGAACACAAACTGCAAACAGAACTCCACAATAAAGAACAGAACGCTACACTGCTCCCTCCCACTAAGACCCTCGTCCAGGGTCCCACAAAAGTCCCTGAGGTGCCCGGGGTCTTCTCAGTCTCGAGGCCTGCGGGTGTGAACGCAGGTGGCTGTGCCTGTGGTCCCGCAGCAGGAGGGTGCAGCGCAGGGGGGGAAGTCAAAGGGTCAGCAGATGGAATAGCAGCTGGGAAGGGGTGGTGGCCACCCGTCCCTTTGAGAGGGCATGGGCCCCTAGGGCTCTGTTGAGGCTGACCAGTGCCCCTGTAGGGTGCCAACCTGTCCCTGTGGAGGGCCACCCGCCTTCCCCTAGGAGGGAGCTGAACTCTATAAACCACCTCTCCCAGTCTTTCAAGCACTCTACAAGGGCCCACCCAGTGGCAGTCCAACTTAGGACAGAGACCCTTCTTTTTTGGGCTATAGACCCAGACCAGATCCCGGCCTGGAAGTCATGACCTTTAGCCCGCATGTCATAACACTCTTCTGTCTTATGCCTGCTTTTGTAGCTGGTCACGGGCAAAGGCATGAGCTGAATCCATTCTGTGCTGGAGCTTGCTAGCATATTCCGGCCCTGGCGGAACAGCGGGCACGTCAGGGGGTCTCCCAAAGGTCATCTCCGGTGGTGTGCGCAGTTCTCGTCCCAACATGAGCAGGGCTGGTGTGCATAGGGTGGAGTCCTGTACAGCAGACCTGTAGGCCAGCAAGACGAGGGGGAGGTGAGTGTCCCAGTCCCGCTGGTGCTCTGCCGTGAGGATGGCTAACTGTTTCACCAGGGTTCGATTGAGCGTTCAACCAAGCCGTCGCTCTGGGGGTGCAATGGTGTGGTCCGGGTCTTCCGCATGCCCAGGCTTACGCACATGGCTGAAAACACAGCCGACTCAAAGTTCCTTCCCTGGTCACTGTGGATGGTCTCTGCGGCTCCAAACCTTGCAAACATGCCCTCCACCAGGGCATCAGCCACGGTCTCTGCCTCCTGGTCTGGAATGGCATACGCCTCTGGCCACTTGGTAAAGTAGTCCATTGCAACAAGGATATAACGGTTCCCCTTATCTGTACAGGGGAACGGGCCCACTATGTCCACCGCACTCTCTCCATCGGGCTCCCACTGCCATCTGCTGAAGTTCGGCATGGGACTGATGAGGGGGACCCTTGTGCGCTGTGCAGAGGTCACAGCGACGGCAGAAGTCTTCCACGTCCCTCCTGACCTGACCCCAGTAAAACCCTTGCCTGATGCGACGGAGAGTCTTTGCCACCCCAAAGTGACCAGTCCCTGTGGCACCATGGCATGCCTGGAGGATATAGTCCCTCAGGGCCCGGGGAACCACCACCTGCCACCTCTCCTCTCCAGTGGCCGGCTCCTTCCAGGCCCTCTGCAGTACCCGTTCTCTACCCTAAGGGCATCAAATTTCTCAAATAGTCCTTTGGAGGCAGGAGAACACCCTGCCACCTCCTCCCACTGTGGTTTGCGGCCTGCCTCCACCCAGCGTAGCACCGGCTGGAGATCAGCGTCCAGCCCTTGTTGAGCTCTCCACTCTGTTTGGTCCAACATTTGAGTCAACCTGCAAACCGGTCCACCCCCCTCACATGTAGCATCTTGCTCCTCCTCCCCCTTGATCTCGGCCTCCCTGGCCTCTCTCTTCTCACAGTACTTGCAGCCCGCATGCACACAAGGCGTCGGGACATGGCGTCAGCATTAGTGTGCCGGGTTCCCGCCCTGTGCTCCACTGTGAAGGAATACGATGCCAGCTCTCAAGCCAGCGGGCTATCTGGCCCTCTGGTTCTTTAAAGGACATCAGCCACTGTAGGGCAGAGTGGTCGGAACGGACGGTGAAAGGGAGGCCGCACAGGTAGTACCTGAAATGTCCTATGGCCTTAACAACTGCAAGGAGCTCCCTGCGGTCACGCAATAGCGCCGCTCAGCTTTGTTGAAAGTCCTGCTAAAATAGGCCACTACTTTTCCCCTTCCTCCCCACTTGGCTCAGCACCGCCCCCATCCCAACACCACTGGCATCCGTGTCAAGGATGACGGCCGACTGGGGTCGGGGGTGAGGATCGGAGCGTTGTCAGTGCCATCTTCAAGGAGCTGAAGGCCTGCTCGCACTCTGGTGTCCACACAAAGTCACAGCCCTTTCCCTGCAGGCGGAACAGGGGTGCAGCTATACAGGAGAACCCCCTGACGAACCGCCTGTAATAGGAGGCCAGCCCAAGGAAGCTCTTCAAGTCCTTGATGCTGGTAGGCGTCGACCAGTCCCTCACCGACCGGACCTTGTCCTCCAAAGTGCTGATTCCCTCACCCCGATCCTGTGTCCCAAAAATTCCAGTTCCTTCCTCATGAAGCAGCACTTTTCTGGGTGCAGCTTCAGTCCTGCTGCTGCTATCCTCTGTAGGACTCTCCTCAGCGAACCAGTGCCGCCTCGAAGGAGCCCCCATGCACAAGAATATCGTCCAAATAAACCAAGCATTCTTGGCGGGGATGGCATCCAGGACCCTTTCCATTAGCACTCAAATGTGGCTGGGGCGTTACAAAGGCCAAAGCTGAGGACCTTGAACTGCCACAACCCCGCCCGGTGCAGAAAGCGGTCTTGGACGGGCCTCTGGGCTGAGTGGGACCTGCCAATAACCGCTGCGTAGGTCTAATGAGGAGAACCACGATGACCCCGACACCAGATCCAAGGACTCATCTATGCGGGTAGCGGTACAGTCTTTTTTAGTCACACTGTTCAGAGGCCTGTAGTCTACGCAGAACCTCATTTTCTGACTCTTCTTTTTGTGGACCATCACAACCCCCGAAGCCCACGGGCTGTTGGACGGCTCAATGATCCCTGCGTTGAGCATTTCCTCAATCGCCTGTCAGCGGCCTCCTGATGTGCCAGGGGAGGCGGCGGGCGTGTCTTGATGGCCGCGTCCCTGTGTCGATCTCATGGTGGACCAGGTGTGTCAGGCCGGTCTCTTCTGAGAGTGCGAAGATGTCCTTGAATTCCCACAACACCTGCCACAGCTGCTCTTGTTGCTCGGGTTGCAGGCCATCACAGCTGCGCCTCCAGATCTCTTTCACCGCTGTCGACCTGTCAGCCTCCCCGACAACGGCTGTTGGACCAAGGACTGTGGCTGTACATCTCCCTGGTGTGGATGACAGGGTGCACGGGACAGGCGGGTCCACCTGCAGGGGTATGTCCTCCATCTGATGGGTCCCGCTGCTTTCGACGCTGGAGGTGAGCTTTGGGACTGCAGGGTCGGACCATCTGCACCATGGGACCCCCCGGGAACTGTAGTGTGTTTTTCCCCAAGTCCAGTACACACCGAGCTGCCCTTAGAAAGTCTAGGCCTAATATGCACTCATCCTGTACAGCTGCAACCCACACCTTAAAGTCCACTACTAGGCCACCTACCCGGATGTTCACCAGCCCCCGCCCCAGCATGGGAGTTAACTCCCCGTCACAGTTCGAAGCTTGACGGATGTGGCTTCCAACTGCGTCCCTGCTGGAACCATGTCGGGTCTGAGGAGCGTGGCAGTGGAGCCCGTATCTATTAGAGCTACACAGAGCGCCCCCTTCAGGGTGATAGGGACATGGCAGAAGTCCCCAACATGAGTCCAGCCGACGACCCTGATCCATTCCGCCGTCGTCTGCTTCTGGGGAAAGCTGAGCCATACTTTCCCGGCTTTGCAAGTGGGCTCTATCCCCCGACGGACCCACGGAGTGGGACGGATGAGTAGGGGTCTGCGCCGTCCCTTCTACGCAGACCCTGGGCCGTTTCCCTGTCGGTCAGCACGCTTTGGGCACCGCACGCTGATGTGGCCGCCCTGGCCGCACACCCAGCAGACAAGATCTCCGCGAGGTCGGCCGCTCTGCGGGGCTGGAGTGACACAGCTCGAATCATCTCTGTCAGCTCGCTGACCCACGCCGCTCTCTGGTCCTTGAATTTCGCTACCCACGGCCCTTGCAACAGGGCTACAGGTGAAGGCATCAGTCTCAACCGTAGCTCCCACCAGCTCCCTTCCAGCGCTATCTCTAAAGCGTTCTGCAGCGTGCTAGGGTGGGCCAGCTGCGTCTGTACCCGAGATCCCTCGGGGACAGAGCCCGGATGAATTGGTCCCTTGCAAGCTCGCTCTGCACCACGGCTGGCATGTGCGAGTAAGCCCTCCTCGTCAGTGTTTCAATCTCTGCAGCTAAAACGCGGAGCGGCTCCCCTGTCAGTCTCTGTCTATTAGCCAGTTCAGAGCGCAGGACAGCGGGCTGATTAAATTGTCCAAACGCCGCTGCAAGGCCCCAACTAAGGCCTCATAGTCACCCCGTTCTTCTGGGCTAAGTAACAGCAGACAGCGCGAGGCATCATCCGTGAGGCACAGAGCCAGCTGAAGTGCTTTGATGTCTTCGGACCAGCCCGCAGCCTTCGCCAGCAGTTCAAATTGGGCATAAAAGGCCTCCCAGTCAGTCTTACCAGAATATTTCAGCATTTTCATTTGCGGCTGGTCACATAGGGGCCGCCATTTCTGTTTTCGTTCGGCTTCCCCTCCTTCCTGGTGGATTTTTGCACGCCAGCGCCGTCCCCCACCAACCCCACGCTGAATCCGGCGTCCGCAGCTAGCTTCCTGGCCGTCTGCCTCAGGCGAGCTACGTGCTCCATATCACGGAGAGCGTCTATCCTACGTCCCGGTGTATCAGTGTTATCACCATGCTCCACCTCCTCCTTGACTTTTGGTCGAGCGCCTGCGTTGTCCCGCTGTACGGCCATGCTGTTCACGGTGATAGCAGGGTTAGCTGGAAGCTGCTAGCTAGCTCACCCGAAAGCCGAGCACAATCCGCCGGTATTTACTTCTGACACCAGTGTAGCGTCTTCCAGACGTAATGACGATCCGAGACGGTCACTTGGTTAGTTCCCTCTTTATTAGTCACAAACAAAAAAAATGGTTGCTGTTGGCCACAACCACGCCGAACAGACAGCAATCCAAAAAAAACTCTCTTAGGCTGACAAGAACGTCCTCCTCTCCTCCCTCACCCCACACCCCTCCTCCTTTTTCACAGCGCTTCCATCCCCCGCCTTGGCTCCACCCCCATCCCTCCGGAACCTCCTTTACCTTCCACTCTATTACAGTCCATCAGAAATAACAGGGACAACAGAATAAATAACTGAGAGGGATGTAAATCACAGAACACAAACTGCAGAACAGAACTCTACAATAAAGAACAGAACGCTACAATATATATATCAGAATGGATGTATCTGAACCGATGTATATATCTAAACCAATCTATTTTAACCAATATATATATTTAAACCAATGTATATCAACCAATATATATATATCTCAACCAATGTATATATTTGAACGGATGTATTCAAACCAATTTATACATGTATATCTGAACGGATGTATCTCAACCAATGTATATATATCAGAACGGATCTATGCAAACCAATTTATATATATCTCAACCAATGTATTTAAACCAATGTATATTTCTGACCGGATGTATTCAAACCGATGTATATATCTCAACCAATATAACCCAACAAATGTATATATCTGAACCGAAATATATATGTGAACGGATGTATTAAAACCAATGTATATATTCAAACCAATGTATCTGAACCAATATATATCTGAACCAATGTATATATTTACGAACCAATCTATATATATATGCAGCTGGTGATCCACAAAGGGAGAAAAAATAAATCAGTTTGCATGTTCCTGATCACACTAACTTAGCCACCTCCCTGCCAAACCATGTAATTTTTGCTATATATATATATATATATATATATATATATATAAAGAAAAGTGAAATCAGGACTGGCCTTACAATGGAGTGGTGGTCTCACGTAAGAGCATTAAACAGATTTAGACTTATCTAGAGCTTTAATATCACTGTAGGCAGCCTGGGGCAATTCTGGCATCCCTGGGCTCAAGACATGATGAGGTGCCAGTCCATTGCAGTATACACTAACACACACTTTCATATTATGTTATATTGTCAAAATTTAAATTTACTGTAAACAGTACATATTTTGGGTGTGAAAGGAAACTCAGCTTGATCAAGATCATCTCCACATTCACCTAGGCAAACAAGAACAAATTAAATTTAATGCACATGGAAAAAAATGTGATAGGAGATTAGAATAACAAAACAGAATTCCAGTCCAATACAGGGCTGCAACAAAGCATTTGATCTGAAAAAATGGGAGAAAACAGTACCTTGTATGCTGAAAGCTTTTATCCGAGGCATAGTAGAATGGTTTGTCCTCATTGTATTCATCATACACTCCCCAACGGAGGTGGGCCCATTCATGAACAAGCACTCTTTCTGCGTGATACACAATGAACATAAATAGAAAAACAATCAGTTTCCGAATGTCATGTTTGTAAGATTAACAGAGTAACAAATATACATACTTGTCACAAAACTGAGTGGCACAATGAACAACACAGTCTCTTTATTATAAGTTTAGTTTCCAATTCAAGTGCAAAGTTTGCATGCCTTGCCTTTAAGTGATTTCCACAAGCATCCTAAAAATGTGCAAGTTAGATTAACTGGTGATACTGAGCTGGCCAGTTGTGAAGGGAGATGGTGTGTTTTATCCATCTGTCAGCATTGAGCATTGTAAACAGATTAACGACAAAGCACTAAGGCCTGGCCCTTTGGAAGTAGTGGGCTTTTGAACATTGGCAGTGCATACTCTTCAATTCTTTAAACATTGCTCTTACCTCTTGGTCCATAGATAGGGAGAAATGCATCATCAGTCAAAAAGTCTGGGGTCAGATGAATGTATCTCCCCTCCTCTCCACACCCTCCATATTGTAGAGTATAGGGGTCATTGCCATACTTCACGTAAGGGGCAGCAATGATTACATTGGCCTTGAAATGAGAAAAAAAGAAGAAAATAGGTGAACAACCTGACAGAGTGAATAGAAAGCAATATGATCTACTCTTGTAGTATTTACTGTTCAGTTACTTCAAGAGTGTGCACATTTTCTCTGTAGCCCTGTGGATTTCTTACAGATTTGCATGTGTGGTTAATTGGCATATCTAAACTGGTCCAGTTTGTACATGTATGTGCCCAGCAACGGAATGCCATCCAGTAGACTGGTTTCAGGCCCAGTTCTAGAGGCAAAGCCGCCATTGTGCCATTTAATTTCAGCTGCCCCCTCATCCTATAATACCTTCACTCGTTTAAACACTGAACACTACAAAAACTTTTGATTGACGTGCTACGTAATTGAGCTGCCACAGTTCACGTGTTTTCTTTGAAGCAAGTTACCGACATTCGACAGGAAAAGACGAGCCCCATGCCGAGCCTGCGTTTTGTTGAGGGCGACCATGGCCGCTCTCTTATGTTCGGCCGCCTTCGTGCTTGCATGCTTTGCACAACCGTCAGAACCGGACCTGACTGGTTTCTCCCTTGAATCTGACAGACAAAAATATCTCTGGCAGCCCATGGCCCTGATGTGTAAGTTGTGAGCTAGGAATATAAATAGATAGATGACTTAAGAAGTAGTGGCTTTGGGATATGAATGGTGGGATTATTTATTGATGTTTCACTAACCGTTTAATGGCAGCATGGAGCTGCTGCCTCAGAGCTCTAGTTGCCTGGGCTTGATTCCTAGTGCCATCTGTCTCTATGTGGAGTTTTCTTCGTATCTGCATGGACTTTCCTTGTATACTCCTGTTTTCTCACATGTCCCAGAGAGGCAAGATGGGTAAATTGAAGTGTCTTAACTGAAAAAGTGTGAGATCTTGTTCTGACGCTGAAAGGTTTGCAGTCTATGTGGATTTTTCTCCAGGCCCTGCATTTGTTCCCTACATGTCCCAAAAACATACATTTTACACTAATTTGAAAGGCTAAATTGAGCTAGTGTGATAGATTGGCATCCTGCCCTGGCAATGGGAGGCATAACCCATTGTAATCAGGGGATCCTGTTAGTGCTCAATTGATTCAACATCTTATTCTGCTACTGTGGAGTACTGTATATAATGACTTCTCTAGATGCTGAATGTTATCAGGTAAGATATAAATATTTTAGGTAAACAAATCGTACAACACATGGAACATGCCACATTGTACTCTAGGGCGGTGGGTGTGCAAAGCTAAAATGGCTATTGTGTGCTGTGAACCAATTTACCACCTTGACACCGACAAGGGCAGCAGCTTTAGTTGTGTGAGAGCACAGAAGGCAGAAGAATGCCATTATGAAGGTAAAGTGGTGTTTTCTACGAGGAGTGATCCATGCCAACATTAAGACTTGCAGTGAAGACATGTACATTAGGCGAGGTTAGGCTTGTGGAGTGTGAAGCATATTGTTAAAAAACGCTTCTTTGACTCGGCAGCAGCTTTAAAACTTACAAACATTCTAAGCAATCAGTCCGTTTATAGTGCCAACTATAATAGCGAGGATAATGTAAATAGTAAGGTGGAAAGATTTAATTCTAAAGTAAGAGCTGCTGTTGACAGAGTTGCACCTGAAAAGACAGTGAAAAATCTTCTAGCATTGTTATACCATGGAAGACCCAAAGAGTGTCTGATTTAAAGAGAACATGCCGTAGAGCTGAGCGTCAATGGAGGAAGACTAAACTTACTATCCACCATGAAATATTAAAAGTCAAAATAACAGAATACAATAACACTGTCCGTCTTGAGAGACGCTGCTATTTCTCCAAGATTATAAATAACAATGCTAGTAATCCCAGAGTCTTATTTTCAACAATTGATCGCCTACTAAACCCAGGTAACTCAAAGGAATGCCTCCTAAGTACTTCCAGTAAAACCTGTGAGGCTATCGCTGTATTTTCAATCAAAAAATTAATGATATTAGAAATAACATAGTATATCCCTCCAACACTAAGGATCCTCCTAAACCCCAGCATCCTGTTATAAACAAATTAAACTCTTTCACTAGGATAGATTTACCTGATTTACAAAATATAATATCTCAATTAAAATCCTCCACCTGCGTCCTTGATCCAATACCAACAAGGTTTTTCAAAGAAGTATCGGGCGTGCTAATTGATAATGTTCTGGACATAGTAAATTCCTCATTAGATACGGGGGTCTTTCCAGACTGTCTTAAGACTGCTGTAGTTAAACCCCTACTTAAGAAACATAATCTCGACCCCTCGGCTCTTGAAAATTTTAGACCCATCTCTAACCTGCCTTTCTTAAGTAAAGTTCTAGAGAAGGCAGTCATTATGCAGTTAAATGACCACCTCAATAAACATGCTATTCTTGATAAATTTCAGTCGGGTTTTAGAACAAATCACAGCACAGAAACTGCACTCGTTAAAGTAGTAAATGACTTGCGGGTAAATGCAGACAGAGGCCATTTATCTGTTCTCATCCTCTTAGATCTGAGTGCTGCATTTGACACCATTGATCACAACATTCTTAGAAATCGCCTTAGTCAATGGGTGGGCCTCTCTGGCAGTGTCTTAAATTGGTTTGAATCCTACCTGACAGGGAGAAAATTTTTGTTAGTTGTGGTAATTACAACTCAAGACACATGATATCCAATATGGTGTTCCACAAGGCTCTATCCTGGGTCCGCTGTTATTCTCAATCTACATGCTTCCGTTAGGTCAGATTATCTCAGGGCACAACGTGAGCTACCATGACACAAAGCTGTACTTATCAATAGCACCTGATGACCCTGATTCTCTTGATTCACTAACACAATGTCTGACTTGTATCTCAGAATGGATGAATAGTAACTTTCTCAAGTTAAATAAAGAGAAAACTGAAATCTTAGTGATTAGCAATAATGGATACAATGAGGCTATTAGAAATAAACTGGATACATTAGGATTAAAAGTCAAGACGGAGGTAAAAAGCTTAGGGGTAATTGTTGACTGTAATCTGAATTTTAAATCACCTATTAATCAGATCACTAGGACAGCATTTTTCACTTAAGAAACATAAGTAAAGTTAGACCTCTTATATCACTGAAAGATGCTGAGAAATTAGTTCACGCGTTTGTTTTCAGTCGACTAGATTACTGTAACACACTCCTCTCAGGACTACCCAAAAAAGATATAAATCGTTTGCAACTAGTGCAGAATGCAGCTGCTAGAATCCTAACTAGGAAAAGAAAATCGAACACATCACACCAGTTTAGTCACTACACTGGTTACCTGTGTCATTCAGGATTGACTTTAAAATTCTGCTTATGGTTTATAAAGCCTTAAATAATCTCGCCCCATCTTATATATCGGAATGTCTGACACCTTATATTCCAAATCGTAACCTCAGATCCTCAAATGAGTGTCTCCTTAGAATTCCAAGAACAAAGCTTAAAAGAAGTGGTGAGGCGGCCTTCTGCTGGTATGCACCTAAAATCTGGAATAGCCTGCCAATAGGAATTCGCCAGGCTGATACAGTAGAGCACTTTAAAACACTGCTGAAAACACATTACTTTAACATGGCCTTTTTATAACTTCAATTTAACTTAATTTAACTTAATCCTGATACTCTGTATGTTCAATTTCCTCATAATAACTATTCATGGTGGCTCTAAAATCCGTACTGACCCCTACTCTGTTTTCTGTTTCTTTTTCCGGTTTCTTTGTGGTGGTGGCCTGCGCCACCTCCACCTGCTCAAAGCTTCATGATGCTCCAACAATGATGGATAGATAGAAGTCTACATGACCATCATCATCAAGCCCTTCCGTGAGAACCCTAAATCCAAAGAGGACTGTTTCATTTATGTTAGGTAGAATGCCCAGAGGGGACTGGGCGGTCTCATGGTCTGGAATCCCTACAGATTTTATTTTTCTCCAGCCGTCTGGAGTTTTTTTGTTTTTTCTGTCCCCCCTGGCCATTGAATGTTACTCTTATTCGATGTTAATTAATGTTGATTTATTTTGTTTTCTTATTGTGTCTTTTATTTTTCTATTCTTTATTATGTAAAGCACTTTGAGCTACTGTTTGTATGAAAATGTGCTATATAAATAAATGTTGTTGTTGTTGAACAATGTTGGTGTCAGGAGTCTCCACCACATGTTCTTCATCAGCTATGAGGGGCTCCTATTTATACCAAAAAGCCTCTTCCCTTTTTCCTGACTCTCCTGAAGGCTTGGCAAAGAACCCAATTGCCCCTCATGCATCTAGCCCTGCCTAGTGTAAGAAATGCTCAAAGACAGTTGCCTTCATGCCAGCTTGTGAAAACAGTAAAATACTTTCTTGCACAACGAACCCAGTAATGGGCACTGAGTGGTTTATAGAAATAAAGAGACAATTAGAATATTTTTTGTCCACAGGGGAAATTTGACTTTTTACAGAGGCTCAATAAATAAATAAATAAATAGATATACACATACACTATACTCTGAACGCATACAAGAATGACTAAAACGCAAAAAAACGTTATTGACGTTTGGTATTAAGGAGCCAAAGTAAGGTTTCTTGACACTCTTCTGCTGAATAATTTGTTGGCTAAAGTCCTCAGTGTTAGTGTGCCAGAGAGAGGATGAGCAGCATTGTTCATAACAGCACAATTTTTGAATTCTCTCCTTTCGCTACAACCTCCAGGGGGTCCTATAACTGAGCCTGACATTTTCATTAGTTTGTTGATTTGGTGGTCCTCACTTGAAGTGATGTTAGCAGCCCACCACACCACAGCTTAGAAAATCACACTGGCCATTACAGAATTATAGAAGATGTGAAAGATGTCACTACCCATATTAAAAGGAATGTCATCTCCTAAGACAAAAGAGCCTGCTCTGCCATTTCTTATATGGTTCCTCTGTGTTACAAGACCAGTCCAGCCCATCACTGATGTGGACCACCAATTAATTGTAGGAGTAGACCACCTCTACATCTACTCCTTCAATAGTGACTGGACACAGAGGCTGTTTGGTGTGGTGAAATTCAATAATCTGTTCCTTGGTTTGGCTGATGTTAAGATACAGAAAATTTTCTTTACACCAAAAAACAAAGTTCTTAACCTAACTCCTGTACTCTGTCTCACCCCCTTTACCAATAAACCCCATAAGTGCAGAATAATTGGAGAATTATTGAGATGACCTGGTGTTATATTTGTAGTCGGAGGTGTACAGAGGGAAGAGAAAAGGAGACAGGACTGTGCCTTGTGCCCGTCCATCTGTATCAGAAGCCTAGTCCTGGAGTCTCAAAAACTGTGGTCTACACGACAGATAGTCCATTATCCAGGACACCGGAGGCTCATCTACCTGTATAACTCTGAGCTTATGATTTAAAAGTGATGGCTGGAAGTATAACATGCTTTTAAAATGTATTTTTCTGGGATCACCCCACAATTTTGATGTTTGGCTTTCAGGACATCTAAAGGGTTAACTGGAGGGAACCCCACGTATTCCACACCTTGATGCCCAACTCCTAACATGCATATAATATTGGTGGGATTGGTGTCTAATATTGGTGGGATTGGTGCCAGGATCCCACATACTTTAGCTGGATCAGAAAATGTGTGGATGGGGAACTGTTTAGATAATACAGTATTTATTCATTTTTACATTACTTCTGAATACTATTAATAACCAATTAGATTTTTAAAAAGGGAGATATGTAATGGTCATGGGAGACTTATCTAACTGTAAAATGATTTTGATAAATGTTTATGCACCTAATGTTGATGATAAGGAATTTATACAAAATTTATTTGCATCCATTCCCAATCTGAACTTTTACAGTTTCTTCTTCTGTCCAGCACACAGAGATAAAAAGCGAAATTACTAAAATAGATGAAGAACATGCCAGACTACCAAGCGAGACTCTACATAGGAGGAGGCAGGCTCTACATTCAGAATTAAACCTCTTGACAACTAAAGAAACTGAACAACTAATTTACAAATCCAGACATCATTATTATGAACCCTCGGTAATCACTACCACTGTCCCACTTCGATCCAATCAGACATAAATAAAAAGAATTTAAATTGAAAATGGAAGTGCATGGGTTGAGTGGGGCATCGTTAGAATTGGTGTCTCCTAGGCCACTTTTGTGACATGATTATAGAATTGACGTGTTACCGTTCCACAAAAGTGACAATGGATGGTCATTCAAAACAAGTGGTGCAGTGGAAAGTAAAAACAAACACACAAAGAAAGAAAGAAAGAAAGAAAGAAAGAAAGAAAGAAAGAAAGAAAGAAAGAAAGAAAGAAAACTGCCAGTTGTGCTGAAAACTACTATGTATGATTGTAATTTAATAAAAAAATAATAATAATGAAGCTTAAATAAATAAATAAGTGAATAAAACAATGATTTGAATAAGAACTTTGAATAATCTGCACTATGGTTGAGACTAAAGAGATAGGATCTTACAGACAGTCGAGCGAGGGCTGGTATCACCATGTCTAGCAGTTTTCACATTAATGTGCAGTTCAGTTCCACAAAGCCAGCCACATTAACATGAAGAACCATCAATGTGCTAGACAAGGAGGCAGCTCAAGAGATAAGACACCTGAAACAAAGCTAAACACGGTCAATGGACCCCTTTCTGGTCTCCTAAACGCTCAGTTACATATTATCTTTTTGAGACAAAGTGGCAAAACCCTTTAAAAAATGGTTAAAGAATTCTGGTTTACAGCGATATCAGGACGAACACTGAATTCCAGCAGATCTGATGTTGTACTCATCAGTTTAGTTTATTATGCTCATTGCATTACACAAACGAACAAAAAAGGAACGTAACGTTGACCCAATAAAAAGTTTTGAATGTTTTTCTACTTTAATTCCTGTAAATGATTTTTTATTTTCATAAGTGATGTTCAGAATTTGTGTGTATATGTTTATGTGTGCCGCACCACTGGTGTCAAAGTCAGAACTGGAGGGCCACAGTATCTGTCGGCTTATATTTTCAGTAAGTTTTTAGTATTTAAGAAAGTGACAGGAATGAAAACCTGCAGCCACTACGGCCATCCAGGATCTGAGTTTGACAGCCCTGCTCTACACAAACAATAATTAGAGCAAAATGATACTGCTATTTAAAAAAAAAGAACAGAATGGAACAACGAGAGTAAAGTGAAAGAAATGAGACCAATAATGGAAAAGAAAGAGAAAGCAATCAAACGAAACATGAACCACTGGGTGCCAGCAACCTCAAACCTAAGGAGAGCAGCCGACTGAAGACTGAAAGGCTGATCAGCAGCACACGCTGTGAGTAAGTCCTAAAGCTGCTAGAGAAAATGGCGGCTACAGGCTGGCATCCTATCCAGGGTTGGTTCCTTCCTGCCTATTGCTGTTTGGTTGGGCTTCAACCGCGGTGACTGTAAACAGGAATAGGCAAGTTCAATAATTCTTTCTTGTATTATTTATCAAAGTTCATCCATTCATTTTCCAAACAAGCTTTTGCCACCAAATATTAACAAAAATTGAACTTGACCCTGGCAGCAACAAAGCAAAAAGAGACATGAAAATCATTCTACATAAATATCATGAGAATCTTTCCCATAAATCCCAAATTATAAGCCTGTGGAATTTCAGCTAGTAGTCAAGTGTGTTTTGTCCATACCTCTGCATATGATTCAGTCTTTGGTCTGCCGTATTTAGGGTTTGCTGCCCAGGTAACTGGAATAAGGATTTTTACATCTTTGAAATAAAATCTCTTCTTACTTGCTGTGAACAAGTATTTAGAGGCTTCTTGTACCATACCCTGGAATGAAAAGTAAAACATCAGAAACACATATTTGACATTTTAAGTAAAAAAAAGACCTCACCAGCCTCTAAAATATAAAATCTGAAAGTTAACAAAATATGATAAATGAATTAATACAACACATAACATTTAATTCCTAAACTTGCTATTGAGGGTCATGGGATGCTGGAGCCAATCTCAAAGCAGCAAACAGGTGTGAACGTGGTATCAGTCCACTGCAGAATGCTATGCATGTTAATAAATCAATACTGGTTAAATATTTAATTGAATAAACATTTGTCTGTTAAAGTACCCTCTCCAGAACTGTGTTGATGGGATGAGCTCTGACCCCTGTGATCTTAAGTGGGTTAGAAAATGATATGCTGTGTTATATTTCAAATAAATAACTGGTCATGGATGTTAAATAGTTACTAATAAAAACACAAAATATGGCAACAAATAATCACAAAACATGCTAAATAAATGAATAAATATGTAATTTTAATGAATACGTATTTGTTGTTTAAGTTCATATACTTTCATGGGTTCAGACACACTTTTCTTGTCATCACACCCACTGCATTTTTTGCCATTCTCAGAGACTGAAGACCCCTTTGCTGCTTCATTACTCAATGCATGTAGCGGCGCAGTGCCAGCTGTAACCATAACCCCAGCTAGCTAGAACAAGAAACAAGTGACCCGTGAACAACATGCTCTCACGATAGCATGGGTCTGAATCTGCTTTGGGAGAGACATGTCAAACTCATCTCATTATGATTCATCTGGGATAAACAGGGTTAAAATCTCCACATACTGAGGCTTTGTAACTTATCACGATCCTTTACTATGAACTTTCAGCTCCCTAATTCCTGCTTCCATAACCAAACAGGCACCGTTTCAGTAGGGTGTCAGAGTGCTAACATTTCCCCCTTCATCTCTTCATTAAACTAGGAAATTGGGCTTTGACCATTCACTTGATTGCCTCAGAATCATCTGCTCTGAGTGGTCCTGACATGTCTTCTGAGATTCCATCCTTTAGATTTCTCCATTTCAGTGTCATAATAGCCAAAGAATATTCATACATTCCTGTATACGAAGCAGAAATTATTTTTCGATGGGACATACAGTAAAACCTGATAATGTGACCACCTGTGTAAGGTGACCACTTTTATTTGGTCCCTTCAGAAATAGGGTGTTTTATATGGCAAAATGTTTGTATAAAGTGACCACCTGCCTATTGTGACCATTGACCACCTCTCCTTGATCCCTAGGAAGAAAATCATCTTTGCTATAGTGACCAGATTAAAAAAAAATTGGGGAAAACATAAACGTTTGGTCCCTTTATTCACTGTAAGTGTAATACATCATGTTGGAGCTTCTGGAAGGGATAGGTTTCCAGGAAACTACTGGAATAGCCCTCACATCCCACCCCTCTTCTTACTTTCATTTACTTGTGGAATTCTTCTCAACACCTGACTCTATGTTGTTTCTGTGGATTACTCATTTCTTTTGAATTTCTTTGATTTTGACTTGTGCATTCTTCCTTTTTAAAATATTGTTTGAATGTTTGATTTTATTTTAAAAAAAGAATTAAAATTGAAATATTTTTTCTTTGTTTTTTGCAGCTGATATGTAATGTTTTCAATAATTATTATTACTACCAGTCACATACATATTGTATTCGTACTACATAAGATTTGTTCAATATGGTTTCTTTAAATTTTTCACTGTATAAATGGAAAATTCCCATTTTTTCTTCAATATTAGTGCTTTTTTTCTTTTTCCTTGTTTGTTAGTAATAAATAATATTTTCATGCTTCCCTTTGAATTTTTATTCCATAGAGTCTTGATTTTTCCTTCCATATGTCCTTCTTTGGTTAAAGTGATCACCTGTCTAAGGTGACCATTTTTGGTCGGTCCCTTGAGTGGTCACTATAAGCAGGTTTTACTGTACTTCCATTCCAGTGTACACACACACACACACACACACACACACACACATATCCACAGTCACTCATGCCAATGAGTCACCAAACAGCTGATAACAGAGCTCCTTGGAAATTGTAGGAAAGCCAAAGAAATCCTTAGAAAACCAATAGAAAACATGCAAACTCCATGAACAGCACGACTGAAGCAGGTGTTAAACCAAAGTCTCTCCAACTGTGATGCAGTAGCATCAGCCACAGTGGCACCATGCAAACCTCAAATAGTCAGCAATTAAGGTAACAACTGAACCCATGTCCCCATAGCTGTGAGGCAGCTACAGTTATAATTGAAACACCATGCAAACTCCATGCGGAGTAATTAATGTAGGAACTGAACCCAAGTCCATGGAACTATGAGGATGCATCAGTAACCACTGTGAGACCTTGCAGACTCTGCGAAATTAATTGGAGTCAGGCAGAGCCGGTCAATCCATTAGGGCGCCATCACTTATGAAGGTTAAGGGGTGAGCACACCCCCAGGGCATTCAACTCTGGTGATATGGAGTGTGTGCTGTTAACCATTTCCTTGTGAAAATAAAAGTGTGCATACTCCGTACTCCAAGGAGCGAGTGCTGCTTAAAGTCTACAGAATGTACGCAAAGGGAGCCGTTTTGTGATACTTGAAGGGCACATGCTCCAGATACTGGGGGTTTTGGGGGTGTCAACACCAACCCGGTCGTCAAGGTCTAATACTACATGCTATGGAAAAGGAGCGGAGATATCCACCCACATCGCCTAAGGCTCCAAATAGGCTTCGACCAGCAACTTGGCTCAGGTCATGGGTGTTGCACAGAACTTTGGGACCTTTACATAAGCAGTCTCTATGGACCCCTTCCCCACGAAAAACTAATTTTTCATTCCAGGCTTCGAGGGCCCCCATGCTCTGAGGTCCCTGGGTAATCATTACCCTTTTCTACCCCACTGCAACACCCCAGCTCAGGTCTCTGTGAACCAGTAAGACTAACTAATACAGCAGTGGGACTCTTAGCTCTTTTTTTAATGTTTTTTATAAATACATTTTTCTCCACGTGCTCTGGGGATGCCTGGTAGGTATTAGTAATTAGTTCCGTGAAAATTGTAAATTAAATATTTATCATTTTAATTTCTGTGGTAATTGAGTAATAAAGCTGAATCTAAAAATGTCTTTAATGGCTTACTAAGAAGCATCATATTCAATAAACCCCACTGTCACATTATAGCAATATTCAGCCATTTGATCAGTTTCAGGAATTAAGGCAATTAAATAATGCATTGTTTGGTTATGACAAGATACTACTATAAGACTCAGAGTAAATATACAGGATACAATTAAATGTACAATTCCATTTTTAGGTATATTAGATATATTTATAAATATATATTTATATTTAGATATATTTTGCTATTTTGGTTCAGTGCTCTACTTCATACAAGCGATACTGTGGTCTAATGGCTGAGGTTTTGGAACCTAAAGCAGCTCAAGGCTGTTGAGTTAATCCCCATCTCTGACTTGCAAGCTTTTATTTCATTGCATTTGTAAAGTATTTATAGAAGTATCTGTACTGCTGGTCTATACTTGTAAAGCGGTTTGGGAGCAGGGAAAGGCACTATATAAAATCCAAGGTTGTTATTTTGGTCATGGTATGATCATGATACTACATTCTATGATTAACTGTCAGAGTTATTACTTTGATATCATTTTTATAGGAGCTGGCTTCACCATCCGCACAAATTGCTTGTTTTCTCCAAATGGTTTCAGAAAATACGGAAGTGTATGCTTATCATAATTTTGCCACAGGATGGTCTGACCACCACATGCATGATGGTGTTTGTTCTTTGCAAAGCTGTGAAGAAGTGATTTCAGTTGGACATTATGAAGCTGCAGCTACTTTTCCTTTGCACTTTAGGAGGGTGAATCATACATAGGGAACAATTCAGTTCAAAGTTGCTTTATTGCCACGATAAGCATCAGCATGTTTTGCCAAAGCAGAAATTGTTATAGTGATAACAAGAATGAGATTATAAAGATAACAGAATAAAAGATCACATTGAATACAGAAGGTGATAATAACACAGTAAATTAATTAAAATAAACAATAGGCAAACCTGGTTTATCATGCTATTTTTGACCCATTTTATTTTCTTCCCTGAGTCTCTGGTAGGCAGTAATGTATCTGTCTGCTTTCTCTGCTGTCTGAGTGTTCTCCCCCTGTAGAATGGCCAGTTTGCTTATGCTGTTCATTGCTGGAAACTCTGGGATCACTTCTGACTATGTGATGAAGCTGGAATCCCTCACTGCCCTGTATATGGGGCACTGCAGTAGGAAGTGTTCTTCATTTTCCACCTCTCCTAAGTCTCACTGCTCACATTGTCTCTCCTGCCTGGGTCTCCAGGTTTGTTTGGGGCAGCTGTCTTCTGCTGCCAGGCTTTGGTAACTCTTATTATGACCAGGTATGGTGTCAAGTTCCATTACAACAATCTAGATGAGAATAAGCCATTCGGCCCAACAAAATTTGCCAGTCCAACCCACTTAATTATTCTAGAATAACATCAAGTCTACTTTTGAAAGTCCCTAAAGTTCTACTGTCTACCACACTACTTGGTAACTTATTCCATGTGTCTGTAGTTCTCTATGTAAAAAAAAACAAACTCTCTCATGTTTGGGCAAAATTTACCCTTGAGAAGTTTCCCTGTGTTTTCGATGAACTCATTTTAAAATAACCGTCTCGATCCACTGTACTAATTCCCTTCATAATTTTAAACACTTCAATCATTTCACCTCTTAATCTTCTTTTGCTTAAACTGAACACACTCAGCTTTTTTAATCTTTCCTCATAATTCATCCCATGTAGCCCTGGAATCAGCCTAGTCGCTCTTCTCTGGACCTTTCCTAGCATTGCTATGTCCTTTTTGTCTTGTCTTTGATTGATGAGTATACTGCCAGAATTAGATAATCCTTCAAAGGAGACATTGCTAGTGGCACCTCACTTTGTCATGGAACAATTCAAATGAACTGCTACACAAGCAGGCCCATTAAAACAAAGCAAAAAGAAAAACTGATCACTTTCATTTAATCAATTAAACTCTGTTCATGTTTCTAAGGAAGAATAAAAAGCAATGTTTATTGCTAATGGCACAGATTGAGAGATTTGTTAAGTAGTTTAAATATCATCAAGAACTTTCCTCCAATTCAAATATTGTTTGAAGCAACAAAAAAAAAATCTAGGCCGTTTTCAGGTCCCATGAGTAGACATTCTCGTTTAGCTTATTTTATACTTAGTGATGTTTTTCCAATTGTTAAATGTCATCTTGTTTTGATTTTTTTAGCTAATTTTGAAAATGTTTAATGTTATCCATCCATCCATTTTCTAACCCGCTGAATCCGAATACAGGGTCACGGGGGTCTGCTGGAGCCAATCCCAGCCAACACAGGGCACAAGGCAGGAACCAATCCAGGGCAGGGTGCCAACCCACCGCAGGTTTAATGTTATTTTGGTTGTCATTACTTTTGTTACGTCGTTGTTTTGAGCAGAGTCCAGCTGCAGAACTCCACAATTCACCTCTCCTTGAATCCAGTGCTACATTGAACTCTTTGTAGGATATTTTCTTGGTTGCAACCATATTGCTGCCAGTAATGACTCTTGTTGGTAGTCTATGCTGATGTAACATGGAACGTTATCTCACTAACTTTACTAAAGATGACAGAAGCCACAAATTTTTTACCTTATTTTACCGTAATTCCAATACAACTGAGAGTCCTGCCACATGCAAAAGTTCGCTGACGTCACTGCTATCATGGGCTGCATCAGGAGTGGGCAGGAGGAGGAGTATAGGATCATAATCAAGGACTTTGTTAAATGGTGCGACTCAAACCACTTACAACTGAACACCAGCAAAACCAAGGAGCTGGTGGTGGATTTTAGGAGGCCCAGGCCCCTCCTGGACCCCGTGATCATCAGAGGTGACTGTGTGCAGAGGGTACAGACCTATAAATACCTTGGAGTGCAGCTGGATGATAAATTGGACTGGACTGCCAATACTGATGCTCTGTGAAGGCTGGCGTCTTTCAACATCTGCAATAAGATGCTGCAGATGTTCTACCAGACGGTTGTGGCGCGCACCCTCCTCTACGTGGTGTGCTGGGAAGGCAGCATAAAGAAGAGGGACGCCTCACGCCTGGACAAACTGGTGAGGAAGGCAGGCTCTATTGTAGGCATGGAGCTGGACAGTTTGACATCCGTGGCAGAGCGACAGACACTGACCAGGTTCCTGTCAATCATGGAGAATCCACTGCATCCACTGAACAGTATCATCTCCAGACAGAGGAGCAGCTTCAGCGACAGACTGCTGTTACTGTCCTGCTCCACTGACAGACTGAGGAAATCGTTCCTCCCCCACACTATGCGACTCTTCAGTTTCAACTGGGGGGGTAGACGTTAACATTATACAAAGTTATTGTCTGTTATACCTGCATTTTTAATATTATTTAATTTAATATTGTTTTTTATTAGTATGCTGCTGCTGGAATTTGTGAATTTCCCCTTGGGATTAATAAAGTATCTATCTATCTATCTATCTATCTATCTATCTATCTATCTATCTATCTATCTATCTATCTATCTATCAAGAAAAATAACCTGTGATAGTATTAAGGGTTCTCATGGAGCACAAACGTGAATATCAGCAGAGTTTTTTTGCAGCCTTTGTCGATTTTTGTAAAGCGTTCGACTCCGTTGATCGATGCCATGTGGGACATCCTGAGGGTTCACGGGATCCCCTCGAGGTTGCTGGATATCATGGCCGGCCTGTACACCGGTACTGTGAGTGCTGCGGAGAGTGGAGGCAGAACCTCTGCATTTTTCCCAGTTGATTCTGGGGTTCATCAGGGGTGTGCTTTGCTCCTAGTCTGTTCAATGCTTGTATAGGTGTTGGGCAGGGTCGTGGGGTCCAGTGGCTGTGAGGCATATGTTGGTGAAGAACGATTCACGGATCTCAACTATGCTGACGATGCTGTGATCTTTGCGGAGTCAATGGAGGCTCTGATCGGGGCGCTCGAGACACTGAGCGAGGAGTCTGAGTGTCTGGGCTTGCGGGTGTCCTGGATAAAAACCAAGATCCAGGCCTTTAATGACCTCTTGGGCACAGCCATTAGCAGTGTGTCTGTTTGTGGAGAGAGTATTGACCTTGTCGAGAGGTTTACTTACTTTGGCACTGCCATTCATGTCTCTGGTGACTCTTCCTGTGAAGTCAGAAGATTGATTGGGAGACGGATTGTGGTGCTCCCGATATCTATGCAAAAGGACGAAGGTCCAAGTCTTTAGAGTCCTGGTGCTTCGTGTCTTGCTATATGGTTGTGAGACATGGATGCTATCCAGCGACCTGAGATAAAGACTGGACTCCTTTGATACTGTGTCTCTCTGTAAAATCCTTGGGTACCATTGGTTTGGCTTTGTATCGAATGAGCGGTTGCTCATGGAGTCCCGAATGAAGCACATTACCTGTATTGTGAGGGAGCATCAGTTACGGCACTACAGCCATGTGGCGCGTTTCCCCGAGGGTGATCCAGCTCATAAGACCCTCATTGTTGGGGACCCGAGTGGCTGGACCAGACCAAGGGGTCACCCACGTAACACCTGGCTGCGGCAGATGGAGGGTCATTTCCGGAGGGTAGGACTGGACCACGTGTCTGCCTGGGGGGTTGCCAACCGGGATCCTGAGTTGTCTCGTCGTGTAGTGGGTGCAGCAACACACTGTACCAGTGCATGCTCCCCAACTTGACAATTAAAATTTCATTTCGGTTTGGATTTGTTTTGCCTTTAGCTACTAAGAAGGTATGGTTTGGCTTAGATGCTGTGAGTAGAAGATAGGTTTTGGCAAAATGCTCTTGTGAGTAATGTACAGCAGAACCCTGCCTTCTCAAGGGCAACCTCTTTTAAAAGTAAAGACTCCTTATCTCTGCTGTTGAAAGCACTTTAAAATTCGTTTGAAACAAGCTGTTAAATGAACAGCCTGTGTTATCCCTAAACCAAAGCAGACAGGCACTTCAAACATGAGACAAAGCAGAACTGACACAAGAACAGACAAAATAATTTAATCTGAGTTCAAATGAGTGAGAATCATTTGCTGGGAGCAGTTGAGGAAGTAGTGTTTCCTTAGCATCATCGTCTGGGTACTGGTTCAAGATAAAATAAACCGTTAGGGCTTCAGAATCTTCAAAAGTATGTCAATTACAATTACGGCAAAAAATAAAAAAAATTATGATCCAGCAGCATTTGGTTATTAATTAAATAAATGGCTGGAAGGAAAATCTGCAGCCTCAGTCCCAAGCCAGTCACTGTGTGTATGAGGTATGCATGTTCTCCTGGTCTCTGTTAAGTTTTCTCCCTCATTCTAAAAATGTTTATGTTAGATTAATTGGTGACTCTAAATTAAAGAGGTCTGAGTGAGTGATGGTGGCCACTTTATACCCAGTGCTGCCAGGGTGGACACCAGCTCCCAATGACTCTGAGCAATGGATGAATACTTAAAGAAACAGTGGGATAGCAGGAATAACTTTGGAAATTTTTCTTTCTTTCTGGATGAGCTTGATGGTCTGATTATAGCCAGTTTGCAATTTATACCTGCAGAGATTCTCCAGTACTGTTACAACTTTAATTGATTCCTTAGCATGCTATTTGTAATGCTTGGTTATGCATATTGGTGTGTATTTTAAATAGGCTGAATTGCCTTTTCCACTGAAAATATGAAATACCAAGCAGGCAGCAATACTAAGATCAGTCTTCCATGGCGAGTGCTTTCAATGCCCTTTAGGTGCACCCCCTCCCCATTAAATGGTGTAGTTTTATACTGAACTGTCATTTCCCCCAAAGAGTTCAGCAGATTCAGAAGTGGGGCTGTCAAAGTCCTCTCCGTCTACAAGGTAACATAAAGACCACCTTAGCTCTACTACATGGCGCCTCAGGGTCAATGCCTGCAAAGTCTCGGATAAATTTTACAAGGTACTAATTAGTGTTATGTTTTAACATGAATAAATTATTAACTATCACATCGTGACCATCTTAAAAACTATGGTGTTTCTTGTGGGGTTTGTTTTTGTGAGCTAGCAGTGTACAGTGGTCTGAAAGCCTTTGCAGCAAACTCCAGTCTACAAATAATTACAGTTCATTGAGCTTAATATAGGGAAACAGAAGACAATAACAGCTGATAATTCACTATGTTCACTAATTTGACAGAAATGTGTTATTTATGCTTTAGTAATTAGCTACTTATTTCTTAATAAAATGACTTTGATTTCGAGCATCATGGTAACATCTAACATCTCTTAATGTTTAGGTTCCAGACTCAGATTAGAGATGTCTAAAGTTTTGATATGTCACATTTTCCCTCTTTCAAACTTGAATTTTGTCCTTTGACATATTAGAATATTAAAAATTAGAAACGTTTGGATGAAAATAGGTCATTCACTGTAAACAAACTTGTCACTTGTCAATCCTCTCCAGCTAATTTCTCCAAAATAACATCCAGCCATGAAGGTTCCTTAAGTCCTACTCTCTACCACATTACTTAGTAATTTATTCAATTTGTCTATGGTGTCTTGCATGAAGAAAAACTACCAAACATCTGTGTGACATTTACCTTTAGACAACAGTTTCCAGCTGTTGTCCCCGTGTTCTTGTTGATGAACTTACCTCTTTGAACTAATTCCTTTCATAATTTTAAACAGTTCAGTCATGTCACCAGTTTAATTGATTTCAGTATAGTTTCTGGCTGTCTGCTACACCATATGAAATGAGAGGCAAAGATGAATCAGATATCTCCATCCAGCCACGATCTCATGAAGAGTGCTGGATGCCTAAATCTAACCCAGTACAAATAGAACCCGTGACAGCGTCACATACTAAGGGGATATCCATCCATCCCATGACATACAGTACAGGCCAAAAGTTTGGACACACCTCCTCATTCAATGTGTTTTCTTTATTTTCATGACCATTTACATTGGTAGATTCTCACTGAAGGCATCAAAACTATGAATGAACACATGTGGAGTTATGTACTTAACAAAAAAAGGTGAAATAACTGAAAACATGTTTTATATTCTAGTTTCTTCAAAATAGCCACCCTTTGCTCTGATTACTGCTTTGCACACTCTTGGCATTCTTTCGATAAGCTTCAACAGGTAGTCACCTGAAATGGTTTTCCAACAGTCTTGAAGGAGTTCCCAGAGGTGTTTAGCACGTGTTGGCCCCTTTGCCTTCACTCTGCGGTCCAGCTCACCCCAAACCATCTTGATTGTTTTCAGTTATTTCACCTTTTTTTGTTAAGTACATAACTCCACATGTGTTCATTCATAGTTTTGATGCCTTCAGTGAGAATCTACCAATGTAAATGGTCAAGAAAATAAAGAAAACACATTGAATGAGGAGGTGTGTCCAAACTTTTGGCCTGTACTGTACACAAAACAGAATCACACCAACCCAATACAGAACTTCTGAACTGGCCAGCTACATGTCTTCATACTCCAGCAGGAATAAATCCACCTGGGGTACACATACTGTGAGGTGGCAACTCCACTTGCTGTTCTACAGGGTCTCCTGTGATTAATATTTAAAGTATGCATTTTTCCATAAAAATTTTATGCCATTGGCTTTGTGCTATGTTTAATTTAAAAAAATATTTTTTTATCAATTTATTTGCAATCTTAAAAAATAAAAGTAAAAATAAAAAGGTGTTACCTCAATTCTTGTGATAATGTTGATGTTCTCTGGAACCTCTGGATTAATTGCAATAACAAGATTTTTGTATCCATTGTTTTCCAGTTCTACTTTTAAGCTTTTGGTTCCAGAAAGTAGACACAAGCCTACAAGCAGAGTGAGTTGGGCCAAGTTGGCCATTCTGGAGCATATGATGCTACAAGGTACCCCACTTCTTCTTTTTGTACCTACGTTTATCTTATCTCAGGAATTTATGGTTTATTTTCAAATGGACTTTGAGCTGAAGTATGACATGTTTTTTGCAGAAGGGTTACAAAACATCCCGACATGAACAGTGCAATAGATATTTAAAACTTTACTCACTTTATGGCCGTGACCATTCAGTTAGCTGCAGCACAAAGGGCTAACTGGCCATAAAGATATTCAGATAAAACCATCACACATTCCAAACTACACCCAACACATAACATACAGTATGTCTGCCAAGGCTAGTCAAGGCACATCACAAGAACAAAGTAAAAAGCCTGCCATATCACTCAAGTCCATTTCAGTATTTCTGTCTGTCAGTATGGGTGCAGTCGCAACTTCTTCATGCTTTGTTTTTTAGTTCTCTGAAACCAAGAGTATAAGAAGTGAATTTTTCTACATTGGTTGATTAACAGGCACTTAACCATGTAATTAATCTGTCAAAGCTTACTGTATAGAGAAATGTTAATATCAGAGTTTGTTGCACTTAATGGCTGATATTCTTCTATAAGCTGTCAAAGATTATTGTGTCATGGATGCAAAGCTTCAAACCACAGTAGAACATTGATGATAATGTCTAGGTCAGGGGTCCCCAACTCCCGTCCTGGAGGGCACCAGTGGCTGCAGGTTATCATTGTAACCCTTTCCTTAATTAGTGACCTGTTTGACCTAATTAACCTAATTGTAATTGACTTGCTCTTGAAGACTCAGACCCCTTAATTGTTTCTTTTTCCATAATTAGCAGCCAAACAATAATGAGATACAAAATGAATCAAACCATGACCGGCAAAATGTGACCATCATACAATATCTGAAAATAATGAAAGATGAAGGTCTGCTCAGGTCCACAAACATTTTAACAGTGCTCTTAGAAAAGAGAAAGTCAATAATTTCAGAAATGTATGCTATTGCACAATGAGAGCAGCAACAAGCCATGGAATTAAATAAAAAGGTTTAAGGAACAATAAGAATCAGCGCCTAATTAAGCAATTGCTTGGAGTGCAACTGGTTGGAGTTTGAGGCCCTTACTTGGTCTTCTGTTGGCTAACTCACTTCACATTTCATTTCTGTTTTGGTGCCATTTAAGGAAAGAAATGAAGCAATTCAGAGGAACAATGAAAAAAGTCAGGGGAATAAATCTTAAAAAACAAGCCAATTAAATTTAGAAGTTAATTAAAAGCAAAAACAGAGCACTAATTAAGGAAAGGGTTAGAATGAAAACTTGCAGCCAGTTGGGCCATTCAGGACCAGAGTTGGTGACCCCTGGTCTAGGTGGTTTGTGATTAGAAAGGTTTGCCTCCATGTTATATTCAGAGCATCTCCAGCTGCTATAATTCTCTGGTTTTAGAACAAAGTGTGTATTATTTATTTTTGTATACTATTTATTCATTAATATTCTTATGTAATTGTAGTTTGTCTTTTCTTTGCTGATCATTATTTCTTATAACATCTTGTGTGTGAAAATGTGCTATAGAAATAAATGCTGTTTTTGGTGGTGGTGCTTTTGGATGTATTTCAGTATTTCATGGATGTATTTTTCATGTAGTCACTTCCGGCCCTTAGAGACCCTTAGCATTATCATTCCATTCCTAAGGCGGTATCTCAACACCTTTCAGTACTGCAGTTATTCATGATGTCTACAGGCTCTGCCTCACTTTGTCTTTGCCACCAACCATCCTTGTTGATGTCGTGTTCATGGGGAAAGCCACATCATGCCAATTTTACCATTGGCAATATTTTAGCAAATTCAGAAGCACAGAGTGAAGATTTAGCTTGAGCTCACTTTTCACTTCTTCTTATGTCATTGGATTCCCTGTCTTTTCTATCTCAAATTATGGGTTGTGCAGTCTATGTATTTCTTCTCTCTTCTATTACCTTGTTTGGTATTCAAATTGTATGGACCCATAATATTGTACTATTGCTTTTAAAACATATCATTAAAGGCTGAAGGAATTTCTAAGTAAAGACAAGAGTGAAAGAATGAGGAGCGTCACAGCATGACCAACCCAATACCCCCTCTAACAAGCCTACTAATTCCCTAATGCAACAAAATATTTTAGCCTTAGCTAGACTGAAAATGACGTCAGGGTACAGGCAGGATTCATTTGATCCAAAATACTGAATAGGAACCAAGCCAAAGTCAAAGGAACATGACATCCATTTCTTTTATTTATTTTTTCCAAAAGAGCTACTAATTTTAAAACTGGCATATTAAGCTTGGCTCCCTTCTTTTCCCACTCTTATGAGTGTTCTCACTATAGTGGGACTGGTTAGCACAACTGAACAGCAAACAGTGTTACAGTGTTAATCAAACTCTTACAGTGCTAACTTAACCCAATGGGACGATCACTTATCAATTGAACACTGGAGATTTTGAATCCAGCCTTATTCTCTATTTCTGTGCCATTTGCACATTGTAGGATCTCTGTTCTCTTCCCATACTGCGCCCATATGCAGGTTAAAGTGGATTGGTTACTCTGAAAAGTTTTCTTTAGGAAATTTTCCTTTACACAAAGAACCATAGACAAATGGAATGAATTACCAAGTAGTGTAGTAGACAGTAGGACTTTAGGGACTTTCAAAACTAGAGCCGATGTTATTTTGGAAGAATTAAATGAATGAGACTGGCAAGCTTTGTTGGGCTGAATGGCCTGTTCTTGTTTAGATTGTTTAATGTCGCACTGTGCTTTCCCAACAATCCCATACAGCTCTACCACCATTGATAAATCAGTCATTGTCCACATTTTTTAATTTTTACAATCCCGTCCATGGCTGCTTAAGATGGCAGTTAAGGTACAGTCCATAAATCCATTCCCTGATACATTTCTGTCCTTGTCCACAGTTTGCACATCCTTGCTGATCGACTGCATAGGCTTTGTATTCCTTTCAAACAGCACAACCCTTTCTGGTGTTTGTTTTTTCCACTTCTTGCTCACCACAACTGCTACACTTCTACATTTTTTGCTGCTCCTTTATTCTAATGTGTCTAAGTTCCCTTTCCCTGTATTTCTACTACTGACAAGACTACTACTAGCTAGTAGGCCACTTATAAAGATACTTTACTAGATATGTGGCATTGTGGTGCAGTGGTTAGCACTACTGCCTTCCAGCTCTAGAATAAGGGAACCCATGCTCATTCATTCCATGTGTTTGTGTGGAATTTTCTTGGAGTCTTCCAGATTTCCTTCCACATCCCAAACTGGCCAAGTGTGTGCGTGGCCAGCGATGCACTGGATCCACATCCCCTTTACATCCAGTTCTGCCAGACATTCTAAAACTGGATTATATAGACATGGTAAATGGATGAATCTTTCCCATGGCCAATACAGTAATCCTTCGCTATATTGCGCTTCGACTTTCGCGGCTTCACTCTATCGCGGATTTTATATGTAAGCATAACTAAATATATAACGCGGATTTTTCGCTGCTTCGCAGGTTCTGCGGACAATGTCTTTTTACTTCCTGTACATGCTTCCTCAGTTGGTTTGCCCAGTTGATTTCATACAAGGGACGCTATTGGTGGATGACTGAGAAGCTAACCAATCAGAGCACGCAGTTAAGTTCCTGCGCGCTGAATGCAGTGTTAACCAGGAAGTCTCATCTCGCTCATTCAGCATCAACGTGTTTTGCTGTGTAAAGAGTTGTGCTCTTTTGTGTTTATCTTTGTGCATTGTCAAGCCCTTCATTATGGCTCCAAAACGATCTGCTACTGCTTCATGGGCTGTGCCCAAGCGCCAACGAAAGATGTTAATGATTGCCGAAAAGGTAAACGTTTTGCATTTGTTGAAGGCTACAATTCTTTTTATTTAAAAAGTACAAAAGGAATATAAGATCTACGGCCGCAGTGTCCTTTTAACCAGGGTGCAAAACGAGTTGTAAGTGGATGTAATAAGGCAGTAGTCTGGATGGAATCTGCTTTAGCGATTTGGATTGAAGACTGCCAGAAGAAGAACAACGGCAGTGCTACACAATCGCCTGAAGTCCAACAGAGCTGTAATGTTCTCCTTTGTTGTGCAATAAAATTAAACTCATTGTTATCGGACAAGTCATTGTGTCATTGTTGGTGAGTAACCATAATTAATTTTCTACTTACAGTACTTTTAGTTTAGTATGTTTAGTGTCACTGTACACACATTTACTGTATACTATTTTTCTTGCATTGTACGTATTTATTGCTGGTGGCCTGTCTATCGTAATGGCTGTAACATATGTGATATCGGAGACACTCAATATCTTTAAAATAATATTTAGGTTTTACTGTATATAAACAGTGTGTTTATATACATAATTTCAATGAATCTTACCTAATATCTAAGAGAATACAAAGGGATTATGCTGTATAACTTTGCGGGGAATATTTATAAACAGTGTGGGAGAGTTTATACTGTAAGGGCTTAAAATATATATAAATAACCATACAAACATATGGTTTCTACTTCGCGGATTTTCACCTGGAACGCAACCCCCACAATCGAGGAGGGATTATTACTGTACTTCCTGCGCTACACTACACTCTTCTCTATTACACATCTGAATTTTATTGGCTACAGTTATACCTCTTTACCGTTAGACTGACAGTTCTGTCTCTGCCTCTACCTCAAACTAACTGTGTCATCCTGATCAAGTCAGTAAATCTACTTATTCAGCAAAAAGTGAAGAAAAAACGTAACAGTTGTATGATGGATGTGTACTTGAATTGGGTTGTACCAGAGTGTTGAAAGTTGATTTGATGGTTAAGTGAGTTGATGTATACTAAGGGGGCAGATGTCATTATCGCCACACTGACGTTCGATATAAGACACTACATCCGCATAGCTGGATTCCATGTGCAGCATCACACAGGGACATGACTCTGTGTCATTTCATTGATTGTGTCTCAATGGAAGTTCCGTCTTAAAGTGCAACTTTGATAGTTTGGGCCTTGTTAACCAAGTTATGATTGTTGTCACAAAAATAACAAGAAGACATCAAAAAATTTTGGGGCAGCCACCCATATAATATGCCCTGGCTGCAAATGGGTAAATAGTTGTGAGATGTTCACAAGTCCAAAACAGATCTGATGCTGGGTGCCAAAGATGGCAGCTTTATTTGTTGGAACCGGAAGTGCCATCATCAGGGGGCCCGGAAGCAATGCCATCAAAGGGCCCAGAACTGGAAGTGATGTCATAAGAAGCACCAGAACCGTGCGGGATTTCCCATGGATGGTCTGCAAGGGATTGAGAAAGAAAGTCAGCGCACCTCGTTGCCCCCTGGTCTGCAGTGGAATTACTATTATTCAGGCCCTTTAGCTGTCTCCCAATTGCACGTGTGTGACACTGTATTATTACTGAAATTTCAACTAGTTACATCCTACAGAACACTAATTTTGATGTTAAGGCCCAGAGTTCACTTCTGCTCTGTTTATTTATCCTCGTCATTCAGAATCTTTTCTGATATTTGTCCACTGGTCAGACCAAACTGGGATAACAGGAAAAGCCTCTAGGAAGTAGGCAGAGAACTCCAGATGGATCACATTTCATTTGGCTGGTTTTGTAGAAATCTTAGGAGGCTGGAGGAAAAGTGAGGGAACTTACCTCGGTAACACTTTACATTGTGTCCATAATTACACTGTAACTACTATGCAGTTACCTGTATAAGTACAGTATAACTATGAGTTATTACTCTGTACTTACTGTGTAATACAAAGTAACGTTATAGTTAATTACTCAGTTGTCATTGTTATTCCACAGTTTATATAATTACAATGTAACAATTTATCACCGATCCAAAAACAAGTGCTTACATAGTTACATTGTATCTGTACTTTAAAAATGTAATAAAAACATCAGGGTATGTAGCTACAACTATGCAACAGATGTTTCATGGTCTGGGAAATTGTAATGGAGAATTGCCGTGATAACTGCATAGGTTTTCAATGATAAAGATCTTTTTTAAATGGTGAAAACGCCTTTGCAAAATGGTTAACGCTTTTTCCCAAAATCTAGAGGGGCACCTCCTTGACATGTTTTGCTTAAACACGCATTTGTCACATTCTTGAAGTTGTGTAACATGTGGAACGGGACCCGGACACAGACAGGTGGACATCATTAGTTCACCCAGCACACACGTTTATTCACACTACACTATGTACAATATTTACAGTTTATTCAGTGCACACCCCAGTGCCTCCAGCACCAATTCCCCAAAGTCCAGGCCTCACAGTCACCAAATGCCTTTCTGGCCGCCTCCAGTCCTCTCTCCAGCTCCGTCCTTCTTCCACCCGACTTCTGCTCTCGAATGCAGGGAGGTGGCCCCTTTTATACCACCCCGGATGGGCTTCAGCTGCTTCCCGGCATTCCTCCGCGGACACGCCCCAGTGTGGCGGAAGTGCCAGCTGCACACCCGGAAGCCCTCCGGGTGTCCCCTGTTTTCTTCCCTCCAGCACTTCCTGGTGTAGCGGAAGTACTGGGCTCCAGGTTTCTTCAGGCACCGGGGCGCCGTCTGGCGGAGGCCACGGGCCCCTACAGGGTTGGGCTTCCAAGCCCCCAACCCGAGGCCACCAACAAAACCTGGGCGGTCGCCCCATCGTGGTTGGGAGGAGGCAAAAGCCCTCCTCCGGTTCCCTCAGGCGTCCCGGCTGGCTCCACCCTCAGCCGCATGCCACAAACACTATTTATTGTTGAATTTTTTGGGCTGTTATTATACCCATCCCTAACATAATACTGCAAAACTTGCATCATTCAATCAAGATAACAGGATCGCAGAGCCATTCCAAGCATCACCGGGTACATGGCAGGAAATAGCCCAGGATGGGGAGCCATCCCATTACAAGGCCCACTGACAAACATACCAGCAGTCACACTCTCACACATGTGGCCACGTAACCCAACCTACAGTACATGTCCCTGGGATGTGGCAGTAAAACCCATGAAGAAGACATAGGGACACATGGGTAGAACGTACAAATTTTACACACATATCCATCCATCCATTATCCAACCCGCTATATCCTAACGGAGGTTCACAGGGGTCTGCTGGAGCCTCCAGACAGAATTCCATCTCAGGATAATGGATCTGTGAGGCAAAAGAAACAGATCTTGAAATATCATCGAAAACCTATGCAGTTATCAATGCAATTCTCCATTGAAAATTGCCCAGACCATGGAACATCTGTTACATAGTTGTAGTTACATACCCTAATGTTTTTTATTATATTTTGAAAGGACAGATACAACGTAACTATGTAAGTACACTTGTTTTTGGATCAGTGATAAAGTTACATTGTAATTATATAAACTGTGGAATAACAATGACAACTGAGTAATTAACTATAACATTACTTTGTATTACACAGTAAGTACGTACAGTAAGTACGGAGTAATAACTCTCCAGACATGTGAAATAATGACATAATTGCTAGCCAGAGAAGAGGAGTCTATTTAATGTCATATCTCATTATGCAACATTTCTAGCAATTTGAGTCATAGACTTCATTTACATAATCTTAGTGAGTCGGAGGCAGTTGGTGGCACACTTCTGTAAATCCGGTCTCGTAATAGATAGATAGATAGATAGATAGATAGATAGATAGATAGATAGATAGATAGATAGATAGATAGATAGATAGATAGATAGATAGATAGATAGATAGATAGATAGATAGATAGATAGATAGATAGATAGATAGATAGATAGATAGATAGATAGATAGATAGATAGATAGATAGATAGATAGATAGATAGATAGATAGATACTTTATTAATCCCAAGGGGAAATTCACATAATCCAGCAGCAGTATACTGATACAAAGAAACAATATTAAATTAAATAGTAATAAAAATGAAAAGAATTAAAATAAAATTAATGTTAGCATTTACTCCCCCGGGTGGAATTGAAGAGTCGCATAGTGTGGGGAGGAACGATCTCTTTAGTCTGTCAGTGGAACAGGACAGTGACAAAAGTCTGTCACTGAAGCTACTCCTCTGTCTGGAGATGACACTGTTAAGTGGATGCAGTGGATTCTTCATGATTGACAGGAGTTTGCTTAGTGCCCGTCGCTCTGCCACAGATGTTAAACTGTCCAACTTTAATCCTACAATGGAGCCTGCCTTCTTAACAAGTTTGTCCAGGCGTGAGGTGTCTTTCATCTTTATGCTGCCACCCCAGCACACCACCGTGTAGAAGAGGGCACTCGCCACAACCGTCTGGTAGAACATCTGCAGCATCTTACTGCAGATGTTGAAGGATGCCAACCTTCTCAGAAAGTATATTCTGCTCTGAGCTTTCTTACATAGAGCATCAGTATTGGCAGTCCAGTCCAATTTGTCATCCAGCTGCACTCCCAGATATTTATAGGTATGCACCCTCTGCACACAGTCACCTCTGATGATCACAGGGTCCATGAGGGGCCTGGGCCTCCTAAAATCCACCACCAGCTCCTTGGTCTTGCTGGTGTTAAGGTGTAAGTGGTTTGAGTCGCACCATTTAACAAAGTCTTTGATTAACTTTCTGTACTCCTCCTCCTGCCCACTCCTGATGCAGCCCACAATAGCAGTGTCATCAGCGAACTTTTGCATGTGGCAGGACTCCGAGTCATATTGGAAGTCTGATGTATATAGACTGAACAGGACCGAGAAAGTACAGTCCCCTGGCGCCCTGTATTGCTGCACAATGTCAGACCTGCAGTTCCCAAGACGCAAATATTGAGGTCTGTCTGTAAGATAGTCCACAATCCATGCCACAAGGTGTGAATCTACTCCCATCTCTGTCAGCTTATCCCTAAGGAGCAGAGGTTGGATGGTGTTGAAGGCGCTAGAGAAGTCCAAAAACATAATTCTTACAGCACCACT
Source organism: Polypterus senegalus (assembly GCF_016835505.1). Classification (NCBI taxonomy): domain Eukaryota; kingdom Metazoa; phylum Chordata; class Cladistia; order Polypteriformes; family Polypteridae; genus Polypterus; species Polypterus senegalus. The sequence continues at coordinate 77,296,187 of NC_053167.1, forward strand.
GCCTCTGTCCAGGTGGGAGAGGGATCAATGAAGCATAAAGATGATGGCATCCTCCGCTCCCACCTTCTCCTGGTATGCGAACTGCAGAGGGTCTAGGGCGTGACGGACCTGTGGCCTCAGGTGGTGAAGCAGCAGCCACTCCATGGTCTTCATCAGATGTGGCGTCAGAGCAACAGGCGGAAGTCATTCAGCTGACTAGGGCGTGATACCTTTGGGACAGGAGTGATACAAGATGTTTTCCAAAGCCTCGGGACTCTCCCTGTTCCAGGCTCAGGTTGAAGATGCGCTGTAGAGGACTCCCCAGTTCCAACGCACAGGCCTTCAGCAATCGTGGCGATACACCATCTGGACCCGTTGCTTTGCTGGCACAAAGTCTTTTCAGCTCTCTGCTCACCTGGGCTGCTGTAATTGTGGGTGGGGATGTCTCACCTATGCTGGTATCAGCAGAAGGATGGTTGGAGGATGCAGTACTCCGAGGTGAGCGTGGGTTACTGTGATCAAACCTATTAAAGAAGTTGTTCATTTGGTTTGCTCTATCCACGTCTGTCTCGATTGCGGCACCCCGCTTCGAGCTGCAGCCAGTGATAATCTTCATCCCATCCCACACTTCCTTCATACTGTTTTTCTGCAACTTCTGCTCCAGCTTTCTCCTGTACTGCTCTTTCGCCGCCCTGAGCTGGACTCGGAGTTCCTTCTGCACGCACTTCAGCTCATGCTTATCACCACCTTTAAAAGCCCTTTTCTTCTGGTTCAAAAGGCCCTTGATGTCACTTGTAATCCATGGCTTGTTGTTAGCATAGCAGCGTACTGTTCTTACTGGAACTACAATGTCCATACAGAAGTTGATGTAATCAGTTGTGCATTCAACAGCCTCTGCAATGTTCTCACTATGTGATCTCAGCAATATATCCCAGTCTGTAGTTCCAAAGCAGTCTCTCAGAGCCTGCTCTGCCTCAGGGGACCACTTCCTGAATGAGCGTGTGGTTGTAGGTAGCGCCCTCACTCTTGGTTTGTATTGAGGCTGAAGCAGAACCAGGTTATGATCTGCTTTCCCAAGCGCAGGCAGTGGGGTGTGACATACCAAGCGACTTGCTTCAGTAAAATCAAACGTCTTTAGTCTTAGGGGAGTGCTGTGTGTGCATGGCAGCTTACAACCAACGAATACTGACCCAGAAGAACAATGCCTAAAATGCAGTGACAAAGAGTAAAGAACGTGAGTGTTTTGGACCTCACAAACATGTTTTACAAACCATGACAGGAAATGGGAAAACGGGCATGGATTGCTGGTCTCTCCATACCTGTTAACCCTTTGTACAGCAGGCAGCACACTATTGGCTGTCAGAAAAAGGAGCAAGTACGGCTATGCTAGAAAGTTATCATGTGTGACAGTTTAGGGTTTCTCTCGCACCCTTGTACCTTCAGACCACACGTCAGACACCAGATAAAAGTCCAAATAATTGATTTATTATTATAAATAAGTGCACAAAGCACACACCTCTCCACAATTCTGAATAAACAATAATCACAATAAACAATCCTCCTCTCCCAGACGCTTAGCCACCCTGCCTCCCAACTCAGCTCAGTGTCTGGGCTTTCCCAGAGTCCTTTAATACCCCATGACCCGGAGGTGTTCCTGACCCACAGTCCATAAGTCCTTACCACTTCCAGGTCAGTGTAAAAGTCTTTCTCTTCAACCTGGAAGTACGTCATTCCTCCCGTTCACGTGACCAGGACACACTTCCAGGTTATAGGGCACATAAGAGTCTACGAGCCTTGCTACAGCGACTCCTTGTGGTCCCCAAGGTATCCAGCAGGGCTGTGTATAAAAACTACAAAGTCCATGAGGCCCTGCTGGAACTCGGGGCACGTCCATGCTGTCGGGAGAGCTCCACCTGGCGGCCTGGGGGTGAGGGCCTGCAACTCTTGCTGGACAACCATCACGATTCCCACCCCCTTAGCGAAGCCAACTGGGGCAGAGAGTCCAGCCCCCGCGAGGGACGTCCTCCTCCAGGAGGACACGTCAGTCGGACCTTGGCTATATTGTCTATGCCCCCCAGAGAACCTTGGGGGAATGGTGTATCTTCTGTCCCACCGATCTCCTGTCCTCTAAGGACAGCTTTGCCACACGTGGCCCCGCCGACAACAGTTGTAGCACCAACGTTGCCCTCCTGGTAGTCCTCCGCGAGACTGGAAACACCGCGGAACTCCGTCAGCTCCACCCTTTTCTCCGCCACAGGAATTTTACTGGACGCCTCGCTGCTCTCCACCCTTTTTTCCACCTTTTCAGGAGACCCACGGTGTATTTCGGGGATCCCCTGCTTACTCTGGGGCCAGAGCACAGCTTGAGTCTCTCTATTGGGAAAAGAGAGCCTCTTTGCTGTTTGCACGCCCATTGACTTTAAAGTAACCAGAGGCGGCGTCTTCAGCACCGCATCGCTCCGAGAGACTGCACTTTTCAGCTGCTCTGGTACGATCGGCGCTTCCACCTCCCCTTCTGTCATCACACCACATTTGCTTGTAGGGCTCGTAGTGACTTGGCACCCGCTACTAATTAACTGTGGGCCCGTGTCACTCTGTGTCCCCTTATTCTGTACGGTACCGGTAAAACTCACCTGTACCGCCAAATCAATCATGATGGGAGACTCCCGACCAAATCGCCATAGGAATTCATCCACCCTCCTTAAAGGCGCTTCGGCCGCTGCTCCTAGATCCCCAGCGATCTTCTTTATTGCCTCCACCACCTGTAAAAATTTGTGCACGGGCTGAAGCAACTTCTCCAGCTCATGCACGTCCAAAAAGTTACTTAATTCAGCCGGAGGCAGGCTGCAGCTATCACTAGTCTTACCCTCCGGCTGGGAGCCAATAAGCACGCCCGCTCCTGGCACGTGCTCAGACAGGTCCCGCATGGGAGCCTGGGATTTGGAGTTCTTTTTGGAGGACCGCGGTGCCACTTTTGGCTGACTGCGATCCGTCTGAATCAATTTATCGACGGACCGATCAGTCATTTCCTGGACCTCCTTACCTTTTTGTAGGGAGAGCGGTGCTTCCTCGCCTCCCCTTTCTCCTTCGGAAAAACCAAGTCCGTCTTTTCTTGGGCGAAGCCACAAACAGCTGGACATGGAACGTCACCTTCCTGGAATCCCTCGTGGTACGTCCCGTGTCCCTCGCCAGCACCCGTAATGCGGAAGTCCTTCAGGTTACTCATTTGCCTGAACGAGAGCGCAGGCAATGCCGAGCGCTAGACCTCCGCTGTTGCTGGCGCTCTGCTTTGTCTTCTTCTTTCCCATGACGTCCTTGGTAAATCGGGGTTTCTGGCAATTTTTCCTGTGTGTGTCGTGACGCTATCTTCCCGGGGTATTCTGTCCACAGTAAAAAAAAAATTTTCCAGGTCCTCTGCCAAACTGACAGCCAGAGAATCCTGCCGGCTACGCCAACTGTGACAGTTTAGAGTTTCTATTGCACCCTTGTACCCTCAGACCACACATCAGACACCAGATAAATGTCCAAATAATTGATTATTATAAATAAGTGCACAAAGCACACACCTCTCCACAATTCTCAATAAACAATAATCACAATAACCAATCCTCCTCTCCCAGACGCTTAGCCACCCTGCCTCCCAACTCAGCTCAGTGTCTGGGCTTTCCCAGAGTCCTTTATACCCCATGACCCGGAGGTGTTCCTGCCCCACAGTCCACAAGTCCTTACCACTTCCAGGTCAGGGTAAAAGTCTTTCTCTTCAACCTGGAAGTACATCATTCCTCCCGTTCATGTGACCAGGACACACTTCCAGCTTATAGGGCACATAAGAGTCTACGAGCCTCGCTACAGCGACTCCTTGTGGTCCCCAAGGTATCCAGCAGGGCTGTGTATAAAAACTACAAAGTCCATGAGGCCCTGCTGGAACTCGGGGTACGTCCATGCTGTCGGGAAAGCTCCTCCTGGCGGCCTGGGGGTGAGGGCCGGCAACTCTTGCCGGACATCCATCACACATGATATTCCTAGCTATGACCAATCATTTGATATGGTTCATTGACGAGCTCAGCAACTGCAGTTGATAAGTCTGACATAACCTACAAGTACAAGTCCAGTAACTTTATTAACACTGAATGACAGGATTAAAGATGCCCCCCTTCTGCTAACCTGGACGGATCTTGTTCCTGTATAGCCATTTGATTTCTTTATGATCTGACTTTTACAGCTGAGGACAGACACTTGACAGCTTTAAGAGAATCTGAGCAAATGTTTCCATGACGACAATATACATAAAATGGCTGCAGGACTTTGTGTTTTTCTTTACCAAACACTAACACGATCACACCCCACATATAACTAGAGTGTAATGAAGAGTTGTATCACAAACAATTAATTCTTTATCTGTCAGGAGACAGAGCTGGAGGTAGCAGAGTTAAAGATGCTAAGATTTGCATTGGGTATGACGAGGATGGACAGGATTAGAAATGAGTACATTAGCGGGTCAGCTCAAGTTGGAAGGTTGGGAGACAAAGTCAGAGAGGCGAGATTGAGTTGGTTTGGGCATGTGCAGAGGAGAGATGCTGAGTATATTGGGAGAAGGATGCTAAGGATAGAGCTGCCAGGGAAGAGGAAAAGAGGAAGGCCTAAGAGAAGGTTTATGGATGTGGTGAGAGAGGACATGCAGGAGATGGGTGTAACAGAACAAGATGCAGAGGACAGAAAGATATGGAAGAACATGATCCGCTGTGGCACCCTCTAAGAGGCCTTCTGTTTACTCTGCATGTATGATCCTTCTGTTTATGCATTTTAGTAAAAGTTCCAAGCTTTATGAAAAGTTGGTAGTCTATTTTTGGGGGCACCACATACCTTATTTCTGCACATTTAGTTTCACTTCTAATTAATACTTAGCCATGTTTGCTGTTTTCCTATTTTGTATTTTAAGCCTCCTCTTAATTTAAAATACTTTACAAATGAATGCAAAACAGTGGATTTGAATTTTATTACAACTAATGTGTTGCAGTCATCATTCAGCTATATTTGTGCTTCTTTGTTTGCATGGACTTCATGCAAGGTACTATGATTTTCCTTCCACATCCCCAAACAATGGCCTAGTGCCTCATCTAGGGCAGCTACCTACCTCATACTCTGATGCTACCAGGCTTGTATTAAGCACGATATACTGTAGGGTGTTACATTATTGGTAGCAAAACACGTGGACCTCCAGCCTCACGCATTTCTCTGTCTTTGTCAATCTTTTATTCTGTATCCTGCACTAGACACTCAGCAGATTGTGTTGCTCTTCTTCTTATTCCTCTTCCTATTAGGCTGTTCATCATCATCACATCATCAACTTCTGCTCTTTGCTTTCTGCTCAGCAAATGTTGTTTCCACCATGTCACCTCATTTGCTTATCACTGTGCCATAACAAACCCATGTGTGCAGGTCAGTTTGCTGAGTTTTCTAGTACTTTGAGTTACCAGAATGTATCAGCACATAGGCTTTCAGTCAAGACCAAAATCAAGCTTCTAAATCTCACATTTTTCTGTCTTTGTCAATCCTGCATTCTGGATCCCACACTTGATACTCATCAGTCTAGCCCCAGGTCAGTTGCATTTTTCTGTCTTTGTTGCTCTCTCATTCTGTATGCTGTATGTGACATTCAGAAGATGGCATTTCTCTTCTTCTTCTTCTTCTTCTTCTTCTTCCTCTTCTTACTATTATGGTGGGTTTTTTTTGTAACATCATCAGCATCTGCAATTTGGTTGACACTCAGCAGATGTCACTGGTCTTCTTTTTCTTTCTCCACATCACTTTGTTTAACTTTCACTTTAGGCAATAGCTGTAATCCAGTCAGGTAATAAAATTGCTTCCCAGAGTAGTAGAAAAACGCTGTACCTGTCATCTCAGATAAGATCCTGCTTTGGCCAGGAGAAAACTTTGTGCGTGCTGATTAAGATGTCCTCCCATCAGCCCCAGTACACTTCTGCAACCTGATGGAAAGTGTAGTCCCCGAGCCAGTGCTGGTTTTTGGGTTGACCCCCTCTCATTACAACCCTTCTCTCCTATACATCCTTTGTCTGAAGTTGGATTAAAGGCAACGCACCTGCAAAGTTTTGTGATAATTGGATCAGTCAATTTTGCATGATTGGCAGGGGTACAAACAGCTTATGATTTAACTTCTATAGTGTCAAGCACGTAAACATAGACAATGGGCTCTGGTGATGGTAATTCTATGCCACTCCAGGGGTTGGCGCTGTGTGATTACGTCTTCTTTTTCCTGCCTCTGCAGACCAAAAGACTAATGGCTTTTCTAAGAGAGATAACTAACTAAGTAAGTAAGTAACTAACTAAGAGATAACTAACTAAGAGAGATAACTGTGGTAAGTGCAACTGGTAACTGAATTCCTCCGGACACAAACATTAATAAGGCTCTTAACTTTCTTTATGCTAAAGTAAATAAACAACAGCAATCTTATCCCAATGGAGCACATATCATTGCTGGGGACTTTAATCAAGCAAATTAAAGACCATACTTCCTAATTTCACCCAGTATATGAAGTGCTCCCACAGAGGGGAAAATACACTTGACTACATGTGTAGTCAAATATAAAACATGCTTATAACAGACTTAGGTCAGTTGGATCATCTTTCATTGCTCCCCATTCCAGCATACACACCCTTCAGGAGAAGGCAAAGCCAGTTACAAAGACCATAAATACTTGGCCTGAGTGTGCTCTATCTCAGCTTAAGGACTGTTTAGCATAGACAGATTGGCACGTGTTTGAACAACAAGACTTGGGGAAATATACAGAAACTGTTCTACATCAAGAACTGTGCTGATAATGTCAGTGTCAAAAAGAAGATCCGGGAGTTTCCAAATCAGAAACCCTGGATGACAACAGAAGTACAGACACTCCTCAAAACACACAACACCGCTTTCAGGTCTGGTGTCAGGGTGTTATACAATACAGTCAGAGCTGAACTAAGGAGAGGTGTAAAAAGAAGTCAAAGAGGCCTATAAGAGAATAATACAAGACCACCACACAGAGTAAAACCCACAGCTGGTTTGGCCAGGAATTCAACTCATTTGAAAAACTAATAGGGCAGCACCCCCAGCTCTGTTCTCAAGAACAGAAATCAGAAATCTTAGTGATAGGCAAATATGGATATAATAAGGGTATTGGAAATAAACTTGCAAATAATTTAGGGGTAATTAATGACTAAGACCTAAACGTTAAATCACAAATTACTAGGTTTGTATTTTTTCACTTAAGGAATATAGCAAAAGTTAGACCTCTTATAACTTTACAAGATGCTGAAAAATTAGTATACACTTTTGTATTTAGTCAACTAGGCTACTATAATGCACACCTAACAGAACTACCTAAGAAAGACATCAACTGGTTTTAATTAGTGCAGGATGCAGCAGCCAGAAGCTTTACCAGGAAAAGAAAATCTGAGCACATCTCACCAGTTTTAGCATTGTTACATTGGTTACCTGTGTCATTCAGAATTGACTTTAAAATACTGCTAATGGTTTATAAAGCCTTAAATAATCTTGCTCCATCCAATGAGTTGGAATGCCTGCCCCCCTACACTCCAAGATGTAATCTTAGATATTCGATTTGCGGTCTGCTTATAATTCCACGAGACAAACTTAAAAGAAATGGTCTTATGCTGTTATGCCAGGCTAGTACTGTGCATCATTTAAAAAAACTATTGAAAATCCATATACTTAATATGACTTTTTCATAGCTACATTTTAGAACATTAGAACATTAGAACAATCTAGACGAGAACAGGCCATTCAGCCCAACAAAGCTCGCCAGTCCTATCCACTTGTTTCCTCCAAGAAAACATCAAGTCGAGTTTTTTAGTTTATTTTAGTTATATTCCTGATAGACTATACAGTATGGGCATAGAATTATCATATTCTTCAAGGATCCACAATCTGTACTAATCCCCACTATTTTTTTCTGCCTTTTCCAGTTCGTATGTAGTGGTGATCTGTGCCGCCACCACCACCTGATCAATGCACCATGCAGCCCCCTGAAATGATGGAATGAAGGTGGGCGTCTCAGCTATCCACAAGACCAACATCATCAATTACTATTACGTGAAGCCTGAAAACAAAGAAGACTGATATACAAACATTTATGTTAGGTAGAATGCCAGGTGGAGGCTGGGTGGTCTTATTGGCCTTGGAACCCCTGCAGATTTTGATTTTGTTTTTCTCTAACCTAGCTGGAGTTTCTTATGTTTTTTCTGTACTCCTGGACATCTTTGTTACTTATTTTTAATATTATTACTTAATTACTTAATCTTATTGTTTTTTTGTTTCATATAGCTTTCTTTTTGTCATTTTGTAAAGCACTTTGAGCTACATTGTTTGTATGAAAATGTGCTATATAAATAAACTAGCAAAATACCCGCGCTTCGCAGCGGAGAAGTAGTGTGTTAAAGAAGCAATGAAAAGAAAAGGAAACATTTTGAAAATAACGTAACATGATTGTCAATGTTATTGTTTTGTCACTGTTGTGAGTGATGAGTGTTGTTGTCATATATATATATATATATATATATATATATATATATATATATATATATAAATATAAATATATATATATATATTTACACACACACACAAACATATATATATACATATCTATACATATACACATACATATACATACACACATACATACACACACATATATACACACAAATACATATATATATATATACATACACACACACATATATAAACATATATATACATATACATACATATCTACATATATACACACACAGCTATTTCAGTATCAGTGCAATACGCTGTTTGTTAAAACGGATGACACCCGCTCTTACGTGCAAGTCTGCGTGGATATTATGAACTATCGTATTTGTTCAAGTTCTATTTAAATTTTAAATAGAAGGAATTTTTATTTAGTCGACAGAAATATCTTTGGTAGGAATGGTAAAAACAGACAGGAATATTATTCCTGAATAAATCAACTCAAACCTTAAACAACTTATAATATTTTGCTCTCCATAAAAATATATCCTGTCTAAATTATACAAGTTAGAAATAAAGTAAACATTAAAAGAACAAACATTCAAATTTCTTTACTCTTATGTAATTTTATATTTTATAAAAATAAACTTAGATTTTAAATATCCCAAAAGATTTTGCTCTCCATAAAAATATATCCTGTCAAAATTATACAAATTCAAATATGAACATGCTGCATAACAAAACCTGGAAATATAAATAAAATGTGTTCCTTTCAGCAATAACAAATCAAATCATTCAGTTGTCTTTGCTCATATGTCATTTTAGAGCTGGACGCCTGGCATCTTTTTGGCAACAGGTTCGTTTCTGTTTGGTGTGAGGTTCTGTGTTGTGGAGATTCTCAGGATGGATTGCAGGTGCTCATCAGTGAGGCGACTCCTGTGTGCTGTTTTGTTAGTCTTTATCACTGAGAAGAGCTTCTCACACAGATATGTGCTACCAAACATGCACAAGGTTCGAGCCACATGTAGACGGACTTTTTGTTCTTCAAAGTCACCAAAGCGCCGTGCAAACTCAGTGCGCTCAGTTTATCAGCAAAGTGCGTGTTGGGAACACCGTAGTGACGACTTGGTTTAACATTACTTGGTAATAGGGAAAGTGGGGCAAGTGGTTGTGTCTCCCATAAAAGCAGCCTCAATTGAAATCACTTTGTGATTGTGCACGGTAAAACGTCCGCTGAAGTGTCAGATTCTTATTTAATTCTTCTGCTTTCTGTATCTTCTGCATTGCATTCAGGTTACCCTGATGTTTTGTCTCATAGTGCCGTCTTAGATTAAATTCTGTAATTACAGCCACATTAGCTCCACAAATGAGACACACGGGTTCAGTAAACATATACTCAGCCTCCCATCGGTTTTAAAGGCTCTATTTTCAGAATCAACTTTTCTCTTCAGCATCGTGTGAGCTAGCCGCAATAACTTGCAGCATCTTAAGGTAGACTTGATTAACGCGTAACTGTTAGGCAAGGCAGCTGAAGCGCTGCATTATGGGATCTGTAGTTTATTGTGTTACCAGCGCTTCATATACCGGGCTTTAATAACAATAATACAGTATATAAAATGATCTCGGGGCGGATATAATTACGCCGGGCGGATGTGGCCCTGCCCTTGAGTTTGACACATATGGACTAAATAGAACTTGAAAAGATATATTTTTCAAATGTGATCGCGCAATTCAGATAGAGTTGGCGCACTACAGCCTGCATGCCTCAATAAGTCATCCTCCCTTGCCCTTACTTTTTTACCGTTCATCTAATGAATACACTGAGTATGGCTTTACCAAAACAATCACTGATGGCGAATAAAGTATCCATTATTCGAGTATGTAGATCGGGTTATATATATATACATATATATATACCAGCGTATCAGCGAGAAGTAGTGTGTTAAAAAGCTAGAAAAGAAAAGGGAACATTTTAAAAATAGCGTAACATGACTGTCAATATACAGTATTTGTTTTGTGAGTGTTACTGAGTGTTGCTGTCATCAAGGATTTGATTATCATTATTTCTTTCAATCAGGTTCGTATTTGTAGGATGTGTTGTGTTCAAGTTACATTCCGTGTTTGTCAATCGTTGTAAAGATGACAGGTTTCATTCATCGATTCGTTTCTTACTGCATCAATAAACAGCTCGTCTTGTTCTTTATCTGAGACCTGACACACTGCATGCACGGGTTTTTACACTGTCTTCCTTTAGCGGGACATTGACTTTTCCAACGTGTGCTTTGTTTCCGCAGTAGTTGGATTTATGAATATGCTTGTATGTATCAGGCGCTTCATATTTTTGCTGCCTTTTCAATTGTGTAATTGGTTTTGTTCAGCGCTCTTTGGAACTGTTGCTTTTTATCTGTGCACTGCGTCAGTTCACGTGAGCCACTCGGTGTACATGCATCGAAGGTTCCCAGCTGTGCTGGTGCCATCTCGTGCTATGTCCATGGCTGTATTTAATGTTACCTTAGTCCTGGCACTTAAAACTAACAGTTTCTCTGAGTTTGTGTCAAACACCACCCTAACCATCTCATCTTCCTCTCCATAAGCACAGTCCTTCACCCGTGAATATTTACCCGTGGCAGTTTGCTATTGGATTGCCGCTGACGGACGGCCTTATATGGGCAGGCACTAAATTACAAGCGCCAGCGCAGCCTGTCTATGAACTTAATTTAAAGTGTAGGTTTACATCGTGCTTTGTTTCAGTAGCAGAACTCATGAATATGGTTGTATATGTCACTTTCCGCTTCTTATTGTTTAGCTGCCTTCTCAATTATATAATGCATGTTTTCTTCAGCGCTTTTTGAGGTCTTCCTGGTTTTCTATGTACTGTGTGATTACGTGGGAGGCGTGATGATGTCACACGAAACTCCGCCCCACGGCATTGAAGCTCATCTCCATTACAGTAAATGGAGAAAAACTGCTTCCAGTTATGACCATTACGCGTAGAATTTCGATATAAAACCTGCCCAACTTTTGTAAGGAAGCTGTAAGGAATGAACCTGCCAAATTTCAGCCTTCCACCCACACGGGAAGTTGGAGAATTAGTGATGAGTGAGTGAGTGAGTGAGTGAGTGAGTGAGTGAGTGAGGGCTTTGCCTTTTATTAGTATAGATATTGTTGTTGTTTAGAGATTGTCACATACAAGCTAAAGGAGCAGCATTTTTGTCGCTTAATCTGTCGATCTGAACTACCATTAAATTCTCTTCAAATCATTTCATCTAAAGAACAGGTGAGCAGCTTTAAAAGGCACTGTAACATTTCTATCATTGTCATATAAAAAACAAAAACTTTAAAACAGCAAGCAGACTACATGGCAGTGTTATCATATCCACCCTTTAACAGAGAGCACAATTCTTCACTATTCTTTCCCATCATGGACTCCATTATTTGTGAAATGGAAAACTCTCCTCAAATCCTCAAAGTATAACATACAGACACTAAACCCATTGAGCAGTCAGCTCTTGAAGGAGGGAATGGAGATGTTATTGGCATAAGCACATGGCTCAGATTTTCAAAACTTGAGGAATAAGCTACATTAGACAAAGACTTTCAAAAGGAATAAGGCAAGTGGAAAAGAGAATCCCTCACACAGTTTGTTAATTTTTTGGATCCTTTTAAGGACATTTTTTCATGAGCTGTTAACATTTGTGTAAGACTGCAGTTGTGTTTCCAGTGTTGGAGGTGCATGCAGCTTCTCAGCCTTAAAGCTTGTAAATGTCACCCGCGCTCAACCATGGCAAAGAGTCAGCCGGCCGAAGTACAGAACAGGGATAAGTTTGTGAGCTGCACAGCACAACAACTGTCACCTTAAGCACTTTCAAGATTGTATGGAGGAAAGATGAGCTTTAAGGTAGCTTAGAACCAGTGTTGTTGGGTGAGTCAAGAGACGCTACTGGAGCTCCATTATACTAGCAGCAATATGCCTACATAATTGGGAATGGGACTACAACTGACAAGTCAGGCGTTTTTCTTACTTTTTAGGTTTCTTCATTTTTAGTCATTCTGCTGTATGTTCAAACTATATTGTGTGTGTGGGTGTGTATATTAAATTATCTATTACATTTATTTAAAGAGCTTCTGTAAAAATCCAGATTTCCCCTGGAGACAAATGATCTGATGTTAATGCCACTACCATAGAGTTCCCATGTACACCTTTGTGTCACATATATAAACTTTTTAATTTCTCTCACTCAGCTCCTAATACCTTCTTTATGTAGTCCCCGTTCATCTCCTGCATGCATGCACCATTCGTTAGCAATCCCACATAAAATCTTCTACATCTACCTCTGGGTCACACCAAATATTGGTATGATTTGGATTCTCACTGTTTACTGCTCTTTCCGGTATTTTTTACATATAAAAACTATTCATTTATTTTTGAAAGCCTTTTTACTTTGCAGAGTTTTTACAGTTGCCTGCGACTTCTGCACAGCACTTTCCACACACTGTTTTACCTAATCATGAAATGTTTTGGTAAACTACATGATTTCATTATTTCAATTATATTCTACTTATTTAAAATCAGTTTCTAAATCTTAATTAGCTAATACAAGGTCTCACTACTTTTAATTTCCAAACTGTATAACTTTTTTTATCTCATATATATTTCTCTTCTGGTTCGTCCTGCTTCCACTTCAAACCCGGTCATGTCACATCACGTCACCACCCTACTGTATATCTAGCCTGACCGCGTGACCTTTCACTTCGGTGATGACGTGGCACCAATGGGGTCATGAGAGAGGAGCGGGGAACGTGGTAGTCCGAAGGAGGAATAGGAATCGAGAAAAGCGGCATGGGGGTGTATGGGAGGCTGCAGCCAGCGTGGGGAAGGGTTTGGAAGAGGAGGAATAGGAATCGAGAAATGCCGTGTGGGCTGCATGTGGGAAAGACCGGGTTTGAAGAGGAAGCAGGATGAACTAGAAGAGAAATGTATATGAGATTATTGAGTGCAAACTGATCGCTATCCAAAATTCTGAAACAATCTTCATTCCCAGAATCCCTCTCCTTCCTTCTGACACCAATCTCCCTTTTAAATATTAACGCACACAATTTCCACTCAGACTCGCCTTCTCCATGACTATCAACAAGTCCCAAGGACAAACATTGCAAAGATTTGCGTTAATCTACAATAACCAGTCTTCAGCCACGACCAGTTGTACGTGGCTTTTTCTGGGGTTAGATCTTTTGACTCATTATCTGTCGCAAAACACCTATTCACAACTGCGTCTTTCAAGAAGGATTTCTTTCTTCTTGATTTCTGAATTCCTTTCTCACCATTTTCCGTTCCTATTCTTACACCGCCATATGCTACGGCGGGCATCGGCTAGTAATTTTATAATTTACATACATTTTTCTTTATTTACAGGAGTGGCCAACAGTTGATTTGTAACCAATACATTTTTGATTACTTCTTTAATTCTTCTTATCAGTATTCTTGCTAGACTTTCAAAATACAAAAAGAATCACTGATAAGCTTTTTTTAATTTATTTTCTTGTTTGTATTTCACTAAGAAATAATAATCTGCAGTCATATTACAACAGTCTTTTCAATAACTATTAATATTTCACAATATACCCTCACTAAGCAAATTTGTAAGAACGCCTGTAAACCTAATTAGCCTTGCAATTATATAATCAGCCAATCATGTTGCAGCAGCACAATGTATAAAATCATGTAGATACAGGTCAGGGGCATCTGTTACTGTCCAAATCAAACACTGGAATTGGGAAAATTGTAATCTCAGTGATTTCGGCCATGGCGTGATTGTTGGTGCCTGACGGGCTGGTTTGAGTATTTCTGTAACTGCTGATCTCCTGAGATTTCACACACAGCAGTCTCTAGAGTTTACTCAGAATGGTGCAAAAACAGTGAACAGCAGTTCTGCAGCCAAAAACGCTTTGTTGCTGAGAGAGGTCACTGGAGATGGTCAGACTGGTTTGAGCTGACGGAAAGGCTACGTTAAGCACTCTGTACAACTGGGCTGAGCAGAAAAGCACCTCAGAATGCACAACAAATCGAATCTTGAGGCAGATGGGCTACAACAGCACAAGTACTCTTGCCAGCCAAGAACAGAAAGCCGAAGCTGCAGTGGGCACAGGCTCACCAAAACTGGACAGCTGAACACTGGAAAAATGTAGCCTGGTCTGATGAATCTCGAATTCTGCTTAGGCACACGGATGACAGGCTCATTTGTCACCAACAGCATGAATCCGTGCACCCAACCTGCCTTGTGTCAGCAGTTCAGGCTGCTGCTGGTGTAATGGTGTGAGGAATGTTTTCTTGGCAAAATTTGGATCCATTAATACCAATCAATCACCACTTGAAAACCATAACCTATATAAGTGTTGTTGCTATCAATGAGCATTCCTTCATGGCCACAATTTACCCATCTAATGGCTACTTCTAGCATAGCATGGTAGTAAGGCACCATATCACAAAGCAAAAATGGCCTCAAACTGGTTTAGTGAACATAACAACGAGTTCAGTATTCTTCAGTGGCCTTCCCAGTCATCGGACCTGAACCCAACAGAACACCTTTGGGAAGTGCTAGAATAGAAGATTCGCAGCATGATTATGCAGCTGACAAATCTGCAAAAACTGCAATTATGTCAACATTGACCACAATCTCAAAGGAATGTTTCTAACATCTTTTGGAATCCATGCCACAAAGAATTATGGCTGTTTAAGAGCAAAAGGAGGGCCTGCCCAGTATTAATATACTAGCAGAATACCTGCGCTTCGCAGCGGAGAAGTAGTGTGTTAAAGAAGTTATGAAAAAAGAAAAGGAAACATTTTAAAAATAACGTAAGATGATTGTTAATGTAATTGTTTTGTCACTGATATGAGTGTTGCTGTCATATATATAGACACAGACACACACACATACACAGACAAACACACATACATATATACAGTATATATACATATACATATATATGCATATATATACATATACATATATATATACATATACACATATATACATATGCATATATAGCAAAATACCCGCGCTTTGCAGCAGAGAAGTAGTGTGTTAAAGAAGTAATGAAAAAGAAAAGGAAACATTTTAATAATAATGTAACATGATTGACAATGTAATTGTTTTGTCATTGTCATGAGTGTTGCTGGCATATATATATATATATATATATATATATATATATATATATATATATATACACACATATCTACATATATACAGACACACATTTCCATACACCTATATCTATCTATCTATATATGTATATCTATATCTACTGTATATCTATCTTATATATCTATCTACATGTATATATCCATCTATCTATATAATCTATATATCTATATCTATCTATCCATATATGTTTATCTATATCTAATTTTAAATATAAGTAATTTTTATTTGGTCGACAGAAATATGTTTAGTAGGAATGAAAGTTAAATTTAATCATCATTGCATAAATTTTTCTTCACCATAGAAATTTAAAGACTAAATCCAACTTCCATTCCTACCAAAGATATTTCTGGCGACTAAATAGAACCTACTGTAGTATATCCAAATTGAGCTATTGAGCTATCGCCTGCCTGCCTCGTCACCTCGCTTCGCTCTTACTTTTTTTCCGTTCATTTAATCTTGGCTAGTCGCGGACATATTATAACATGGAAGGAGGATTACACCGAGTATGGCTTTACCAAAACAATCATTGATGTCGAATAAAGTATCTATGATTCCTAAAGCTTAAATTGGTGATCTGGTTTTCTGCGTTAACCTCTTATTTTTCATACTTCTTCCCAAACAGGGGTTGCGAGTAAAATGAATCATTAAGCGCTGATATATATATATTGAATATATTGAAATAGTTTTACTATCAAATAATGCAAACAGTACGCGGCACGTGCTTCGCCCTAATTCTGGGCTCATCAGGCAGTACACACGCACTGCACCCACTCTCGCGAATCGAACCTAAGATGTCAGCGCTAAAGGTGAAGCCTCTCATGTTGCGCTATGGTGTGTGGGTCGTTTATTTGACAGTATTGTAGATCGGGGTGTATACATATATATATATATATAACTTTTGAGAATGCAACGTATAGTTTTGTCCAGGAGGAAAGCAATGTTGCCTCAAATCAATGGCAACCTTTTGTAGGGTGTGTCCCTGAGACTTATTAATTGTCATCGCGAAGCAGAGCCTTACTGGAAATTTGAGGCATTTCAATGCAAATGGGAGATCAGAAGGTATAACGGTGATGCCAGCAATACATTCAGAGTGTGGCGCTCTGCTTTTTCTGTGTAGCTGCCTTCACTCAGCCTCTCCGCTGCTTTATAAACGAACGCCATAGAAAGCCATCACCTTGTAAATTGTGTAATGCGTTTTTTGAACAGGTTTGATGCATGGAAGTGATCACTCGTACTGCGTTCAGTAAGTTCTCGTGAGCTGCTATCTTGTGTGATGTTGCGATGTCTACCGCTTAATTTAATGTTATCTAAGACCGGTACTTAAAAGTTTCTGGCTGCACTCCGGTTGTAATATGACGAAGCTGCACGAGCTCACTTTTGAGAATGCAAGTATAGTTGTCCAGGAGAAAAGCAATCTTGCCTGAAATCAATGGCATCGTTTTGTAGGGTCTGTCCTTGAGACTTATTACTTGTCATCGCGCAGCTGAGCCTTACAGGAAATTGGAGGTATCTGAATTGAAATGGGAGATTAGAGGGTATAAAGGGGGCGCGAGGAATACATTGAGTGTGGAGAAACTCTAGAGACAGCGTGTGTATTAACTTGTGGATTTTTCTGTGAGTATTTGGTGGGAGTGTGATGAAGTTGCTTGAAGACGCCGTTAGCAGGAGCTCAGCTCAGAGCGAAATGAGGTAAATGGGAGGGGATATGATGACGTCACTCCCCCAACCGCGTTAACTGTCAATCCCCCACAAACACAGTCTCTCGGAATTTGCATAAGCACACCCCTTCACCTGCAATTTTAACTTAGTTACAAAGTGATAAAAACTCTCGTTTATATCCTGCGTCCTCTCATTAAACTTGTATCCCCATTACCCGTGGGCATGAGAAACACCAGCGGCACCCTGTCTATTAACTTAATTTAAAGTTTAGGTTTACACCTTTCTTTCAGTAGCAGCACTCATTAATATGGTAGTATATGTCACTCGCCGCTTCTTATTGTTTGCTGCCTTCTCAATTATATAATGCATGTTTTATAATGCATGTTTTCTTCAGCGTTTTGGAGCTCTTCCTGGTTTTCTACGTAGTGCGTTGACAGTCAGTTCACGTGATTACGTGGGAGGCGTGATGATGTCACACGAAACTCCGCCCCCCACGGAACTGGCTGAACTCCATTACAGTAAATGGAGAAAAATACCTTCCAGTTATGACCATTACGTGTAGAATTTCGAAATGAAACCTGCCCAGCTTTTGTAAGGAAGCTGTAAGGAATGAGCCTGCCAAATTTCAGCCTTCCACCCACACGGGAAGTTGGAGAATTAGTGATGAGTCAGTCAGTCAGTCAGTGAGTGAGTCAGTGAGGGCTTTGCCTTTTTATTATAGATATAGATATATATATATATATATATATAGAGAGAGAGAGAGAGAGAGAGAGGTTAGGAGCACGCACTGATACAGAGCATTGCCGCACCACCACATGTGTATTAATATAGTGCTCCTAATAATTTTCACAGATCACGTACTTCCAGATTTGTTCGCCCATCTGTTTTCATAACCTACAGGGGGTAGAACTGAGTGCACAGAAGGAACCAACCCTGAATAGGATGCCAGTCTACTGCAAGACACACTTCCACACTCAGCCATACGCACTCACACTGAGGCACCAATCGACCCACCATGCATGTCTTTGCGACGTGGGATGAAATGTGAATGGTTGGAATAGCCTAGTCGAAGTCCTGACCTTAATCCTACAAAAACGTTGAAGCAAGCAATTTATGCAAGAAAGTCCACCAAAATCCCTGAGGTGAAGCAGTTCTACAAGGTGGAATTGGCTAAAATTCCTTCAGGCCGATGTGCGGGGCTCATCACCAGTTACTAGAAATGTTCAGTTGAAGTTATTGCTGCACAATTTCACACACAAGAACGTGACATTGGAATATTTTCCTCAATAAATAAATGAACAGGTATATTTTTTATGCGTCATTTGTTTAATTAGCTTCTCTTTATCTAGTTTAAGCACTCACATAAAAATTTGATCAAAGAAATGGAGAAAATCCTAAAATCTGTCTTAGCATCACTGCATAACCAGTCCCACAACAGGACACATTTTAAGATGTCTTGGAAGAACGGCCTACAATCTTTACAGTATATTTGCTTTATTTGTTCACTTGTCTTAACTCTTTGTTTATATTTTTATATTTTCAGTTAACTTGCAACACGCTAGATTTAGTCTTTTCAAAAGCTAATGTGACGCAGGTCATGGATATTAGTATATCTGACCATTTCTGCAGGGTGACACAGAAAAACGGGAACTTTTGAAAAACCCAATGAAAATAGAAGAAATCCAACAAAAAACTTGCCTTTTAAGAGACAGTAATCCAAATTATCAATGTCTGAAAATTACGTCCTGTAGATGGCGTCCTCCTGTACGTATGCATTCTTCCAATCTGGTGTTGAGGTTCCCCATTGATCACTGCAACATCTCAGCTGGGATACCACGAATTTCGTCTTGAATTCTTCGTTTCAGTTCATTCAGTGTCCTTGGCCAAGTCGTGTAGACCCGACTGTTAAGGTATCCCCACAAGAAAAAATCACAAACGGACAAATCCGGTGATCTTGAGGGCCAGGATATGTCACCGAATCTTGAGATGACACGGTTACAGAACAATTCTTGCACAGCTGCCATTGATTGCCTTTCAATTGATAACTAAATGGCGAGATTGTTTACAGCTCAAGGTCCCTGTTCTGCAGTGCTGCCAACTGTACGTGGCTGCCACTACGCATTTCAAAAGTTCCCATTTTTCTGTGTCACCCTGTATTTAATGCAGACATTCTTGAAACTAAAACTAAAGAGCAGCATATTGTTAAAAAGCATTTTTAATGCATTTGCAGTGTCTCAAGTTTTCTAATATTCTGAAAAATCAGTCCGAATATAGTGCCTGACCTAGCACAGCCAGCAATGTTACCAGTAAAGTGGAATATTATCTTTGTAAGGTTAGAGCTGCAGCTGACCTAGTGACCCCTAAATAAATTGTTATTTAAAGACTCGAGCACTAAAATACCTTGGAAAACTCATAAGACTTTACAAGAAAACAGTGTAGGGCTGAGTGTAAATGGAGGAAAATTAAATAAAGGCACCTACAGCTGAATATAATAAAGCAGTCCATCTTAAGAGGCATTAAAAGGCATCCACCTTAAGAACCATTTTTCTAAAATTCTAAATGATAACATTGGAAACTCAAGATTTTTATTCTCAATGATGGATCGTCTTCTAAACCCAATTCATTCAACGGAATGCCTCCTGGAAACTTCTAGGGAAACTTATGAGGCCTTTGTCACATTTTTTAAACAAAAAAATATTTAGAAAGAATACATCCCTCCAAAATGAATCATTTTGAACCTCAGCATGCTGGCTTTATAGAATTAAGTACCTTCACTGAACTCCCCTTGTGTCCTTGACTCAGTCCCAACAGGATTTTCCAGAGAAATCTCATAGGTTCTACTAAACAGTGCAGTTGACATAGTGAACTTGTCATTTGATACGGGGGTCTTCTCAGATTGTTTAAAGACTGAAGTGGTTAAACTGCTCCTCAAGAAAAATAATCTTCTCTGTACTTGACAACTTTAGACCTATTCCTAGCCTGCATTTTTTAAGTACAATTCTAGGAAAAGTCGTTTTTCAGCAATTAAATGACTATTTAAATACGCATTCTATTCTTGATAAGTTTCAGTCAGGTTTTTGAACAAATCATAGTAGAGAAGCTAGAATTTTAAAGCAGTTAATGTAGTTGGTCTGCTGGACCTGAGCACAGCATTTGACACCACACACCGTAGGATTCTAATAAATCACCTTAGTCAATGGGTGGGCCTCTCAGGCAGTGTCTTCAAATTGGTTTCATTCTTATTTAACAGGTAAGTTGTGGTGATCGTAGTTCTGAGACCCATGATATAGTGTACGGTGTACCATAAGGATCTATTCTGGACCCGTTGTTATTTTCAATTGATATGCTTCCATTAGGCCAGATTATCTCAAAACTCAAGGTGGACTACCACAGCTATGCAGATGACACACAGCTTTAGCTACCCATAGCAAGCAATGGCCCCAACACTCTGGGCTCTCTGACCCAATGTCTGGCTTCTATTTTGGAACTGATGACTAGTAATTTCCCAAGCTAAATAAGAAAAACATTGAAACCATAGTTGTTAGTAAAAATGGAAATAATTAGGGTATTAAAAACCAACTTGATCCCTTAGAATTAAAAGTCAAGGGAGAAATACGGAATTTAGGTGTACTGCAATCATGGACTCTGACGTAAACTTCAAATCACATATTAACCAGATTACTAAGACTGCATTAGTCAATTTAAGGAACACTGCAAAAGTTACACCTCTTATTGCAATGTAAGATATGGAGAAACTAATTGAGGCTTTTGTTTAATCATTGGCTAGATTACTGTAAGGCACAGTCAGTTGCAGTTAGTCCAGAAAGCAGCAGCAAGAATTCTAGCTAGAAAAAGAAAATTTGAGCACATCTCGCCAGTTTTATCATCATTACATTGGCTACTTGTGCCTTTTAGAATTGACAGTAAAATACCACTAACAGTACATTAAGCTTTAAATAACCTCGCTCCTTCTTATAATTTACAGCGCCTATCCCCCTACATTTCTATCAAAATCTTAAATCTTCTAATAGCGGTCTACTTATAATTCCAAGAGCCAAGCATAAAAGAAGTGGTGAGGCGGCCTTTTGCTGTTATGCACCAAAAATCTGAAATACTTTACCGATAGAGACATGCCAGGCTAAAACTGTGAAACATTTTAAGAAACTACTGAAATCCAACTTTTCAATTTGGGTTTTTTGTGGCTTCAATTTAGTATCTAATTTATTTAGTTTATTAAGAATATCTATTCTTAATAAACTAAATATACACAGAAGTACTATACTTTTCAATGAACCTGCAATCTTTATTAATTTTTAGTCTGTTTTCTTTTCCAGTTCTCACGTTGTGGAGTTCTATGCCACCACCACCTGATCAAAATCCTGTGCAGGCACCTGTAATGTTTGTTTGAATGAAAACTGATACCCCAACGTGCCACAAGATCCTATGCGTAGAATCCACTTAGACAAAGCCTTTCAGAAAATCAATGAAGAAGGTTTTCTTCTTTTTCTGTCCACACTGGCCAGCTAAACTCATCACTGGACTGTGACTTAAAAAAAAGACAATTCCATATTTAAGGACCCTATTTTGCTTAATTACATGTCTTATGTAAGTGCGCGGGACGGCACGGTGGCGCAGCAGTTAGAAGACCCAGGTACGCTTCCCAGGTTCTCCCTGCGTCGACTTTTCATGTTCTCCCCGTGTCTGAGTTAGTTTCCTCCCAGGGTCCAAAGACACGCAGGTTAGGTGGATTGGCGATTCTAAATTGGCCCTAGTGTGTGCTTGGTGTGTTTGTGTGTGTCCTGCGGTGGGTTGGTTCCTGCCTTGTGCCCTGTGTTGGCTGGGATTGACTTCAGCAGGACCCTGTGTTCGGATTCAGCAGGTTGGAAAATGGATGGATGTAAGTGTGCATTATTTGTCATATACTATTTATGCATTATTTTTCTTAACTAATATTCGTTTCTTTTTCTTTGCATGTACTGTACATTCATTACTTCTTTGACATATTGTAAAGCAGTTTGAGTTACATCATTTACAGTATATAAAGATGTTTTATAGAAATAAATGCTGTTGTTGTAGAACCTGACAGGAATTTTTTTAACACTTTAGACTTCTAGCTAAGTGGTTTGGTAGTGGAAAATAACCCGGATCAGAAGCTTTTTATTTTTAATACCTGCTGTCCAGTCCAAGTTTACATTTAAAAAGCTTTAATGGTGTGAGGTGTGGTTGCTTACTCTTTACACAACACATTCACATGTTGAGACTTGCCGAATTATTTTTATATTCTCTGTACCAAATGTTTTATTGATTATTATCATGTACTTTCTCTGGAACTGCACATTTATATACAGTATAGAAAAATCTTTTAAATCAGCAAGGGGAACTGATAACACAAATTGATTTATTGTAACTTGAGCTGTTTATAAAGTATGAAGAACTGACAAGAGCTCTGGCGTCGTCGCTGTCTAATGATTACTGTACTCTTATCGTTGGAACGTCTGGAATTTCCCATTTAAAAGAACTTCCTTCCTTCCTTCCATTTTCTCAGTGTTTGTGGGTGATTCATACCAATCAGTTGGACTCTGCACAGGTCCAAGTCAAGGACAGATCTCTTCAACACACTTGTTTGCAGTTTGTTCTTCATACTCATAAACATGCACACACTATGGTCTGAACACACAGCAGAATGACTATAAAGTAAGAAAATTAAAAAGAAGGAAAACGTCTGACTTGGCACTCACAGTCCCAGTGAGGCATTATGCAGGCAAATTACTGTTGACATAATGGAGCCCCAGGAGTGTTTCTTTACACACTTCTGCTTAAACATTTGTTGGCTGAAAGTCCTCGGTGTCAAGTGTGTCAGAGAAAGGAACTGCAGCATTGTTCATAATGGCACTCAATTTTAATTCTCTCCTTTGCTACGAACTCAAGGAGGTCTACCGTGTGTCCCATAACTGAGCCTGTCCTTTTATTTCGCTGGTTGATTCAGTGGCTGAATGATACTGAAGTGCTGCCAGCTTTGTCCAGGCTAGAATAAGCCTTGTGGAGCAGATCATTGTATCCTCCACTTGGAGTCTCTGCCCGATGAGCAAAACTGCCAGTGTTCCAGGTAGTCTACCACAAGAGGACTCACATAGTTCAGGACCAGCACTTTTAGAGGTCTTTGTGATATGAAACACAAGTGCCACTGGTCTGTAGTCGTTACTGTAGGTGAAGAGGTGCCTACTTTTTTTCTGAACTGGAACAATGCAAGATGTTTTCCACAACAGCAGCACTTTTGAGATTCTTAGAGACAGACACAAAGAGCAACAAACCTCATCTTGGGAAGATACTGGCCAAAAAGTTAAGCGAGCCTGAGCTTATCAATCTACACAAAGGGGGACATCACTTCTGTTATGAATTAGGAGTTTAGAACATCACAGATTTCTGTACTCATTTTGCATGCATTTGTCTAAATTTGAGTTGCGTCAAACTTTTACAATTTTGAGTATTTTTTTCATGACGGCAGTCCTATGCAGTGTTGTTGGCAACTAGTACAAGATGGTGGTACACGACTCTCAAGCTGTCCAATTTTCTAGATAATAAACACAATTTTTTTATGACACTCTAAACAAATTTATTTTGAGGAGACAGGATGTATTATGTTTGTTTTACCTTACTCAATTTTGCGTATAGGGATTTGGCAATTTTGGCTCTAGTGATTCATTTTGTTTTTAACTTTGACCATTTACTGACATTTACCTCATGTCTTCGAGTCAGTTACTTATTTCTCCAAACTCTGCCTCCATTTCAACTGTGACAGAACAATTTAATGGTCGCTCATACACATATTTCATTATTTAAATTGGGGGAAAGCAAAAATCTAAAATGGAATTTGTCATGCATCTCAATAATTGTTTGAATGAACACCTCAGGATGTTATTACTCTTCAGCTCAAGGCTTTTGAATTCCTGATACCGTAACTTGCCTACTTAAACACTCAATTAGGGTTCAAGACACTGTGTTGTTTGACAACTTTATTATCTGAAATTGTACAGAAATGTATCTATTTGAATTGCATTAATGTTCTAAAGTTAATAAGAGTACAAATTCACCATAAACTGGACTTTTGACATCCAAGTTTCATCTATCAGTTGTTGTGGAAATTACAACACATACATACGTTGACTGCAAAAAGTAAGGTCAGCACCAGGAGAAACTGAACAGAGGAGCTCTGGACTTTCATGGTAGGGAGTGCAATACATCAACAGAAGATCAGTTGGAGGTTTTGTCATTTAAAGCCAAATATCATACAAATTTGATATGAAAAGACAGGTTTGTAGAACAGCAATGTGCTTCATGTGCTTTAATGAAAAACACATTTGCTTTTTAGTGTACTTGCAGAAACAGACACAGCAGCCTTTGTTTTCTCTCAGAATAACCTTTCTGCTCTGTTCATTAGAGCATGGCATTTATTTGGATGCTGGTTTCACTTTCTAAAGATTTGGTTATAAAAAGTATGTAAAAATACTAATTTGTGGATCATTAATGCTTTACTGACTTTAATAACATCTATAAAATAAACAGACAAAATAACAGCTACTAACATTTGCAATTTACAATGTTTTGGGTGTGTATTTGCATCGAGAATGTTCGCACTATTCATCGTGTGATAATCCCCCGGTTTCATATCAATGTGCACAGTTAATTCCAGTGACCACAAATTCAAGGGTCAAGTTTTAAAAAATATGCTTTTCCGGTTTAAGCATTTAGCTTTGGGATTCCATACATCTTACAATTAAATTCTTTTAAAATTTGGAAGATATTGTATTTTAGTGAGCTGCTACAGGATATAAAGATATTTATCAACTCAAAGATATGCTGCAGTGTGTATTTAAGTGAGCTATTTATTTCTTCCAGATTAACACTGCTGTGCAATTTATTTGAACGTCGCATTTATTTGCGCAAATACAGTATTTGTCACCGACACTGGGAGAATTGGTGGTAAGGTTAAGGGCCCTGCATGCTCGTAAATCATTGTATACACATAAAAGGTGTATTGAAATTTAAAGCCTGAAGGTGAAAGAAATACAATTTAATGCACAGTGTTTTGGTATATGCATTTAACATGAAAAACAAGAAATTCTGAACATTTACTTAAAATAAATGTACACAGTAACAATTATGAAAAGAATTGCTAACTGAACAGAAGTATAAATAAGTGTAAAGAGTACACTGCAGATGTATTTTAACACAGAGTAGACATTAAACAGGCTGAACTTTAGTGCATATGTGCATCATCTTAAGGAGAGAGCTGAAAATAAAAAAAAAAAACACAAATAAAAATCACAATATACACCTTGAGAACATAATATGCTTACTTATAGATGTATTTTTTAAAGTTACCTATCAGTGTTGGAGGTGCAGATATACTGAAGAAATGTTGCTAATTATTTATTGTACTGGAAGACGTCTTCCACAAGTGAGCTTCGCTCTTGGTGTGTGGCTACAGTAAATAATGCAGTGTTCATGGTTACCTCAAAAATGTTGGGAATACATAATTAAATTCACCTTTTTTTATTTTAAACCTGTACTTCTGTTCCAGATTCAAAGTAATGATTCTCCAAATCAAAATTTTCTCAAAATGTATGCCAGTGTTATTTATTTGACTGTCAGAAACAAACGGTGGTGTTACTTGATGGTGCTGTTTTGAATTTGCATTTTGTCAGCAACATACTCCACATCTATATGAAATCTAGGACAAAAAGCAGGATATACAGGTTCCTTAAAGCTACAGTAAAATGTGTAAAGGCACTCGATTACGCTGGCATCATAGAAGGCTAATATTCCACTCTCCACATCTAAGAACAAGCCTATTTTCTCTGGTGTCCTGTTAACCATGAATGAAAAAACCAGCAAGTTGTGCTGGGCACAAAACTGGTTGCGACTTCTGGAGTATGATAGGGACCAAGACTTTTCATTACTTCCCAGTTTACAGCCTGGTGGTTCCCTGGGGATACTGTTCAAGGCAAGTCCCAAGGCCCACGTGGGGAGTCCTCTCACGGTAACCTCCCAGTAATGTCGACCACTGCTGAAAGAAGCAATTCCAAGCACATTGAATGACTGTTTGAACCTCTCGGAATTCTGGTCCTTAATGATAATTTCTTTCATGGCACAGACGGCAGTATGACTTCGACTGATCTTTAACTGTGCATGGGCAGTCTTTGGATCCAACAATATTTCTTCAACTAAAACAAAAAGAAAACAACAGCTATTTTGAAATGAAGCAATAGATAGACACTCCAGCAGATGCAAATAAACTTGTGATATTTGTGAGAAAAGTTTGTTTTCTTTTCAAATATACAGTACATAACACAGTTTATATACATTAAGTTACCTAACTATTTCAATTTAACTTCTTTCAGTCAGTGACTTTCATCACAAATTGTCCATTTTGGTTTGCCAAACAGTTTACTGAAGACTTGTACAGTGGAACCTTGGATTGCAAGCATAACTAGTTCCAGAAACGTGCCTGTAATCCAAAGCACTCGTATATCAATGCGAATTTCCCGATAAGAAAAACCCAAAACTATTCATATAAAAATAATTAAGACAAAATATAAAGTGAAAATACATAAAAAAAATAACCTGCACTTTACTTTCGAAATGAATTGTGGCTGGTGTGAGGGAGACGAGACAGAGAGGAGGAGGAGAAGGGTTATTGTGTAGGACGACTTTCACTCTAACTAACGGAATCCCGGCTATCTGATGGCTCACTGGAATCATCTTTTTTTGCGACTTTAACAAGGAACCTATCCAATGATGGTTGCTTTTGCCTAAAGAGTCACTACACTTGGACACAAAATGCTTTATGCACTGTAAGGTTTCTAAACTCTTTTGGGATTCCACCCAACAGGACGACATGTGGAAAAGCGTCCCGAAGCAACCACAGGCACACAGTGCTGTAGCAGTTCGCTGTAAAAGTGAATCCAAAAAGATTGCGGGCATGCTATAAGCACCTGCCATTGATGGGTGAAACAAGGAACATTATAACTGTAGGGCACAGTATTACTTGGCCACTAACCTGGCCATGACCCTGCCTGACTGCTGTGTCTGTGTATAGGAGAGTGGCAGACCCCGCTACAATAAATAACCCTCCTGTTCCTGTTTCAAGCTGAATTAAGCTGGTGTTGCTTTGAGGTGCAAGACAGGGACTCACATGTTACAACACGCATACGTGGTCACCATGCTACTGTAAGCAGTATACGCTCTTACGGATGTTGACTATATGAGTGAGGCACGCCGACTGAGACCGAGAATGGGAGACAATTACCCACAATCCCGCAGCAAGAGAGAGAAAGAGAAAGAGAAGAACCATCAGATCGGTTGTGATCACGTGACGCTCCGCAGACAAAGCATATACATTCTACTCGTATTGCAAGACCTTGCTTGTTTATTAAAAATGTATTACAAATTTTAGCTCGTCTTGCAAAACACTCGCAGACGAAGATTACTCACAATCCAAGGTTTTACTGTATTATGTAAAACTGGTGGACATTACATTAAAAAAAAAAAAAAAACTCTTTCGCCATTTCCAAGTGATTGTTTACAGTCTGTTACAGCTTTTACTTCTGCCATTAAGTTAAATAAAAAGCAAGAAGAATCAAACAGACAATTATCTTTTCTGTTAAGTGAAAATGCAATCACCCTTTTTCAAGTCTTCCTTTTCAGATATCAAGACATAACTAAAAATCATCTAACCTTCACTAAGTCATACCATAATATGAATTGAACCGCAAAGGCAAATAATGCATGGCAAACTTTACTTTGTTATTATTTATTCAACAGAAAAATAAGCCAACTTTGTGTGGAAAAAAAACGCACCCCTTGCATAGTGTATACCGTAACATTGTAACAGATTGTAACACATTACATGTACATGAGTACATTTCTGGAGAAATTATAGTTTTCACTTGTTTTTGGCAGTAATACTTTATTTAAGTACACCCATAAACAAAAGAATGTACTTTTACTCTGTTAAAATTTCTGTCACAATTGTCACTGTTGCAATGGAATTTTATTCACATTTAAAGTGGCAACTTCCTCAAGTCTCTTCTACCAGAAATACCTAGTGACAACACTTTACCATCAGCAGGCGTATCCTGTGGATTTCATTGGTCATTATCAAATATCATTCACTTTTTCCTTCTGGTACTGATACAGTAGCTAGTAGTGAACCCTTGTCACTGTCCGATGGCTTATTCTTTGGCCATACTTGGCTGTCAGTATCAGATATCCTGACACAGTGGTTGACAAATTTGTAGTCCAGACACCCAGGATAATAAAAACAGCAACATTAGTTGTAAAGAACTGGACCAGTAAGGGCAATAATGACAAAAGTTAATCAAATCCTCTCATTATTTACAGTAAAATAAAGTAATACAGTAATTAACCCAAGCTTAGTTGTGGATAAAAAAAGTAGAGGACAAAGTTAGGAAATATAAGCAGTACTGTGATAAAAATAAACGGAAATAACTTTTCAAATACAGGAAGTACTTTATCAGCAGATTAAATACAGACGAAATTCTAACAAAGTAGCAATGACTGCAGGGAGGGGAACCTCATCACCACTAAGTCAGAGAATATAGTGTGTTGTATGCAGACCACATATAGAAGCCACATATAAAAGCAGTGCTTTGCTATTGGGCAGAACTAATTTTAGGATTAAAAAGGTGAGAAAGCACAGTAACATTTAGCAGTTTATCTTACTTGTCAGACTGCAATATTTAACAAATGCTGATGCAGTGCGGTGTCATTTCATGAATTGGAAAACAAAAATGCACACTGGTGCAACAGGCAACTCTTTTCAACTGACAGGGCTTACTACGGCTAAAAAAATGACCTAAATATTCAGCAGCTTCTTATCCATATGTGATGGCTTGAATGTAACAACAATCGTCCTGTCACAAATTTTCAAAGTTTGCAGCCTTAGGAAATGGACATTAACCTTTAGAAATCAGAGAGCTATACGCCATCACAAACAGATTTTGCCTTATGCAGTCACAGAAAATCACAAAAGAGAATATCATAAAAAAATTTAAATCAACAAATATGTACTCTGGAGTCCTAACAATAAGTTTGTCACATCAAATGTAGCAATTTGACTACAATTCAAATTTATTTAAAAACTGTCATATTCGAAGGCAAAAGCTGACATTTGATTGTAAAAAGACGGTTGTTTGTTTTACCTGAATTCATTTTCGCATCGAGTTACTGTAGATGTGTTATGTAAAGCTGCAGTAGTTTACTGGTCAGTTTTGTACTTCACTTCCACAAACAGCTTTTGGTAATTTTGCATGGTTAACTTGTGATCTTCATTTGTAAAACTTGCACCCAGACCCCTTCATAGCGTAGTTTTTCTTTTCTATACCACTATTCTGTTAAAGAGCCTCATCAGTGTCAGCCAACAGGCCATATCCCACAATTAGTCCCTGACGGCTGGTTTGATAAATAATGGCTAAAATAATGAGTTACAATTAAAAATATTCAGGCCACCCTTCTTAAAATACCAGTTTGTTCCTGACTGAGAAAAAAAAAAACAAACCACAAAACAAAAAACGTACACAGATTGTGCGGACCCCGACTTGACAATGTGATGATCCTTTAAGCCACATAGGTGTAGCTTTTCCTTGTTAGTCCACAGATCCTGAATGGTAGGATATAAATGATGTCCTGCTCTTGCCCATTGTTCACCTCCAAACTAATAAAACAAGTTAGCTTTCAAGCCTGCCTCATTTGCCTGCTCTTTTACTTTGCTCGCTGTTCTCATCCTGTCACGATCTTACTAACTCATATTCCTTCTGAACCTTGCCAAGACAGCAAGCCATGAGAGAAGGAGCTCAACTCTTTACAAGCCACATGTGCTGACACCATGTTTTTCTATATTTTTATTAATATTTAATACTTTTTTTTTTTTTAAACTTGTTGTGCCTCTGCAAAACATGAAATGCTTATGACAGTGTTGTTGCACGCTTCCTGTTATAACACTCAGCTGGTATCCTGTGCTACAAACATATTGTAATGTGTCTGCCTGCTAGAAGGTCAGTTGTGAGAAATGGGAAACAGGGTTGTGGTGGACTCCAGGGGACAGCACTTTTGTAAAAGTACAGGACAGCTGAGTGACGGGGATGAGGGACATTGACAGTGCTTGTGTGCTCAACAAACTGAGCAGGTTTTTGACATTTTGTCAACCCGCTCATCAGTGCTAGACTGAAAACAAGACTGTGGTGCAGATGTTTCACTTTTATAGGGTGTAGCTGCCTGGGATTCTGATTCATGTTTTGTTGTTGGTGTTTGTTCTTGCTCTGGCCGCTTAGGATGTTACCACAATAATTAACCATTAAAAAAAGCACGTACATACATACATATAACAGCCTGAATCATTTAACCAGGTCTGAGGAGGATGAGGGCCCGCTGTCCAAAAGGAAACCGCAGCTGGCGGAGGAGTGCCTGGAGTTGCAGCCTGGTGGGAGTAACCTATGGGAACGGGTGGAGCAGTGAAGAAAGGGGTGGAGGGTGTGTGTCGGCTGCCCCGCCGGTAAAAGTTTGCAGACAGGAGCGATAAACCTCCATCCTGGTTTCAAGAACCACCCAAGGGCGCCTGCCTCGAAGGAGCAGGGCCTCAATGGATCGTGGTCAGCGGCGTGGGACAAGGCAAGTCCAGATACACAGATATATTTAACTTGCAGTTGGCTGTATGGGAGCTGGAAGGTGTCCTCCAACCTGTGCAGTCTCTGTTTCAGATTGTGGGACTGCTTCAAGTGGCAACTTCCTCAAGTCTCTTCTACCAGAAATACCTAGTGACAACACTTTACCATCAGCAGGCGTATCCTGTGGATTTCATTGGTCATTATCAAATATCATTCACTTTTTCCTTCTGGTACTGATACAGTAGCTAGTAGTGAACCCTCGTCACTGTCCGATGGCTTATTCTTTGGCCATACTTGGCTGTCAGTATCAGATATCCTGACACAGTGGTTGACAAATTGGTAGTCCAGACACGCAGGATAATAAAACAGCAGCATTAGTTGTAAAGAACTGGACCAGTAAGGGCAATAATGACAAAAGTTAATCAAATCCTCTCATTATTTACAGTAAAATAAAGTAATACAGTAATTAACCCAAGCTTAGTTGTGGATAAAAAAAGTAGAGGACAAAGTTAGGAAATATAAGCAGTACTGTGATAAAATAAACGGAAATAACTTTTCAAATACAGGAAGTACTTTATCAGCAGATTAAATACAGACGAAATTCTAACAAAGTAGCAATGACTGCAGGGAGGGGAACCTCATCACCACTAAGTCAGAGAATATAGTGTGTTGTATGCAGACCACATATAGAAGCCACATATAAAAGCAGTGCTTTGCTATTGGGCAGAACTAATTTTAGGATTAAAAAGGTGAGAAAGCGCAGTAACATTTAGCAGTTTATCTTACTTGTCAGACTGCAATATTTAACAAATGCTGATGCAGTGCGTGTCATTTCATGAATTGAAAACAAAATGCACACTGGTGCAACAGGCAACTCTTTTCAACTGACAGGGCTTACTACGGCTAAAAAAATGACCTAAATATTCAGCAGCTTCTTATCCATATGTGATGGCTTGAATGTAACAACAATCGTCCTGTCACAAATTTTCAAAGTTTGCAGCCTTAGGAAATGGACATTAACCTTTAGAAATCAGAGAGCTATACGCCATCACAAACAGATTTTGCCTTATGCAGTCACAGAAAATCACAAAAGAGAATATCATAAAAAAATTTAAATCAACAAATATGTACTCTGGAGTCCTAACAATAAGTTTGTCACATCAAATGTAGCAATTTGACTATAATTCAAATTTATTTAAAAACTGTCATATTCGAAGGCAAAAGCTGACATTTGATTGTAAAAAGACGGTTGTTTGTTTTACCTGAATTCATTTTCGCATCGAGTTACTGTAGATGTGTTATGTAAAGCTGCAGTAGTTTACTGGTCAGTTTTTGTACTTCACTTCCACAAACAGCCTTTTGGTAATTTTGCATGGTTAACTTGTGATCTTCATTTGTAAAACTTGCACCCAGACCCCTTCATAGCGTAGTTTTTTCTTTTTCTATACCACTATTCTGTTAAAGAGCCTCATCAGTGTCAGCCAACAGGCCATATCCCACAATTAGTCCCTGACGGCTGGTTTGATAAATAATGGCTAAAATAATGAGGTACAATTAAAAATATTCAGGCCACCCTTCTTAAAATACCAGTTTGTTTCTGACTGAGAAAAAAAAAAACAAACCACAAAACAAAAACGTATACACAGATTGTGCGGACCCCGATTTGACAATGTGATGATCCTTTAAGCCACATAGGTGTAGCTTTTCCTTGTTAGTCCACAGATCCTGAATGGTAGGATATAAATGATGTCCTGCTCTTGCCCATTGTTCACCTCCAAACTAATAAAACAAGTTAGCTTTCAAGCCTGCCTCATTTGCCTGCTCTTTTACTTTGCTCGCTGTTCTCATCCTGTCACGATCTTACTAACTCATATTCCTTCTGAACCTTGCCAAGACAGCAAGCCATGAGAGAAGGAGCTCAACTCTTTACAAGCCACATGTGCTGACACCATGTTTTTCTATATTTTTATTAATATTTAATACTTTTTTTTTTTTTAAACTTGTTGTGCCTCTGCAAAACATGAAATGCTTATGACAGTTGTTGCACGCTTCCTGTTATAACACTCAGCTGGTATCCTGTGCTACAAACATATTGTAATGTGTCTGCCTGCTAGAAGGTCAGTTGTGAGAAATGGGAAACAGGGTTGTGGTGGACTCCAGGGGACAGCACTTTTGTAAAAGTACAGGACAGCTGAGTGACGGGATGAGGGACATTGACAGTGCTTGTGTGCTCAACAAACTGAGCAGGTTTTGAGATTTTGTCAACCCGCCATCAGTGCTAGACTGAAAACAAGACTGTGGTGCAGATGTTTCACTTTTATAGGGTGTAGCTGCCTGGGATTCTGATTCATGTTTTGTTGTTGGTGTTTGTTCTTGCTCTGGCCGCTTAGGATGTTACCACAATAATTAACCATTAAAAAAAGCACGTACATACATACATATAACAGCCTGAATCATTTAACCAGGTCTGAGGAGGATGAGGGCCCGCTGTCCAAAAGGAAACCGCAGCTGGCGGAGGAGTGCCTGGAGTTGCAGCCTGGTGGGAGTAACCTATGGGAACGGGGTGGAGCAGTGAAGAAAGGGGTGGAGGGTGTGTCGGCTGCCCGCCGTAAAAGTTTGCAGACAGGAGCGATAAACCTCCATCCTGGTTTCAAGAACCACCCAAGGCGCCTGCCTCGGGAGCAGGGCCTCAATGGATCGTGGTCAGCGGCGTGGGACAAGGCAAGTCCAGATACACAGATATATTTAACTTGCAGTTGGCTGTATGGGAGCTGGAAGGTGTCCTCCAACCTGTGCAGTCTCTGTTTCAGATTGTGGGACTGCTTCAAGTGGCAACTTCCTCAAGTCTCTTCTACCAGAAATACCTAGTGACAACACTTTACCATCAGCAGGCGATCCTGTGGATTTCATTGGTCATTATCAAATATCATTCACTTTTTCCTTCTGGTACTGATACAGTAGCTAGTAGTGAACCCTCGTCACTGTCCGATGGCTTATTCTTTGGCCATACTTGGCTGTCAGTATCAGATATCCTGACACAGTGGTTGACAAATTGGTAGTCCAGACACGCAGGATAATAAAAACAGCAGCATTAGTTGTAAAGAACTGGACCAGTAAGGGCAATAATGACAAAAGTTAATCAAATCCTCTCATTATTTACAGTAAAATAAAGTAATACAGTAATTAACCCAAGCTTAGTTGTGGATAAAAAAAAAGTAGAGGACAAAGTTAGGAAATATAAGCAGTACTGTGATAAAAATAAACGGAAATAACTTTTCAAATACAGGAAGTACTTTATCAGCAGATTAAATACAGACGAAATTCTAACAAAGTAGCAATGACTGCAGGGAGGGGAACCTCATCACCACTAAGTCAGAGAATATAGTGTGTTGTATGCAGACCACATATAGAAGCCACATATAAAAGCAGTGCTTTGCTATTGGGCAGAACTAATTTTAGGATTAAAAAGGTGAGAAAGCAGTAACATTTAGCAGTTTATCTTACTTGTCAGACTGCAATATTTAACAAATGCTGATGCAGTGCGGTGTCATTTCATGAATTGGAAAACAAAAATGCACACTGGTGCAACAGG
Source organism: Polypterus senegalus (assembly GCF_016835505.1). NCBI lineage: Eukaryota > Metazoa > Chordata > Cladistia > Polypteriformes > Polypteridae > Polypterus > Polypterus senegalus. The sequence continues at coordinate 77,330,819 of NC_053167.1, forward strand.
CAACTCTTTTCAACTGACAGGGCTTACTACGGCTAAAAAAATGACCTAAATATTCAGCAGCTTCTTATCCATATGTGATGGCTTGAATGTAACAACAATCGTCCTGTCACAAATTTTCAAAGTTTGCAGCCTTAGGAAATGGACATTAACCTTTAGAAATCAGAGAGCTATACGCCATCACAAACAGATTTTGCCTTATGCAGTCACAGAAAATCACAAAAGAGAATATCATAAAAAAATTTAAATCAACAAATATGTACTCTGGAGTCCTAACAATAAGTTTGTCACATCAAATGTAGCAATTTGACTATAATTCAAATTTATTTAAAAACTGTCATATTCGAAGGCAAAAGCTGACATTTGATTGTAAAAAGACGGTTGTTTGTTTTACCTGAATTCATTTTCGCATCGAGTTACTGTAGATGTGTTATGTAAAGCTGCAGTAGTTTACTGGTCAGTTTTTGTACTTCACTTCCACAAACAGCCTTTTGGTAATTTTGCATGGTTAACTTGTGATCTTCATTTGTAAAACTTGCACCCAGACCCCTTCATAGCGTAGTTTTTTCTTTTTCTATACCACTATTCTGTTAAAGAGCCTCATCAGTGTCAGCCAACAGGCCATATCCCACAATTAGTCCCTGACGGCTGGTTTGATAAATAATGGCTAAAATAATGAGGTACAATTAAAAATATTCAGGCCACCCTTCTTAAAATACCAGTTTGTTTCTGACTGAGAAAAAAAAAAACAAACCACAAAACAAAAAACGTACACAGATTGTGCGGACCCCGATTTGACAATGTGATGATCCTTTAAGCCACATAGGTGTAGCTTTTCCTTGTTAGTCCACAGATCCTGAATGGTAGGATATAAATGATGTCCTGCTCTTGCCCATTGTTCACCTCCAAACTAATAAAACAAGTTAGCTTTCAAGCCTGCCTCATTTGCCTGCTCTTTTACTTTGCTCGCTGTTCTCATCCTGTCACGATCTTACTAACTCATATTCCTTCTGAACCTTGCCAAGACAGCAAGCCATGAGAGAAGGAGCTCAACTCTTTCCAAGCCACATGTGCTGACACCATGTTTTTCTATATTTTTATTAATATTTAATACTTTTTTTTTTTTTTAAACTTGTTGTGCCTCTGCAAAACATGAAATGCTTATGACAGTTGTTGCACGCTTCCTGTTATAACACTCAGCTGGTATCCTGTGCTACAAACATATTGTAATGTGTCTGCCTGCTAGAAGGTCAGTTGTGAGAAATGGGAAACAGGGTTGTGGTGGACTCAGGGACAGCACTTTTTGTAAAAGTACAGGACAGCTGAGTGACGGGGATGAGGGACATTGACAGTGCTTGTGTGCTCAACAAACTGAGCAGGTTTTTGAGATTTTGTCAACCCGCTCATCAGTGCTAGACTGAAAACAAGACTGTGGTGCAGATGTTTCACTTTTATAGGGTGTAGCTGCCTGGGATTCTGATTCATGTTTTGTTGTTGGTGTTTGTTCTTGCTCTGGCCGCTTAGGATGTTACCACAATAATTAACCATTAAAAAAAGCACGTACATACATACATATAACAGCCTGAATCATTTAACCAGGTCTGAGGAGGATGAGGGCCCGCTGTCCAAAAGGAAACCGCAGCTGGCGGAGGAGTGCCTGGAGTTGCAGCCTGGTGGGAGTAACCTATGGGAACGGGGTGGAGCAGTGAAGAAAGGGGTGGAGGGTGTGTGTCGGCTGCCCGCCGGTAAAAGTTTGCAGACAGGAGCGATAAACCTCCATCCTGGTTTCAAGAACCACCCAAGGGCGCCTGCCTCGAAGGAGCAGGGCCTCAATGGATCGTGGTCAGCGGCGTGGGACAAGGCAAGTCCAGATACACAGATATATTTAACTTGCAGTTGGCTGTATGGGAGCTGGAAGGTGTCCTCCAACCTGTGCAGTCTCTGTTTCAGATTGTGGGACTGCTTCAAGTGGCAACTTCCTCAAGTCTCTTCTACCAGAAATACCTAGTGACAACACTTTACCATCAGCAGGCGTATCCTGTGGATTTCATTGGTCATTATCAAATATCATTCACTTTTTCCTTCTGGTACTGATACAGTAGCTAGTAGTGAACCCTCGTCACTGTCCGATGGCTTATTCTTTGGCCATACTTGGCTGTCAGTATCAGATATCCTGACACAGTGGTTGACAAATTGGTAGTCCAGACACGCAGGATAATAAAAACAGCAGCATTAGTTGTAAAGAACTGGACCAGTAAGGGCAATAATGACAAAAGTTAATCAAATCCTCTCATTATTTACAGTAAAATAAAGTAATACAGTAATTAACCCAAGCTTAGTTGTGGATAAAAAAAGTAGAGGACAAAGTTAGGAAATATAAGCAGTACTGTGATAAAAATAAACGGAAATAACTTTTCAAATACAGGAAGTACTTTATCAGCAGATTAAATACAGACGAAATTCTAACAAAGTAGCAATGACTGCAGGGAGGGGAACCTCATCACCACTAAGTCAGAGAATATAGTGTGTTGTATGCAGACCACATATAGAAGCCACATATAAAAGCAGTGCTTTGCTATTGGGCAGAACTAATTTTAGGATTAAAAAGGTGAGAAAGCACAGTAACATTTAGCAGTTTATCTTACTTGTCAGACTGCAATATTTAACAAATGCTGATGCAGTGCGGTGTCATTTCATGAATTGGAAAACAAAAATGCACACTGGTGCAACAGGCAACTCTTTTCAACTGACAGGGCTTACTACGGCTAAAAAAATGACCTAAATATTCAGCAGCTTCTTATCCATATGTGATGGCTTGAATGTAACAACAATCGTCCTGTCACAAATTTTCAAAGTTTGCAGCCTTAGGAAATGGACATTAACCTTTAGAAATCAGAGAGCTATACGCCATCACAAACAGATTTTGCCTTATGCAGTCACAGAAAATCACAAAAGAGAATATCATAAAAAAATTTAAATCAACAAATATGTACTCTGGAGTCCTAACAATAAGTTTGTCACATCAAATGTAGCAATTTGACTATAATTCAAATTTATTTAAAAACTGTCATATTCGAAGGCAAAAGCTGACATTTGATTGTAAAAAGACGGTTGTTTGTTTTACCTGAATTCATTTTCGCATCGAGTTACTGTAGATGTGTTATGTAAAGCTGCAGTAGTTTACTGGTCAGTTTTTGTACTTCACTTCCACAAACAGCCTTTTGGTAATTTTGCATGGTTAACTTGTGATCTTCATTTGTAAAACTTGCACCCAGACCCCTTCATAGCGTAGTTTTTTCTTTTTCTATACCACTATTCTGTTAAAGAGCCTCATCAGTGTCAGCCAACAGGCCATATCCCACAATTAGTCCCTGACGGCTGGTTTGATAAATAATGGCTAAAATAATGAGGTACAATTAAAAATATTCAGGCCACCCTTCTTAAAATACCAGTTTGTTTCTGACTGAGAAAAAAAAAAACAAACCACAAAACAAAAAACGTACACAGATTGTGCGGACCCCGATTTGACAATGTGATGATCCTTTAAGCCACATAGGTGTAGCTTTTCCTTGTTAGTCCACAGATCCTGAATGGTAGGATATAAATGATGTCCTGCTCTTGCCCATTGTTCACCTCCAAACTAATAAAACAAGTTAGCTTTCAAGCCTGCCTCATTTGCCTGCTCTTTTACTTTGCTCGCTGTTCTCATCCTGTCACGATCTTACTAACTCATATTCCTTCTGAACCTTGCCAAGACAGCAAGCCATGAGAGAAGGAGCTCAACTCTTTACAAGCCACATGTGCTGACACCATGTTTTTCTATATTTTATTAATATTTAATACTTTTTTTTTTTTTAAACTTGTTGTGCCTCTGCAAAACATGAAATGCTTATGACAGTGTTGTTGCACGCTTCCTGTTATAACACTCAGCTGGTATCCTGTGCTACAAACATATTGTAATGTGTCTGCCTGCTAGAAGGTCAGTTGTGAGAAATGGGAAACAGGGTTGTGGTGGACTCCAGGGGACAGCACTTTTTGTAAAAGTACAGGACAGCTGAGTGACGGGGATGAGGGACATTGACAGTGCTTGTGTGCTCAACAAACTGAGCAGGTTTTTGAAATTTTGTCAACCCGCTCATCAGTGCTAGACTGAAAACAAGACTGTGGTGCAGATGTTTCACTTTTATAGGGTGTAGCTGCCTGGGATTCTGATTCATGTTTTGTTGTTGGTGTTTGTTCTTGCTCTGGCCGCTTAGGATGTTACCACAATAATTAACCATTAAAAAAAGCACGTACATACATACATATAACAGCCTGCATCATTTAACCAGGTCTGAGGAGGATGAGGGCCCGCTGTCCAAAAGGAAACCGCAGCTGGCGGAGGAGTGCCTGGAGTTGCAGCCTGGTGGGAGTAACCTATGGGAACGGGGTGGAGCAGTGAAGAAAGGGGTGGAGGGTGTGTGTCGGCTGCCCGCCGGTAAAAGTTTGCAGACAGGAGCGATAAACCTCCATCCTGGTTTCAAGAACCACCCAAGGGCGCCTGCCTCGAAGGAGCAGGGCCTCAATGGATCGTGGTCAGCGGCGTGGGACAAGGCAAGTCCAGATACACAGATATATTTAACTTGCAGTTGGCTGTATGGGAGCTGGAAGGTGTCCTCCAACCTGTGCAGTCTCTGTTTCAGATTGTGGGACTGCTTCAAGTGGCAACTTCCTCAAGTCTCTTATACCAGAAATACCTAGTGACAACACTTTACCATCAGCAGGCGTATCCTGTGGATTTCATTGGTCATTATCAAATATCATTCACTTTTTCCTTCTGGTACTGATACAGTAGCTAGTAGTGAACCCTCGTCACTGTCCGATGGCTTATTCTTTGGCCATACTTGGCTGTCAGTATCAGATATCCTGACACAGTGGTTGACAAATTGGTAGTCCAGACACCCAGGATAATAAAAACAGCAACATTAGTTGTAAAGAACTGGACCAGTAAGGGCAATAATGACAAAAGTTAATCAAATCCTCTCATTATTTACAGTAAAATAAAGTAATACAGTAATTAACCCAAGCTTAGTTGTGGGTAAAAAAAGTAGAGGACAAAGTTAGGAAATATAAGCAGCACTGTGATAAAAATAAACGGAAATAAAGTACTTCCTGTATTTGAAAAGTTATCAGCAGATTAAATACAGACGAAATTCTAACAAAGTAGCAATGACTGCAGGGAGGGGATAGCATCACCACTAAGTCAGAGAATATAGTGTGTTGTATGCAGACCACATATAGAAGCCACATATAAAAGCAGTGCTTTGCTATTGGGCAGAACTAATTTTAGGATTAAAAAGGTGAGAAAGCACAGTAACATTTAGCAGTTTATCTTACTTGTCAGACTGCAATATTTAACAAATGCTTATGCAGTGCAGTGTCATTTCATGAACTGGAAAACAAAAATGCACACTGGTGCAACAGGCAACTCTTTTCAACTGACAGGGCTTACTACGGCTAAAAAAATGACCTAAATATTCAGCAGCTTCTTATCCATATGTGATGGCTTGAATGTAACAACAATCGTCCTGTCACAAATTTTCAAAGTTTGCAGCCTTAGGAAATGGACATTAACCTTTAGTAATCAGAGAGCTATACGCCATCACAAACAGATTTTGCCTTATGTAGTCACAGAAAATCACAAAAGAGAATATCATAAAAAAATTTAAATCAACAAATATGTACTCTGGAGTCCTAACAATAAGTTTGTCACATCAAATGTAGCAATTTGACTATAATTCAAATTTATTTAAAAACTGTCATATTCGAAGGCAAAGACTCGGTGGTTGGAGAAGGTCGGCGTACAGTTAGGAGCCATACTGGGTTTGCTGAAGCAGGGCAACGCTGCATTCCCCTGCCTGTGTGATGCAGTGGTACAGGTAAGTGACGCCTGTACCGTAAAGCAAGAAATAGGAGGGCCGGGTGAAATGGCAGCAGTATATGTCGGTTCCGCTTGCCAAGTAGCTGCACCTCCTACAAGATAGACAGCTGCGAGGACTGATTGCACGGCAGAAGTGCGTGCAAGGAGGTGACTGGAGAATGCTGGCTGCCAAACAACCTTGTCCCACCTGCTGGCATCAGTCTCGCAGGCGTCTACCAGGGCGCCGACGGCAAGAGGTCTCTTTTCTTTCCATAAGGGAACCCAGGCCGTCGGTGCACCCCAGAACAAGGAGCCTCCAAACAGTGCGCAGCATGAGCCCGTCTGCTCACAGACAGTAGAGGGCGGACGTCGGGGCAGGACTTCCCGTCCTGTTTCCGGTCCCGCAGCACCAGAGGGGAACGGCATTGCTTTGAGTGCAACCACTGTGGTCACAGCTGGAGGTGTTGCCTGTGGAGGACGCAGGTGTCGAGGCAGCACCTCTCGGCCTTTTCCTTGTATCGTTGCAGGACAGAGCCATGGACCCAAGGACGCTGACTCCCCATTCTGGAAGAGACCAGTCCTCACGGGACGAGCCGCTGTGCCCCACGGGGCTCAGCTGAGGGGGCACTGTGGCAGATGGCTAGGACCCATGCCTGGCCTGGTCGCCCCTCTGACATTGGGACCAGGGGAGCGGCCTGGAACGCGTGGTGGCAGCCCTACTGGGTTAAATCGGGGCCACAGGCATGGGCCATCAGGGCTCAGACCTGTTGGGCTTTGTGGCCACCACCCGGAGGAGCTGCAAGGCTTAATGAGCCCATGTGCTGGAATGCAGCCACACCTGGAAGTGCAGCCTAATTAGGCCAATTACCACCTGAAGCACTTCAGGGAGGGCTTTAAAGGGAGCCTGCAGCCACTGCTCAGGGTGCCAGAGTTGGGAGGAGACCGACAAAGCTGTCCTAGGAGGAGTGGAGGAAGAAGAGTGTGTTGTGATGTTTTTGCTTTTGTGTGCTTTGGGACTGTGTTGTGTCTGTGCGTATGAGGAAGGCGTAGCCCAGAGATGAAAAAAAATTAAAACCTTTTTATTCAGTTCTACACGTGCCCCTGTCAGTCTGTGTCAGGTCAATGCCTATGTAGTGCCTTTGCCACACCTGGTTTGAATACATTTGAACATTTACTTACTTTTTAATTTGAATATTTCTTGCCTAATTTGATTGTGAAAATGCTCCTTTACTATTACCCAAGGCACTGTGCGGTGTGAACAGTTTTTTCAAGCCTAAATCTCATCTTTACTAGCATGAGATACCCACTTAATACTCCAAGTGTGACATTTAACACAGCTGTATACACAGATCACCTGCTGTAGTCAACAAAAAGTTCTTGACAGTGTAAAGGATATGCAGGTAGTCGTTCACTTAAGACTTGTGTATTTGACTTAACAGCCACTACTGTGTCTCATGGGCAAACAATTTTGGCTATGCCAGCTTCTTAGGCAGTGACAGATTCATCTCTATCAGTTTATTACCTGCAGCAGTTTCAACTACATTCAGTTACATTTGTCTTACAGGAAAAAAGGCAACTGATCTTGACACAAAAATTAAGGTGATTAAGCAGTATCTGAAGGAAAAAGTGACTGCAATCGCATGTGACTTTAAGTTATTCCATTTTACCCTTCTCTGTATATGCTGTACTGCTGCGTTTTGGCTTTGAATCTCGTTAACATTCGAAGCCTCTACATTGTGACTCAGGATGTGCTGCTACATGCGAACCGCCATGAAAAGGTAATGAAAGCACACTGAACTTGTGCATCTTTTAATATTTATTATTATAACTGCCTAAAATACAAAAACAGAAAACATGGAAACTCTGCCGGAACTCCTCTTCTCACAGTTAACACAAAGAACACTGAGAGGTTCACACTGATACCATAACACAGATAAAGAAAGGAATCGTGAAGCTGTTCAAGGTTCAGAACCCATGCAATTTTGTTATAACAAAATAAAATAACTTTCACAAAAATAGAAAATCTACACAATGTGTGAAGAATGATGATTAAAAAAAGGACATAAGGAACTTATTATACAGTATAATACATACGGTCAGGTTTGAATACGTTTCTGTCTGTCTTATGTCCAGTTTGACTTACGACTGGCCCACCATAGTTAAACATTGTCGTAAGTTGATGACTACCTGTACTGATTAACATTAATGCAGAATTTCAGTTCATTTTTGATAAAATATTTTGTGTACATTGGAAAAAGGACAATGCATAAATGTCATAATCCTTCAAAAATCATCCAACTTAATAAAAGAATAAGTGTCTGTCCTAGTGCGATTTCTAAAGATGGTGCTTCACAAACATTTTTAGTAATAAAATGCATTGCATTTGTCATTCCTATAGATGGCACATCACGACTCCTATACCAAATGGCATATAACAGACATATAGACACTGCATGGTGCACTTTAAACCACTGACGTCTACACCGATAACTTAGACTAGTCTATTTACTAAAATATTCTCTTCCATGAGAAGATTGTTTATATATTGTGTATATATTAATATAGATATATATATATATCTCATGTACAACAAAACTTTGCTGTAAAAAGTTGCAGGTAACCTTCCACTCTGTATATAAAGCAGGGCTACTAGAAATCGCAGCTTGACTAGTAGATTTGAAAAAATGGTAACCCCACAGACTGCCAAATGTATTTCCAATTTGTCCACACGAAGGAAAACTTGATTAAAACATGCTGCCTGTAATAATAAAAGATCCAGCTAAGTAGTTAAAAAAATTGAGCAATGGAGGATTTACCAGATAAATTGAGTGAACATCCCAGATTTTAAATTCAGTCATTGTTCACACTGAAAATTAAAAAATAAGTTATATTACGTGTTTTTATCTTTGTACATCAAAACAAGTAGAAATTTCACCATGCATGAAGTCCACCTTTAACTTATAACACAAGGCTGCTAGAGACTGTTTCTATCCTGTTGAGTAGCTGGTGTGTCAGCTTAATCTGGGTACATTCCAAGCTTTGATTGATTTTTCAAAATCACTTCAATATCACCCATGGAGCATCAATAACTCACTAGCTATGCTTGACACCTTCACTAAATGCAAAAAACAAAATCCTTAAAGCTACTAGTAGATTTTGATGTCCTATGAGAATTATTATTATTATTATTATTATTAGTAGTAGTAGTAGTAGTAGTAGTAGTAGTAGTATCTAGCTGTCCAATCAGTTAGTCTAACAAAAGTTGAAAATGCATTGCTGAATATCTTAAGTGTGTGGATCTGAGCACAACACCTAGATATCATTTATTTAATATACCATTTGGAGATGGCTGTATGTTAAATACTAATTTTCAAAAATAATTTAGTCTGAACTGAAGGAGGTTTGGTTTTTAGTGTTACATAGCTAAGCCTTTTGAATGGATTTCTCAGCAGTTGATTTGTGTAAAATGCAGCAGTAAAAATATCTAGTCATGCTATATCGTTTTAATAAAGGACTAACAGCTAGTGTAAAACACAGGTGTAAACTCTGACTTCTTCAGTTCAAATATTAGTAAAATATACCACTCAAACCACTGTGATCTAGCACACACAGTTCATGAAAGAGTGTGGTTCAGAACAAAGTGTTTAAAGAAAAAAAATGCACACACAGTTTTTTCACCCTATTCTCCAGGCAAGTCTGTTTTTATGTGGAGTATAAAATCATAAAAATGAATTGCTCACATGTTTGATATATGCCTGTACAATATCACAAAACTTTAGCACTTTAGTAGTACTGTATTACAGATTTCTGACTATACTACAACATGTCTTAAAAATTTTAAATAGCACTTTTGAATTTTTAAAAACTGCACAAAACAGTTTTCTAAGACAGATTGTTCAAAAAGTGGGTGATTTAGAGATGCTCTCCAAAAAAAACGTCTCCAGGAAAGATTATTCTCAGCACTTTATTAGTTATATCTGGACTCATGTAACCCCTTAGGAAAATATAATGGCTGCTTTAGCATGAGTTTAGAATGGCATCTTGCCTGACATCTGAGTTGCCTCAAAACCTTGCATATTGTTATCTTTTTAGTTTGCCAATAAAAGGTGTCAATTTGCTTGACTTCTCACTACATTCATAATGGCTAACACGGTACAACACCCTAGTACTAATGACATAAAAAGAAATTCATTTGAATGTTTATTTTGGTGTGTAACTCAAGCAATAAGGCTGTCCTCTGTGTTGATATAATTAACGAAAACAGCATATTTAGGTATTCAATGAAAAAGAAAACCCTCCTCAAAGAAAAATCAACTAAATATTTTTAAAGCCTTCATACTTTCAAACATGAAAAATACCCCGGATTCAATTTTACCCATATTGTGAATACTGCTTACCAATAGAAAATACTGAAACATTATGTAATTCATATGTAAACCTAAATAGAAATTCCAATTTAACATACTTTACACACCTTGGAACACATTTTGTAAGGGGCGAAGTACTGGTATTTTCCCTCTTAATCCCTTCTGGAAAGCGGACATACTTTGCATGACCTCATGGATTTTACTGGAACAAAAGTCACTGTCTAGAATGTGATCCCTTTAAGAGAAAGCAGGTCAGGTTAAAGACAGTGGAACCATTTCTAAGAATATATTGCAAGCTCTAATCATTTCATCTGGCAAAAAATCAACTAAATTTCTTAAATGTTAATTTTATTAAGAAATATTATTAATAAAAATAAACATAGGAACCCCAACGGAATGGTGAAAGTTTTAATGCCATAAACCTCCAAAGTTCACATCTGGGTTCACATCTGAACCAGGGAATGTATCTGTGTGGATTTTCTCCAAGTGCTCCGGTTTTCTCCCACTTCCCAAAGATACAGTGATTACTTTGCTTGATACTTTATACTGGTCTGGTGTAAGCAAGTGCGTGTGTTTAAGTTTAGTGCCCAGTGCTGATCAAATGGCAATAATAAGAAAGAAAATGCAAGTATGGACAGATGGGAAAAAATTGTGTTTTCTTGGACATAAATACCTCTCTACTATTGTTTGCTGTCCTTTTTTATGCTAGTTTTGATCAATGGGTGCATTTTTTTTAAATTTGATAGCCCTTCTAAAATGGAGACTAAGGCTATCCTATTGTTGCCTTTGCACTAGCACTCCAACTCATATAGGAACTGATATGTGAAAATCTTAAGAACGTGAAACAGCTTAATTACAGCTTCAAGATCAATATAACCTCTATTGTATCTATACTCTTTGTCTATCTTAACTCCTATTGAAACACCTTAACACTAGAATTACCAAAGCCTACGAAAAAAATCGTAAATCCAGCCCACCTTAAACCCCTTCACACCTCTCTGTCAGTGTCTTTTGTGTTGTAAATGTGCCGATCAAGACAAGCAGCAAGCAGCCTACTATTACATCCCCCCACCGCCGCAAAATGTGCATAAAGTTCTCCCAGCTAATGCCTTGATTATCTGGGAGTGAAATCCTGAAGTTTTAGAGTGGAAATAATAGATTGTTATTTGGAACACATGCATTTCATGTGTGTTCTGTTTCTACAATAATCTGTGTAAACACATTGTTAAAACAGAAACTTTTTCATATTTTAGTAATAAATGACAAAATGTAGGCATAAACTATATAATGTGTGAAGCCTGAAGTCCAAAGATCAAATAAACACTTTCACAAAAGGTTCAAGGATGATGTAACAGTTTCTGTGGCGCAGCAGTAAGAACTGCTGACTTGTAATCAAGAGTCCTCCGGTTCGATCCTCACAGCCTCTTATATTTACCGTTTTGAGTAGTGAGCTGTTAACATTATACAATAAACACATATATTTGGTTTGCGCCTGTACCAGCCAGTGTACATTTATAGTACTTGAAAAAGTTAGCGTTTTTTTTCCCCACTTTTATTCTCTCAGTCACGATCACGATACATACTACCGCCCCTCCCAGGGATCTGACGCTGTTAGTTTTTATTTGAAACTGGGAATAACTGTAGCTGTGAGTGGTGTTTTGAGACAATCGAACTGGAAATTCTCTGATCTGGATGGATAAAAGCTGACACACAAAACGCTGGTGAATCTGCCTTCTTCGTATCTTACTGTCACTTGATTTTTTTTTTTCATTCAGCTTTATTGAGTGTTCCTGCTCACGTTGAATTAGTATGCACCTTATGGTCCATGATGTGTGATAGACAGCCAAGAACCCTACCCCGCAGGGATGCCTGGAGGAAGAAGGAGCCGGGAGAGCGGCGCTTCTTTTCCATGGGTACTCGGCCGGTCCTTGATCCCTGGGGGACAGCACTTCCGGAACACCAGGAAGTGCTGACATACCGGGGATGGCTTATGCCCGGAGTGCTTTCGGGTGCAAGGGTAGCACTTCCACCACACTGGGGAATGCTGCCGGAAATACATCGTCAGGCACCTGGAGCACATCCGGGACAAGATAAAAGGGGCAGCCTCACTCCAATCAGGGAGCCGGAGTTGGGAGGAGGAAGACGGAGCTTGCGAAAGAGGAGTGGAGGAGGTCGAAGAGAGACAAAGGAAGTCGTTTGTGAGTCACAGGAACCTGTAAACAGTTGTGATAATAAACCCGTGTGTTTTGGACATTGGTGTAATGTCTGTCTGTGGCTGGGCTATCTATTACAGATGTCAAAGCTGCAGTGACAAAAAAAAAAAAAAGAGACATAGGTATATGATATTTGGAATTATTCATTTTATGACATGCATAGTACATTTCGGAAAGAATTGTGGCATTGATGCAACATTATTCATATTAATTCGCATAACATCTTGCTGTTATCAGTGGCCGCATGTTTTTTTTTTTTTCGATCTTGCCAGTGTCCACTTTTGGGTGCATGGTGCTGGTTTCTTTTGTACTCCTGGATATGCAGAGGAAAGAATAGTACAGATAGGTCAGCTCAGCTCTATATGCAATCATCAGATTCAAATGTTAACAGTTCACACGCACGCAAGGACCGTCCTTCCTACATTTACAACACGTGTACCTCTTGCAATGTACACACTTCTCTCTATCCTTGAACCTTTTGTGAAAGTGTTTATTTTTATCTTTGGACTTCAGGCTTCACACAATATATAGTTTATGCCTACATTTTGTCATTTATTACTAAAATATGAAAAAGTTTCTGTTTTAACAATGTGTTTACACAGATTATAGTAGAAACGGAACACACATGAAATGCATGTGTTCCAAATAACAATCTATTATTTCCACTCTAAAACTTCAGGATTTCACTCCCAGATAATCAGGGCATGAGCTGGGAGAACTTTCAAAAAGTTTATCTTACTGGGGTTGGTTGGGAAGCTTCATAGAAAAAAGGTAGAAGAAATTAAAATGTTTTGGAATGGACAAAGACCAAACCTAAAACCAAATGAAATTTTGAGGAAGCTCCTACGACAAGCAGGTTCATGTGGAAAGCTAATGTTTGTTATTAAGCTGAAGCAATTTAGCATAGGACTGAAGAGAACTCCATATTCAAGTTGCTGCAGCTAAAGTTAATATAAAAAGTGACTGCAACACAATTGAGAAAACTAAACTTGTTATTTGTTAACTACTTTTTTTTATTATTACAATTTCAATGAAAATGTTAGAAATATGGACAAAACTTTGAATTATGCATGTAGAATTTACGGATATTAAAGTAACATATTATAAAATATCCTGCTAATTTCATTCTTAATGAAACCTAATCTTCCATTTAGCCGAAAACCAACTTTAGGCAAAAACTGCATGTCTTGCAAGTAGCCACACTAAAATGTTTCTCTGATGTAATGTATGAAACAGCAAAAGTAAAATGCAATATTTCTTTAAATTCATGATGAACAAAGTGTAGGGAGCATACTCAAAATTGAATATTCTACCAAAATGCATCAGATGTGCCTATTTTTGTTCATTGGGATCTTTGTTGAATTGTCTTGAAGAGTAAAAGATAATGTACAAAGGCGCAAAGTAATGTGGTTTGACTCCCCAAGGTTTTTCAGGTACAAATGAAACCTGGTAAATAGAAGTGCCTCTGGAAGGGCAAAGTGAATGTGATGTTTCAACAACTGGCTTCAAAAAATAACCTGTGGAGTAGGCAAGCAAATTTTATACTGAGGCTAGTCTAGCACAGGTAAATAAAAATAACAAAAGACTTTGTGAGGTGGTAAAACATCCCAGTGTGACACAGCCTTTGCAAACTTACACATATAACTAGTTGGAAGTCAATGCTCTATACAAATAGCTTTTTTATGATTTAAAAACCCAAAAAAGAATTATTCCCACACCGGGGGAAGTACCACACAAATAGGTGGGAATTACTAAAGCTTGTTAAATTTAGAAGTTGAAGCTTATCCCTACAGGATCAGGTGCAAAGCAGGCCCAAAACCTGGATGGAGTAGAAGTTCAACACAGGGCAAAGCCACACTACCAATTCAGCTAACACATATGTCTTTCAGACGCGGGAAGAATACTGCAGTACCCAGAGAAAAACAAAATTCCATGCAAATATGGGGAGAAACTACTAACTCAATAAGACGGCACCTTTAGTCAATGTTCTCCACTGCACTACCATACAGAATTCTAACAGTTGGGTGCAAAGCTCAGTCTATTTGTATATATCCATAGTTTACTAAAGTAACAGTCATTGATACAAATAGTCTAATTCTAATGTTTTAAAATATACATTTAATACTAAAATTCTGGGTGCTTAATGTCACCCTAAATTACAATTATAACACAATAACTTTATTATCTGACATTTTCCTTATTGCAATTTTATCCTTTCTATCTCATATAAATCATTACAATCGAAAAGAACTAAATTTGAGGAGGAAAGTAGTTGGAGCCATCTGGCACCACACCATAGCACTTGTCAACTAAAGTAAAGGCAAGTCTGATTCCTTGTTTGTAACAAGCCGAACAGAACATATCCCTGTGGGCATGGAGAAAAGCCAATACTATTCACAACAAATAAAAATTGCTTTAGATGTATTGTCAATGTAAGAATAGACGGGGGGGTTCCCACATACACTAGAAATTATTATTATACTCAGTAGTGAGAAAAACAGTATCTATATTTTCAGCTGGTATAAAAGTAAAATTAAGTATTTATTTCAATGTTGTTCAAACAGGTTAAGTTGACTTTTCTACAGTTAAGGTACAAGAACCATGGCTGCCATTTCATTTTAATTGACTATAATGTTATTTCAGCTTTATTGAATTGTAATCAGTCCTTGAGCTTTGTTATGTTCTCAAAACACAGTTAATTTTTGTCTCCCAGCTTATAATAAAAACACAGCAATAAATTTCAAGAAATAAGTAGTTAACAGAAAAGAGAATACTTACCAGGAGGTATTTTTTAAAACCTATTAAAAGAACACAAGACTGTTACTGCAGGTAAATTAATAAGAACAATACATAATTATTTGCTTTGCTTTACATAGTTTAAGTTAAAAAACAAAAAAACACATGAGCATACAAACAAAGAATAAACATCTGTGGACTATGAGAGCAGAAACACAGTTGCAGCTAGTATTCATCGGTTATCAAACGTGAAGATTTAATCCAGTTTATATTTTGAGCCTATTCCTGGCATTATTGGTTCAAGGTAGAAACCAAACCTAACAGTGTGCTTGTCTATCACAGAGTATACTCACATGGATGAGAGTTCCCCTAACATAAGTGAAGTGAAGGACAAAAAAGTAGAAACCAGACAAAAATACACACAGATATTAGGTGTACAACAAGTCTAGACAGATGCTCACTAGGCTAGAATCCAGACCCAGGACTTTATCCAAGATTCTAGAGCTGTTACTGTAGATAGCAACACTAAGCCTTCTGTCTCTGTAGGTTCTGTTAAAGTAAGCTCTTGTTTATTAAAACATAAAAGCATCAGTACATAAAAGCTATACCTGTTGTCTCTCTTATTGTAAAATAAACAAATTCTGTTCTCAAGCTGATTTTTAATTTTCTTCCAGTTTATTATTATATTCAAAACCATAATAATGAAGTCTGTGCATTTTATTGGTACTGCTACTGATCTGTAAATTACTTTCCTTTTGGTTCAGAATTTGTTCCACAAGGCTTTTGACATAAGGGTTATGCAATTAGTTTAAGTTCAAAAGTCACTTTTTAGATCTTGTTCTCTGCCAAACCCTCTTTAACAGCATAAAATCACTTCACCCAGTACTGCTTTTAAAAAGGAAAATGCATCATATTTCGAGAGTAAATAACATTCACTCAATCTGATGCATACATGAAAATCATTACCACAGATTATTATAATACTTGAAGTGCCATCTAGTGACACATTTACAAATTTCTTGTAGAATAAAAAAACAGATGCTTAATATGAGAAAACAAATACAATAATCTTTCCATTACATATCTGTCAAAACTAAGCTATTTAAGAACAAAAATTATTTCTAGAATACATGGGTGATACGCAAGAATTAGTAATATTCTTCCACTTTAATAGCCACCTTATTAAAGATCATACTGTTATGTGAAATAAATTTACTACTGCAAAAAATAAATGTCAGAAGCTGGGAGAGTCATGGGAGACAGTTTAAGGGCTTAGATGATGGTAATTCTCCACCAATCCAAGGGGTGGTGCTGTATGATAATGTTCTCTCTTTTCCTCCCTTTGTAGTCCAGAAGAATGATGGCTCTCCTCCACCAAACATCACTTTCATTGTCCATACAGCTAGACCCACCTCATCCTGCCCAGCTGCTACATGAACAGAAATCCACCATCTTGGGCAGTGTCAACATGTGCTCAAGTCTAAGAAGGCTGTTTTTTGCATTTTAACATGATTGTTTTTGAAACAAACATGGGTGGAGTGGTGGCGCTGAGGCTAGGGATCTGCACTGGCAATCGGAAGGTTTCCGGTTCAAATCCCATAAAATGTCAAAAGGGTCTCTGCTCTGCTCGGCCCTTAACCTGCAATTGCTCCATCCTGGGTTAATCTGCATCCGCCCCTGCATGTAGGCCCTCCAACCTGCAGGGAAAAACTTGGGGGGTTGGTGGCAGAATTGGCACTCTAGCCACCATAAAAAAACTCCACTCCATCTGAACTAGTGTGGTGCTGAGGTATGGCTGCACTCGGGTCCTAATCTGGATCCTTAGTTGGCTCGTCGTGTGGTGGGTGCAGCAATGCACTGTATCAGTGTGTGCTCCTAACCTCTCTGTTTTTGAAATAATATATTCAGTTACAAAGGGTTTGCCTCAGGGTGCCCTAAAACACTGATCGTCTCTGTCTTTACTTCTTACAATGGCATAGTCTACAGGATTCTGGTGAAATTCAAGATGACAGAACAGCAGGACATGCCAGTGATCATTTAATCATGACTACAGAAAAACAGGCACTCAAAGTCCAATTCGGTCAATAACAGACTCAGCTTGCTAAATCAGAGGTACGTAACTGAGCTTGCATTTCCTTCCAACAAGAGCAATAGATGGGTCTGTCCCAGGTATTGATACCCCTCCACCCAAAAAACAATACTGAGCTCTAATTTTTTCAGATGTACTGCTACCCCTCATCACTGGAAGCGTACATAGTGGGTGCACATCCTAATGCCATTCTTGAGGGGACCGGCACAGTGGGCCTATTACGACCTCGATGAGCAGGCGGCCAGTAATTACAACCAACTAAAAGCAGAGGTGCTGCTCAGGTATGACATCAGCTTGGACCAGCTGGAGGAGGCGTGTCGCAAGTGGAGATTTCACCCTGAGCATTTAAATTGTGGGGCACAGCTGGGCAGGAAGGGGCGGGTCCAAGTGGACAGAAACCAGAAGCGATGTTGGTATAGAAGAGTCGTCAGTCTTCTGGTCTGCAGAGGGAGAAAATGAGAGAACATTATCACACAGCACCATCCCCAGTTTCGTGGAGAATAACCATCACTTGAGCCCTTAAACTGTCACCCATGCGCACACACATGACAAGCCATATATTATACTGTATGTCTGGTGTGCATTTTTTTTTTCATAATTGAAAAGTGATCCCCTGGAATACACTATAACAGTGTAAATCAGTATGTACAACAGAAATAGCTGGTGCATCAAAATGAAAAAAAAAATTACACAGATGACAAAAGTTTGTAGAAGAGGAAAGTTTTCAGTTGAGATTTAAAAGTGCACAAACAGGAGCAATCTCAGAGAGACTGAGGAAGAGTTGTTTTGGAACACCACTGAATAGTGAAGCTCATTTGTACGAGACATATGGGAATCTCAATTTAAAACTACCTAACACCATGAAAATGAAGCACAACACCAGAAAAGTGTTAACTTCAAACAAAAATAACTATTTTTGATTGTCACTGCAATAGTGCCTGCATGTTAAATTTAATTACTAAGGAAACTCGAACCGAAATTAAATATCCAAGAGCACAAAAGTAAATTCAGCCAAGGTTCAGTGCCTGATATTTGTCAGAAACAACTTCATGTGTGTGTATCTGTGGTAACAATCTGGATCTATGATAACAATCTATTATACTAAGCAGGATAAACCTGTGTCCACCTGCCCACAAAGAACTGCTTCAGACACGTGAAGGCTCTCCTTACACGTTTAGCTGACTGTAAATGCCCTACCCACCTCCAACATTTCAACGTGACTGAGATATCCAATTTGTTTTCATACATTGTGCTGTGGATGTGCTTGAAAATTTAGAAACTGTTGTCAGTTGGATTAACAGAAAATATGCATTATAACAAAATTAGACAGGTGCATAAATTTGAGCACAACATTAATACTTAGTTGAGCCTCCTTTTGCAAATATAACAGCCTCTAGACACCTCCAATAGCCTTTGATGAGTGCCTGGATTCTGGATGGAGGTATTTTTGACCATTCTTCCATACAAAATCTCTCTAGTTCAGTTAAATTTGATGGCTGCCGAGCATGGACTGCCTGCTTCAAATCATCCCATAGATTTTCGATGATATTTAAGTCAGGGGACTGTGACGGCCATTCCAGAACACTGTACTTCTCCCTCTGCATGAATGCCTTTGTAGATTTCAAACTGTGTTTTGGGTCATTGTCTTGTTGGAATATCCAACCCCTGCGTAACTTAAACTTTGTGACTAATGCTTGAACATTATCCTGAAGAATTTGTTGATATTGGGTTAAATTCATCCGACCCTCGACTTTAACAAGGGCCCCAGTCCCTGAACTAGCCACACAGCCCCACTGCATGATGGAACCTTCACCAATTTTGACAGTAGGTAGCAGGTGTTCTTCTTCCGCATTGCAAAGAGCTTTTCGTTATGTCCAAATAACTCAAATTTTGTCTCATCAGACTAAAGCACTTTGTTTCAAAATGAATCTGGATTGTCTAAATGAGTATCTGTATACAACAAGTGACATTGTTTGTGGCGTGAGTGCAGAAAGGGCTTCTTTTTCATCACCCTGCCATACAGATGTTCTTTGTGCAAATTGCACTGAATTATGGAATGATGTACAGATACACAATCTGTAGCAAGATGTTCTTGCAGGTCTTTGGAGGTGATCTGTGGGTTGTCTGTAACCATTCAACACAATCCTGCACATATGCCGCTCCTGTATTTTTCTTGGCCTGCCAGACCTGGGTTTAACAGCAACTGTGCCTGTGGCCTTCCATTTCCTGATTACGTTCCTTACAGTTGAAATTGACAGTTTAAACCTCCGAGATAGCTTTTTGTAGCCTTCCTCTAAACCATGATACTGAACAATCTTTGTTTTCAGATCTTTGGAGAGTTGCTTTGAGGATCCCATGCTGTCACTCTTCAGAGGAGAGTCAAAGGGAAGCACAACTTGCAACTGACCACCTTAAATACCTTTTCTCATGATTGGACACACCTGTCTATGAAGTTCAAGGCTTAACCAGCTAATCCAACCAATTTGGTGTTGCAGGTAATCAGTATTGAGCGGTTACATGCATTCAAGTCAGCAAAATTACAAAGGGACCCACATTTTTGCACAGCCAGTTTTTCACATTTAATTTAATTTCATACAACTAAATACTGCTTCACTAAAAATCTTTGTTCGGAAAACACTCCAGTACTCAGATATTCCTAGGAAATGAAAGACATACCACTGTTATCTTTTTTGTTGAAAGTAGAGTAAATTATTATGCAGGCTAAGAGGGGATCCCAAACTTTTTCATATGTCTGTAAGTATTGCTTATAGCATAACTTGGAATCGTTGCAGTGTGCTGTTTTACAATTCAACCATGATGGCCTCAAGTTTCTCTGCTTGTTAGTTTTCTGAATAGTACTTTTCCAATACCAACTTTGAGTACTGGCAACATGTCTCAGCGTACCAGTTAGTACTATTACAGTGTACCTGCGATGTTTCTTGTGTCCCAGACACACTTCAGTTAAATGTCACTGTATTTCACACTGCTCGTATTTTCATTGGGGACCACTCTTCTATTGAATGTAATTATTTTGCAGCACTCAAAATTTCACAGAAACAACTCCACCCTTCCATCAAATGCTACTGTATTGCCATGAAAAATAAAAACACCTGCAATATGGTTCTACTTCAAGCACTGTTTCTGACTATGCCCGTTTATCTCCTGCATACCAAACGTGCCGTTTAAGTTGACCAGACACTTTATATTGCCCCCTGAGTAGAGCTGTGTGCATGTGTGTAATCTAGCTCTGAGGCCCTACCTAGGCAGTTTCCTGCCCTGTACCCAGGACTGCCTGGAAAGACACTGTCCCTAGCACTAGAAAAAGCAGGAATGAAAATGTAGGTAT
This sequence comes from Polypterus senegalus, assembly GCF_016835505.1. Lineage (NCBI taxonomy): Eukaryota > Metazoa > Chordata > Cladistia > Polypteriformes > Polypteridae > Polypterus > Polypterus senegalus. The sequence continues at coordinate 77,351,466 of NC_053167.1, forward strand.
GTACTTCTTTTATTCGTGCTGTGAAATACAAGAAAAAAAGCAACAATAAAAAATAATTTTGAAAGTAAAGGTTTGGATGAATACATAACTATAGGTACATATTACAATTTGTTAACTTGTCTATTCAGAGAGATATATAGTGTGTATGTGTGGGGATATACATATAAATTATACCCCACCTCACACAACTGCAATCCTTGTTTTGAGAGATTGTTCAGGTGCAAGAGACTACATGTTTCCAAAAATGGTAAACTCTGCAATGCTAAGGAATATTAAAACTAACCCAGGTAAATCATAGCTGACACAATGAGGCACAAAAGAAAATTGATTCCAGGGTTGTGCATCATAAAATGTCTTGGTCATGTACTGAAAAAAATCCAGTTTTTGGAGAGAAATCCCTAAAGCAACACTTTTGTGTGTGTATGATTTAGTTGATATTGGTGTGAAACAAATGTTTTTATTTAAATACTTTCTTACAAAAAATTTGGAGTGTTATGCTCATCGGCCATTTGCAGCTCCTTTTTTACATTAGCAGAATAATAGCTGTTCATTTTTGGATGTATAATTTAGGTGCATTAATTGCCAAAAAAACCTTAGGAAATAAGGGGTTAAGACCCTCTGGAAGCTTTATTGATCTTAGTATGTGTTAAAATTGGAATGGAGGGTTAACTCAAATCTACACCACCTTTCTCATCCTTACTATTCACATGCACTTATTTGGTGCAGCAGATTCAAATTTTAATCAGATTTGGCAGATAATAAAGATGGGTTGCTTATACTTGCACTCACAAGAAAAGGCAGTTCTGTTGTATTTTGACTGTTCAATAAATGCTACCTTTCAGTGTCATTTGTTGGAGTAGGACATTTTGATCTACTGGCAGATGCCAAGAAGGTGACCAGCTGGGCTTGTGGGCATCAAATTAAAGAAGACACAGGGGTGGCATGAAGTTGAATAAACTAGAGGAAACGTGCCTGTCTGTTCACCTCACACTCTAGAAGCTCTTAGGTTCTAAGATTAATTACTGTATAAAACTAGCTTAACTCTCTACTCTGCCCACTTGTCCACATCATAAAACGACCTCCAGCCCTGCAGTTCAAGGCCTCCAGACTGTGTGGCAGCATACTATGCTCTTCTAAACATAAGCTGTGCAATAGGCACTGCAGGCAGAGTGCTACCACATACTTGATCCAACTCACCTACTCATTGACCAAATTCAGTATTTTCCTACCTGGAACAACAACCCTCTTTAAATTTAATTTGCTCCACTTACCGTATGTATTCATGGGTAAGTTCTCCCATGGATAAGTCGGGAGTTGATTTTAACGTATAATTTCTGGTATTTTATAATGTCAGTCGTATAAATTGAATGCGGAAAACTCACGCCATTGGTCCAAGAGATTATGATATGCTAACGCCCACCTGAGAGAATAAGGTGCTCCTAACCTCTCGCTCTCTCTCTGTTTTGCATATGTGACCACATGGTAATACCCAAACTATTCTGAAGCTACGTTAGCACTGTTTTGTGTTTTTTGCAGCTCACACCCTCATACACCTTTATCGTAAGAGCATCCCTTATCTACAATGGAGCATTCGATCAGAAGAAAATATGAAGCTGGTTTTAAATTAAATGTCGTTGAAGTAGCAAAAGAAATTGGTAACTGTGCTGCTGCAACAAACTTCGACGTGCCTAAGAAAATGATGCAGGATTTGGAGGAGACAAGAAGGTGTAAAAACAAAATGCAAGCGTCGCCTTTCTGAACGGGCGCATAACTGGACCTGATTTTATAATCAATTTTTCGGGTTTCAAAACCCGACTTTTATGTGTGTATATAGGGTAATAATGAAATAAGGGTCCAATCTTCACATGTTAACTTTGCTCAGGAGGTCAACATACAGTACTTTCTTAAAACACTGTACGACTGCACTTTAATGTATAGGTAATTAACACATTTTTACTTTTTAAAAGGTAAACAGTTTTCCATTCCCATTAAGGTTACCATGTAACACATCCACTTCCCAATTTCAAAAATGAAGTAAAAAAAACCTTGGCAACTGTGTATAGATGAGGAACTAAGGAGTGAAAAACTAGTGCAGAAAAAGAGATAAGATTACTACATCCCCAGCAACAGGTTCTAGCTTCATCAGGGAAGCCTACTTTCTAAGGCTGGACAACAAATATTGTACTATGTATTGGGCTACACACTGCCAGGTCCTACTAAGCCTGGCTAAACTCAGGAGCAGCAGCTCTATTTCAGGGTTCCATCAGATTATTGAGATTTTTATCTTATCATGCAGAGACTATAGAGAACTTCACTTCCGCCCCTGAATTTACCCATTCAGTCATTATTCACAACTCTAGACTGAAGAAGAGGGTAAGAGTGTAGACCAACCAGCAAAAGTAGCTTGGTTTGAAAATTCAAGTCTCACTTGACCACAAACGATTCTTATTGTAAACTTTTCACTGCCACTTCAGTGTTATGTCAGTCTCACAATCCCACCTATTCTTATCAAGAGGACTTGAAGAGAGTTAGGAAAATGAGTATAATTATCCTAAGCCATTTAAAATAAATCACAATAAAAATGGCTGTATAACAGATTTACCAGTTTGCAGCAAACTGTTCATGCAATAAAACATTTCAATAAACCAGGCCATGGGAACTCCTAACATGTTTTACACCCACCTAATTTGGAACTCATAAATAAAAAAAAAAATCATACTCATACATAGTTCATAATTAAATAAAATGATGTCAGCAAGTTAACTATACACATATTTGAAGCATAGCAAGAACACCCAAGAACTGAAATTATCTTAAAAAAGAACATTGCACAAAAACAAAACTATGACTAGGTTACCTGAACCAAAGTTAAGGGGTCCTGGTTTGCCACTGCATTATTGAAGGCACATTCGGCATCCTCAAGGATTTTTTGCATCTGTTGCAGTTTCTCTTCACTTTGCCTGTGCAGATTACTTTCCAGTAGAACATCTACAGAAAATTTCTTTTCCCAGGCTGCTTCTTCGATATCAATAAATAATTTTAGTTTTTGCAAGAAATGTAGAAAGCTTTGGCGTTGCTGCTCAATAGAATTCTAAAAGTGAAACATGAATGTGACACTCTTCAATTTACATTCACTAAATAAGCAAAAATGAAACTGGAAATTTGTGTGGGGTTAAAACTTAAAATTAAACTTCCATTACCTTTGAATTTGAGGCAGTCTGATCCAATTTCATGTGACTAGTTTGAATGTGCAGAAGATTTTCTCTTATTTTTCTTAAATTTACTTGGCATTCTTCCTAAAAATAAATTACAATAAATTGTACATGTTAATTTTTAAGAAAGCAACCTTGTTCATAGTATTGTCTTCAAATTTACCATTATTCTAAATGTTATATCTTTCACAACTTTTCCACATCAATGTAAGGGTTCTTTTTAAGTTGACATTAGTAAGAATTTGATGGTTACAAAAACTCGAAATTCAGACTGAATAAAGGTTATATACATCCACCTTTCCATCAAAAAATAAACCTGTTTAATTTGAAAGTTACAAGTTCTTAAGCTTATTCTGGGATCCTAAGGTATAAAGCAGTGACCAACACTGAACAGAGCGCCAGTTCATTACAGGATAATTTTGTGCATACGTCCACACAGGACCAGTACAGAGTTACCAGTTAACATCCCCGCGTATCTGGGATTTGAAACCCATGAGGGTATGGAAAGAACGTTTATACTCCAGAAGTTGGGAGCCTATTCTGACAAAATACACAATCAATTAAGAAACATTAATTAACCTAACCTGCAAATCTTTGGGATGCAAGGAAGTACAAGAGTAAAAATCTGTACACATGAGGAGTGTCATTAGCAGCTATTTAGCAAGTTATACAGCGTATATGTATGTGTGCACGTTTAGCATAAGTCGCTATTTACAGTATGAAATCATCAATATTCATCTACCTATTTTAGACACTACTTAATACACTTATATGACCCTTAGAGGCACTAGCCCATAAAGAAGCAATTGACCCAATGAAATACCAGCACATCACAGGTCACATACATCTTTATCTTGATTTAGGGATTTTTATGAAAGGGCACAATGATTGTGTCATTGCAAATATATTAACAGTTTCACAGTGATTTCTCTAAGGCCATATTGTCGTATCAAAGCTTTCTTCTCAGATGAACCACACAAAAAATTAGCTGATAAAGCACAAATTCTAAAAATTCTCTGATGAATAAACCTCACTTAGTAGTGCACAATAAATAAATCAAGGTTGTTAAAAAAGAAAATAAGCACATGACACCAATGAAGGAAGCAGTACTGTTCTTTAATATGTTTTAGAATTATTTATCATTCTTAATAGAAAACATTTATCACAGAATCAGTAGATATGAAAAGCTGACCTACAGACACAGCACTACTAAAACATTCCTATTGATAATGACTGTACGTGCTACCATGACGGCCCTGGTGACAAAAGCAGAAATGTTATAAATGGAAAATGTTGTTATACAGCATTAATAGCATTCAGGGACCAGTTTACACACTGCAGTATGGTGGAGAACTGTGGCCTACCCCAAGAGAATGATGTTCAAAGGTACCAAAAAAACTAGACTGCTTTTATTGCACCATCAGAGAAAAACACATTAACCAATGCCAGTGTAGAATCGTCTTATAAACTAAAATACAAAACAAAAATGTGTAGCTTGAAAAATCCATATGGATATACAGTAGGTAGAACTGCAAATTCCACACAGACAGTGTCTATCCTTGAAAAATATTCCTGGTTCCATTATAATAACACTACTGAAATTAATGTTGCAATTTCATTAAACATCTACTTATTCAAGATGTAAGAAAAAGAAAAAGATTCAGAAGCGTAATGCAGTTTATTTCATCTCAAAATATTACACAAACTAATAGCAAGTACTTTTGCATTTTTATAAACCATATAAGACTGTAGGACTCTATGCAGCAGTGATGATGATCGTGCTGTGTGATATCCCCTGTACTCAACCCCAGCATATATCAAGCCATGGACATCTAGTTCATGAATCGGACACTAGTGAGGGAATGAAGGACACAGACCACTACAAAAACAGTGAAAAAAATATATTAAAAGCAATTATATTAAGAATACAATAAATAATTCCCGAAAATATGAAATATTCAGGTAAGAAAATTTACAAAATCCAGCCAAGGCGTCAATCCAGCCATTTAGCTCTCTTACAGTATATAGTCACTCAGGGGTAATTCCTGAAAACATCTTGACGAATCTTGCTCTTCTATATTCTGGGAAGACTCTTCCCCAGATCACTTTCCTTCTCACAGCTCTGTTCCGTCTCAATCATCTAGACCACGGGTGTCGAACTCCGGCCCTGGAGGGCCGCAGTGGCTACAGGTTTTCATTCTAACTATCTTCTTCATTAGTGACCTGTTTTTGCTGCTAATTATCTACTTTTGCCTTAGTTTATATTAACTTGGCTCAGGCCCCTTAGGTGTCTCATTTTCATTAATTAGCAGCCAAACAATAATGAGACACAAAACAAGCCCATCACATGACCAACTCACCTGTGCCCATCGCACAATATCTGAAAATTAAGAAAGGTTAAGGTCTCAGTAAGGTAGACCTCTCAGGTCCCCAAAACATTTTGACAGTGATCTTAGAAAAAACAGAAAAATCAATGCTTTTGGAAATATCTGCTGTAGCAGAATGAGAGCAGTAACAGGCCATGGAATTCAATAATTGGTTTAATCAACAGCAAGAATGTGCTTCTCATTAAGAGATTGGTTGGAGTGAAATTGGTTGGAGTTTGAAATCCCAATTTATCGGGTCACCTGTTGGCTCGTTTCATGTCTTGCTTCTTTTTGGCACATATTTAAAGAAGAAATGAATCAATTCAGAGGACTGAATCCTTAAAAAGCAGGATATTAAAATGAAGGGAAATTAAGTTAATTAGCAGTGAAAACTGGTCACTGATTAGGAAAAGGGTTAGAATGAAAACCTGCAGACACTGCATCCCACTAGGCCTGGAGTTCGAAACCCCTGATCTAGACTCAAGGTCAAATTCATGGTCCACTCTTGTAGTAAACCTTAGCTGCTTGAATCCATTACCCTGTCCTCACTGCTTTGATGTTCTGCAGATCTGACCTTGAAATGATGATTCCTGAAACAAACAGACAAAATGCTAATCCTCATGCTCACCTCACCAAGATTCACTCTGGCTTTACATAACAACACTAGGAAACATCTTGAAATTTCATTGAATCCCAAACTGTCATTCAATCGCCTATAACTGCTAACATGCTGGAATCCTCCCTTTTAGGTATGTCTCTCAACGGTGCTAACTACCCCAGCTAACTGACATTGTCTTGATCGCTCTCACACCCTATTCAATTTCCATGCCAGCACTCCACTCATCTCTCTGGCCCTTTTTCTCTCTTTCTCCAGTGGTGATCAAATCCAACTTCATGTCGCTCTATAACCACTGCTTAAATATTTATGTTTTTGACTATATTCTACAAATGGCTACACCCACTTTAGCCTGATTCCCGAATTGCATTGTGATGCCTCGCCACATTGTGCCATCTGTAGGAATGCAGAACATTTTTTGGTACCTGCATAATAAAATGAATAAAGGTTAGCACTACAAGTACATCATCTGTACATTTTATGGCCAACCCTGATCTCCACTTTTTCTGACAGAAAAATCATCCAATTCTGAAACTGTCAATTTCAAAGCACAACAAATTCTGTGAGTATCAAGTGGGTGATTCGAATCAATAAAGCAATTAACTGATGTAATCAGCTAAGTGACTAACAATTTTTACTGAATTGTATTTTCTTAATTTGAGAGACGGTGTTACTTCTGTAAAATTACAAATAACAATGCTGGTAATCCAAGAGTTTTATTCTCTACTATTGATTGTTTGCTAAACCCAGGTCTCTCAATGGAATGCATCAAAAAAACATCCAGTGAAACTTTTGCTATATTTTTTAATCACAAAATTAATATTAGAAAAAATATAGTACATCCCCCCAATACTGATCCTATTAAACCCCGGTTATCCATTTTAAGATAATTAAAATCTTTCACCAGGATAGATTTACCTGATTTATATAATTTAATAATAATTTCTCAACTGCGACCTTCCACCTGCGTCCTTGACCCAATATCAACAACTTTTTTCAAAGAAGTATCTGGCATGCTAATTGATAGATTTCTTGACATAGTAAATTCATCATTAGATATGGAGGTCTTCCCAGATTGTCTTAAAACTGCTGCTGTTAAACCACCGTTCAAGAAAATTATCTCGACTCCTCTGCTTTAGAAACTTTTAGACCTATTTCTATAACCTGCCTTTCTTAAGTAAAATCCTAGAAAAGGTAGTCATTATGCAGCTAAATGATCACCTGAATAAACATTATGTTCTTGACAAGTTTCAGAACAAATCACAGTACAGAAACTGCACTTGTTAAAGTAGTAAATGACTTGCAGGTAAATGCAGATAGAGGCAGTTTATCTGTTCACATCCTCTTAGATCTGAGTGCTGCATTTGATACCATTGATCACAATATTCTTAGAAATTGCCTTAGTCAGTGAGTGGGCCACTAGGCAGTGTCTTAAATTGGGTTGGGTCTTAATTAACAGGTAGAAATTCTTTGTTAGTTGTGTTAATTATACTTCAAAGTACACATGATATTCTATATGGTGTTCCACAAGGCTCTATCCTGGGTTCGCTGCTCATTTCGGTCTCCATGCTTCCATTAGGTCAGATTATCTCGGGGCATAAGGTAAGCTACCACAGCTATGCTGATGATACACTGTATTTATCAGTAGCGCCTGATGACCCCGACTCTCTTGAATCACTGACACAATGTCTTGCTTGTGTTTCTGAATGGATGAGTAGTAATTTTCTCAAACTAATTAGTGATTGGCAAAAATGGATATAATAAGGGTATTAGAAATAAATTTGATCCATTAGGCTTAAAAGTCAAGACAAAGGTAAAGGATTTTGGTGTAATTATTGACACTGACCTAAATTTTAAATATCATATTAATCAGATTACTAGGACAGCATTTTTTCACTTAAGAAATATAGCAAAAGTTAGATCCTTTATAACTTTGCAAGATGCTGAAAAATTAGTTCACGCTTTTGTTTTTAGTCGACTAGATTACTGTAACGCACTCCTCTCAGGACTACCCAAAAAAAGACAATGATCAGTTGCAGCTAGTGCAAAATGCAGCTGCTAGAATCTTAACTAGGAAAAGAAAATCCAAGCACATCTTTCCAATTTTTATGTCACTACACTGGTTACCTTTGCCATTTAGAATTGACTTTAAAATACTGCTTATGGTTACAATGCCTTAAATAATCTCACTCCATCCTATATTTCGGAATGCCTACCTTGTATCTTCAAACGAGTGTTTGCTTATAATTCCAAGAGCTAAACTTAAAAGAAATGGTGAGGCAGCCTTCTGCTGTTATGCACCTAAAATCTGAAATAGCTTACAGATAGAAATTCACCAGGCTAATATGGTGGAGCACTTTAAAAAACTGCCAAAAACCTGTAACTTTAACATGGCTTTCTCATAACTTCATTAAGTGTAACCCTGATATTCTGTATATGCATTTAATGATCTTTATTTTTTTTTAATGGCTCAGAAATCTGTACTAAGCCCTACTTTCTCTGCTGTTCTTTATCTGGTTTCCTGTGATGGCGATCTGCACCACCACCACCTGATCAAGGCACCATTTAGTTCTTACACTGATGGATTGAATGCCAGTCCACATGACCATCATCATTGAATTCTTCCATGTGAAGCCTGAAACCCATGAGAACTGATTTAGATTATTTATGTTAGGTAGAATGCCCAATATGGGGCTGGGCGATCTCGTGGCTGTGGAACCCCTGCAGATTTTGTTTTTTTTCTCCAAGCCTATTTTTGTATTTTTCTTTCTTCATCTTGTAAGGCGGTTTGAGCTACATCATTTGTATGAAAACGTGCTATATAAATAAATGTTGTTGCTAATCAACTAACCTTCCCTGCCCCTCTTCCACATTGCACACCAGAATGCTACAACTCTCTGTACTATTGTTGAGTTGGTTAATCATGGCAGCATCTGTATGACCAAGTAGTGCCTGTTCCTCACCTTACTTTCTCTAATAAAAATACAACATGTGCATAGCAGTGCTGATGATGGACAGCCTTCTCTTTCTGCACTTTGAATTTCAAGATCTTCTGCTACATTTTTATTTATTATGATTGTGCTTGCTATACCTTCAAATCAGCACCTTCTCCAGAAAAAAAGCAAGTCTGTTAAAACTTTCCATATCATGGTTTATCAGATACGGTGCAGCTGTTTGCATATTGTTTTCTTTTGGAGTTGGCACACATACGGGTAAAGCAACTTGCTGATGCTCACACAGTAAGTCAGTCACAGGCAGGAACTGAAACAACAACCCTGGGATTTGAGTCCAGTGCCTTAACCACATCACCACATTGACTTCCCACATAATGAAGATGAGCAGACTGTTTTATCTGTAAATATTAAATTAGCCTGCTTCAACTGAGGTTGGATATGTGCTTGAGTGTCATATTGATGGGCTAGTGCTTCATCAATTTTTAGTTCATACCTTCTAGTCAATGCTGAAAAGATAAGTAGGCATCAGCTCCCTGGGACCTACAGCATGATAACAAGATGGTTGGATTCATTAGTACAAGCACATGTATTAATATCCACGCGTACACACATACGTACGTTTTAACCTACACATTAACTTTATAATTCCACCATTCTGCAGTTATTTATATTGTATGTTGCATAACGTATTTGTATGTGATGTTGTTTTCCATTATAGGCAGCTCCAAAGCTACCAAGTTAAATTCCTGTCCATTAAGTACTGGTAAATAAAAGTCACTCTGATTCCAAAAATGATACTGATGCACGCTGGTATAGCCAATAAAAATATTTAAAGTGGATATTAGTTTAGATTTGTCCAGGTTAGAAAAGCGATTACGCATAATCAAATGGAACCTGCTGAAGAGATACAGCTTAGTGATGGGGCCTGGGTGAAGCTGTGCACATCAAAGGTTATAAGTGGGTTGTCTATGAGGCACGTTTTTTTTCTACCAAATCTCAGAGACAAACCTGTTTAGGTCAATTGGTTCCTCTAAAATTTGGCTAGTACCGTATAAGTATTTGGTTATCTCCAGTGTTTCTGGTTAAAAGTGACCGTGAAATGCAAAATGCTTGTCTGGTACAAGACTGGATAATGGCAGCTGTGGGTTTTATGAAACGTAACGTACAGATTACAAGTACATTGCATAATTGTTTCCCTTATTTCAAAAATAGGAGCCGAGGATTTTTAAGGGACTTGTTCAGAGTCACTGCGCATTAATAAATCCTGAAGGATAGCATCAACATGATGTCAGACTAAAAAGAGGAAGGAAATGATCTGGTAAATGTTTAGCATTTTCTGCTTCGGCAGTTTGTCATCTTAAATAGCTATGCAGAAAGTTGAGCTGTGACTGGCTAAAGGCTTCTGGGCGGGTCTTGGAGATAACGTTTGAAAATACCGCGTCACTGTGCCGTTCACCTTTCCCATTTTCCTGGTACAAGTTAACACAACCAACACATGTCCCCTAGGGAATAAACTGACATCCAGGCAACCGGTACTAAACATCGCGATTAGGAAGAGCATCATAACAATCCATCCCGCGGTACCTTCACTACTTACTCTCATCATGTTCAGCACCTCGGTTATTCTCACCACATCGTGCCCCTCGAGATGCCCGGACTCGGCCGGGATCATGCAGAACACACACAGGGCGGTAGAGTCACTCTTGCAGTACAACTCCAGTTCTTTGCCGTGCTTTTTACACAGTCGCTCCGTATTTTCTGTTGGGTTTACTAGAACATGTTGCTGAAAAAAGTCATTTTCCAAATGGGGCATAATGTGTAAAGTGCAGTACGATTCACCACAAGTGACGCAGCTCTTCTCGGCGCCAGCTTTCTGTTGGCCTTTACAGACGCTACACGAAACCCCCTCGGCTGTCTTATGCCGATATTTCTCTATGATGTTGCGTAGCGCCACGTTCCTGTTGAGCCGGAGCCCTGCTGCACAAGGTGCGAGGCAGAGTGGGCACGTGTAGTGAGCCTGTCGGCTGCGGTTCCCCAGTCCAGCCGTAGCTGATTTCTTGAGCTGTGAAACGCATTCTTCACAATAATTATGACCGCACGGTAGAGTCACGGGTTCAACGAACACATCACGGCATACGGCACAAATCAGCTCTTCATCTATTCCCAAAGTCTCCATTATCGCCCCGAATCGACTTAACATGCATCACCAAATTCGAAAGTTGTTAGAGTGCCTAACAAGTTGAGACTGTCCAGCTCGCCGCTTATGAAGAGATAACGGAGTCGATGACGTAAAACCCAGGAAACAGCGCGAGTGGGCCGAGCTTAACGGGCGATATGAAGTATGGATAGCCGCCTGGCTCAAAACGGTTTGTGTTTTCGCTGTTTGGACCCAAAGGCTGCAATCGGTGCGCAGTAGTTGTTAGGAAGATACCTGTTACTAAATAATGCTGATGATTTGAATTTTTGCAGTCGTCATAACACGAGCACACACAATACAATAATACAGCTAGTCATCGGAAGTAACAATTTGTGGTTTAAATAATACAACTGCATATAGTGCCTTTCACAGTCCTGCATATAGTGCCTTTCACAGTCAGCCAATAATGCACAGAGTTAAACAGCATTATTAAAGATGATTTAAACAATGCACTGGCTGTATGCAAATAAATATTGTATAGGTACTGTTCTGTAATTCTTAAATCATCAATAGCGAGAAGTGCATTTTTAGAGTGTGTAAGCATATCTGGTCAAAAACTTCGAGGTGGCTAAGCAGTTAGCACTCACTAATCCAGAATCTAAAACTTGAACCCTGGAATGTGTGTCTCCGTCGGTTTTACTCCTGTATCTCAAAGATATGGATGTAAGGTTAACTGGATTGAAAAGAGATGAATGCAAAACTTGGTGTCACAGGTAAGATGTGGTCTTGTGTAAAAGCATTTAAACCTTCCTAATATCATCTAATCTATACTAATAAAAGGCAAAGCCCTCACTGACTCACTCACTCACTCATCACTAATTTTCCAACTTCCCGTGTAGGTAGAAGGCTGAAATTTGGCAGGCTTATTCCTTACAGCTTACTTACAAAAGTTAAGCAGGTTTCATTTCGAAATTCTACACGTAACGGTCAAAACGGTCAACAACGTCTGCTATGTTGAACTTTCTTATTCATGGCCCCATCTTCACGAAATTTGGTAGGCCGCTTCCCTGCGCTAACCAAAACCAATGTACGTACTTATTTCGGTGGTATGACGCCACTGTCGGCAGCCATATTGAACTTTTCAACGGTCTTTGTTACTTATGGGCCCATCTTCAAGAAATTTGGTACGCGGGTTCCCAACGCTAACTGAATCCTACTTACGTACATATATACTTCCATAGCTTGCAGCTCGGTCACTGTGTGAGGTGGCGTTGGGTCCCCCATCCCAAAGCCTCCCACGTTGTTGGCTGCCTGCCTATATAAGGCCGTCCGTTGCTCGAGTCTCTACATTCCCTTCCTTGCTTCGCCACAGGATTCACGTCTCCCTGCTGATAACTACAGCCTTTTTATTTAATCCACGGCTTCTCCGCTGTTTTATTGTTTATTTATTACGATTATAGTTATTGTGTAGGTATTTTAGACTTACTTTACATTGTTCAGATACCCATTTCCTTTTTCATTCCAACCGTACCCGCATTAACATGTCTATCGAGGTGATCACCATCAATCAAAGAACTGTCACTTACCGAGTGGTTTCCATGCCACGGAGATGGCACCTACGTTTTCCATTCTCTTTGTTACATATTGCATGGCCATATCAGGCTCACTCTTGATATCTGGAGAAACATTGTGTCTTATGTATTGAATGACTAGGACAGGTTCAAGGTGTGGACTGATGATGGTACAGGAGATAATTATACTACACAGGAGCACTAGAAGAGGGAAATGCTTAAGCCCTTCACCTATGCATCTGCATGTGAGTTGATGGCTGCCGCTGAATTGTTCGGTTGTCGCTTTCAAGTGTACCGAAATGGCCAAATATTTTACACCTTTCGACAACCGCCAATGCCTCTTAAACATCTTAGATTGACAGGTGACGATTTCAGTAGTGGACACTTTGATGTTTATGAATGTTTAAACTCTCAAAAGCTGGATGTGAAGTTATCGATGAAACCGGTTGTGTGCTTACAACGCTTGACAGATGCCAAATGTCACTTCAACACAACAAATCCTGCAAATACTGTCGTAATTGAAACAAACCATGAAACTCAAACCGATTATGACAGCAGCAATCCAAGCTGTGAGAGTTGAAACAAGATTGCTTTTCACATGGCCAACTGTACTTGCATGCTTAAGAGTAAGCTCAGCGCACAGCTTGGTCATGTTACAACCGGAGGGCCGAACTGACAACGTGGTATACAAAGAGATCCTTAACAAATAATTATTGGCATATTTTCCCTCAGTTTTTAAAGGTTTCATTTTCTTCTTAATAAAAATTTTAAGGCAGTACTTCGCAACTGCGAAGCGCGGGTATTTTGCTAGTTTTATATATTTATCACAATAAATTGCTTCAAATCCTTAAATAAAATGTAATATTAGATGAAGGGAACCAGAGTAAACATATGAAACCATGTTTACATTGCTACTTAATGACTTACAGTGCACAGTATAAATGAGTGACCCTTTCTGAAGATAAAAAATATATTTCTGTGTTTAAATTATGAGCATTTTGAGTCACAAAAAGATAAATTCAAATGTATTCAAAATATAATTAACAACAATATAGAAGGATATATCATCAATATCTGTAAAATAAGTAATTGTGTGTCATTTTGTCTTCCTCAGGTTTTTTTTTTTTTTTGGTTTATGTTTTGAGCAATTTTGCTATTTTTAAGCTGTCCTTGGGCTATATATATATATATATATATTTAAGGACCTGGCAAGCCTGGAGGGATCACTTGTTGATTTGGGCAAACTATAGGACAGAGCTCCAGTGACCTAAGAAAGATTTTTTGTTTGGACAGCCACAAAGCTATTTTTTTTTCTTGTTCTCTAAAGACTTTAGTTGAAATAAACTGGGATGACTAGGTTGGCATCCAAAATTTTATTTTCTCATTTGCATGCTCTTTTCGCTCACACGGTCATGAGAGTTAAAATCACACCTTCTTCTCAGATTAACTGCTCAGGGACAGGCCATGTTACACGTCATATCTTACAAAAGTAAATTGAATTGAATTAAGATAGAATACATCTGCAGGACAATGATAATGACATTTTAAGGGTAGTTACAACAACATAATGAAATGTTTCTTCAGCCTATTTGCAAGTGCTGTGAAAGGAATTTAAATGTAGTATGTTTGAAAACCTATACTGTAAGCTGTCATTTCTTTTAGGCAGACAAGTGAACCTGTCCTGAGAAAAAAGAACAAAGCCTGAATCACACAGGCATTAACAAGCAGATCAAAGATATTATTCTGACTGTGTATAATACCTAAAATATTTAAAGATCAGCTTAGAATTTTGTTTGGAGCATGAATCAATCAATAAAAACATTATTATAATTAACATCTTTTAGCATAACTATAAAGTTATTTTTACTATGTAGAATTAAACATTGCACTAGAAGGGAATAATTGGAGAATTTAAATGTAAATCACATAAACTTGATATAAACTTGAGATTAAAAGAATAAGGTATAAACTTTACAGAGTGAACATTTTGTAACAGGTATGAATAAGGCTTAGTAGTCAAAATGTTTGATTGTAAAATTAGTTTACAATGCAATTCAGAAAATTATTATCCATTTGCAAAACTCAATTTTTTAATTAGGCCAGGGAGCCAATCCGCAACACCAGCAATCTCTTTAAATATGTATATATTGCATTTGTTGAAGAATAAAATGCACCTATAGAACGTGTTTAGAAGAACAGGTCTAATTTAGTATATCAAATATTATTTATTAAAGCTAATCAATCAAGTAATTTGCTGCCCAATTCTAAAATTCGTTTCTCCACCAGGAAGTGTGTAGAGGGAGACATAAGTGGATACATTTAATGAAACATTTATGAAAATGTCTAACAGTGGTGTACAAATACAGTAGCACCTCAGCACATTTGATTTTCCTTTAGTACGTTTCTGAAACAAGGTGAGTAACAATTAGCAAATGACTTGGGGCTGATATACTGTTGTTGTTGAAAATCGCCTTGTGTTATTGTAGGTCTTTTACATTTACTGTTCACTTTTGCAAAGCTTTGTGTTATGGTACCTGCCTAAACAGTCACTGTATAAAATGAAGATTGACTGCTAGCTATCAGAGTGCAATTACCTCATCTCTATGCTGCTTAAATGTTGACGTTTTCATTTTTCATTCTTGCCACTCAGTTTTCCATTTGTTTCTTTCTTGTTGTCGTCTTGTTAGTCATTGACAGCCCACTGTAATTTTAGGTGGACTCACATCTCTGTTGGTATTAAATGCTCACTGTCTGATTGGAAATACTATTGTACTCCTTTGACTGTAATAATGAAGACAGAATTAAGATGAAAGTATGTAGCATCTTCTGTTTAAACAGTAAATCATGGGGGCCCAACTCCAGTCCTGGAGGGCCACAGTGGCTGCAGGGTTTCTTTCTAACTCTTTTCTTAATTAGTGACCTCTTTTTCCTGCTAATGAACTTCTTTTGAATTCATTTTAATTGACTTGCTTTTTTAAGATTTGTTCACCTGAATTTCTTCATTGTTCCTCTGAATTGCTTCATGTCTCTCCTTAAACACAAATGAAATGTGTAGTGAGTGAGACAACAGAAGACTACCCAAGTCAGGGCCTCAAACTCCAACCAACTTCACTCCAACCAGCTGCTTAATCAGGTGCCAATTATTGTTGTTAATTAAACCCATTCTTTAAGTCCATGGCTTGTTGCTGCTCTTGTGGTGCATTAGCAGACATTTCCAAAATTGTGGATTTTCTCTTTTCTAAGAGCAGATCAGCATTCCTGAGACCTTCACCTTTCTTTATTTTCAGATATTTTATGATGGACCTGATTGTTTTGGCTAATTTTGTATCTCATTTTTGGTTGGCTACTAATTAAGGAAAAAGAACCAGTTTTACCTGAGTCTTCAAGAACAAGTCAAATAAAATTAATTCAAAAGAAGTTAATTAACAGCAAAAACAGGTCACTCATTAAGAAAAGGGTTAGACTGAAAACCTGCAACCACTGTGGCCCTCCAGGACTGGAGTTGGGCACCCCTGCTGTAGATCCTGACAGCAAATACCCACATTTTATATTTGCATTTTAATATTATGTATTATCAGTTTTTGTACTTGTGTAACAAAATGAATTTGTTTCTAAGGTCCCTTGGAAGATGACTGAACTCTCTCGTCAATGCTATTAGAATGGCAATAGCAGGAACATTGTTCTTTATTGGTGTAAGAGGAGCAATTGCAACCACTGTCTTTAACATGGGCTGCAGTAATTTGGGAAAACATCGTTTTTGACACATACGTAATTTCTCGTTTTTCTCGCAATTGAGAATAAACAGTCTGATATAAAGTATGTGCGATTTGCTAGTGATCGGCTGTACAAAATAATGTACCCCAGCAACACAATCTATATAAGGGCTCATTACAGATTGCTAAAGTAAGAAGGTGTTATCTTGTGTAATTGAATATTCACTGTCTTATTGTAAAAACTGCTGTGACGTTTGAATTCTGTTCCAGTATATAAAAAAGATTTAATTGGAATTAAATTAATTGACTCAAGATGTTTGGTGAAGAGCAATGGATTGACCAGTTTTGGCCCATATGGATGCTATTTCAACTTGTTCTACTCTCAAATAAAAACGGAATAAAAAAATGTACTATAATATGGAACGAAACTGCAGTACTTAATACACCACATGAACGATCACAATATGACTCCGAAATCGTGTTAATATTTCATTTTAACAGCATAACACAAGAGTGTGGAACAATCGTTAAGTACCCGGACCAAAAAAAAAAAAAAAAATGCGCCACCATACGAACTCGGGAGATGAGCATCACCTATTAAGATGTACAGTACTTATTATTAAACGGCTCCATTATATTTATCTTACACAAAACCTGGCATTGTGCTACTGGTTAAAGATATGACTTCTTCTTTCGGCTGCTCCCGTTAGGGGTCAACTTTTTCCATATTTTCTTGTCTTCTCTATCTTGCTCTGTTACACCCACCACCCTCATGTCATCTCTTACCACATCCATAAACCTTCTCTTAGGCCTTCCTCTTGCCTGAGAGGTCTATCTTTAACATGCTTTTCCCAATAAACCCAGCATCTCTCCTCTGCACGTGTCCAAACAAACGCAATCTCACTTAAAGATTTATAATACCTGTTGGTGGCAGCTTTACAGAATTGAAACTTTTGGTGAACACTTGCGCGACTCAAAACGCTTATAGAATTATATGGGTAAATGGACAGTTTCTTTTGATCATTATTAGACTATAGGGAAAAGAAAAGTAAGCATTAAAATAATTTAATAAAGTTGCACTTTCTAAATGCACCAGTGCGTGTACAACGAATTAAAGCACTCGGAGACCTGTCACTGAATGCACAGTGCTTTATATGATTAGCTTTGCTTCCGTTTTTCCTTTTAGGCCTGAATTTTATAAACAAGAGTTTACAAAGTATACAAGAGTTCAATAATTAATAAAAAAAAATATATATTTCTGTCAGCACGGACGATGAAGAACCTATTCAATAAAGACGGGCACGGTGGATTATGGGATTTTTCTCCCACGTGACACGATTCCGCGGAAGTTTAACCGACACCGCGACTTCTACACTATAGGGGGGAATCGGCATTAGTAAAGCAGTATTTCCTCCTTTGCAGTTTGACCCTTAACTTCTTCATCATAAAAGTATCTGTAAAGAAAAATATCTGTTTATAAATATGCTGCTTTGTTTATATCTATATATATTTTTATATGCATAAAAATGCTTTTTACAACAAATTTTTCTTTCTTACCCAAGTGATTTGTACAATGGTTTGAACCCCGCTTCTACGACCGTACGATGGATGGAGGCAAAATTAAACCGCGATTCATATCCATGAGTTGTTTTGTACGCTATTTAAAACTTTCATTGTAAATTAACAGCAGTGGTTTGAGATTAAATCAAGTGCATCTTTTGCTGGGATTTTTGTCAGGTACGCGATTCCTATGAATAATTTTACTTATCTGCATTCTAATTTACGGACTTTGAGTTTTGTAGCCTTCGTTGTGAATCAAGCAAATCGTAATATGATAATGCGAATGCTTTATGTACATTTTTAAATTATTAGGCATGTGAGATTTTTATCTCTCACCACTGAATATTAATTCGCAGTAATCGTTATATACGAGCAAGCTTTATGTTTTTATGCCAAAGTAAAGTGACGAGTTTAAGAAATTCCCTTAGATAGTAATGATCAGTCACTATAGGTATCTGTGTTTTAGGCTTCTCTGTTGACTTCTTTAGCATGACATTGGCTCAGTCAGCAATGCTAGAAGAGATCGCCTGTTGGAATGAAGAAAAGTGCCGACAGGAATTACATTCCACGCTGCCCAAACTTGTCATATCCTTTCATAATGTTTATTGTATCAACAGAGAAAAAGAAAAAATATTGTTATTACAGACAGTGCCTCGAACTTTCTATTTTATTTTGCCCAGGCTGAATGGTATACATTTTACTTATTTTAGTGATGGAAAATTAGTTAGCATTTGTATTTAACAGTAGTCTTATTTACCTATTGTCTTTGTCTGCTCCTATCTGAACCATAACTCTACTCATTAACATATACTATATGTTTCATGTGTTTTATAGTAAATACTCTTTACATATGCCATTTAAACTGTGTCTTTAATAACTGGATTACATTGTTTCCATTCACTTCTCGAGTTTTCCTGAATATTACGCACTCCATTTATCATAATGCTGTCAGTTGGAATGAACACTTCAGTAAGTATGGTAGATTATTTCCTTCGTTCCCATACAGAATGTAATGATTGTGTGTACATATATACAGTGTGTGTAAACATGTACTATGAAAGTATATTTTAATTCAAAAGTGTCAGACAGTTTGCAGAATATTTTTTTTTTAATATGTGTCATTTGGAAGTAAGAATAAATTGAGTAAAAAGTAAATAGATATAAACATCTATATTTATGACGAAAGTCAAAATGTAAGTGCTTTTATAAAAAATGACTAATTAAATAAAGATGGGCTTTGATTACAACTAGGTCTTTTGTGCAGCATTTAAAAGAAAAACAAATTTATGCTCAATTTACTGGAACAAATAATGTTTACAATACCAATATTGAAGTAATTTTTTATCATTTTAGGTGTGCTGAAAATTCTTACAAAAATGTTTTTGCCCCATCTCCATGTTTCACACTTTGAAGAAGAATTGTTTTCAAAGATTTTACCAAAGGTATAGAATTTTGTGTTGAATAGAGATATTTGAGATAATATAATGTGAAGAGAACAAACTTACAGGTTTTAGGGTTTTGAAATTCATATATTACATTTAAACTTTAATATTTTGATGAAGTAGTTTATGGAATCTTAGTTTAAAATACTTAATAAGTAGAACTTGGGTGTTTATACTTGATATAATAATTTAAGGTCATAATTGGAGGCTGTGATAGCTTCTGTGCCTAAAGAAAGAATTAAAAATCTAAGAATATCCAGATTAAAATATTCTTCTATTTAGGAGACCTATGTTTTTGCAAAGCATACTTTCATAATATAAATATAATACATGTCTTTAAGGAGTAATGTTTTAGTAATCTGTAAAATGTTCTTTGGCTTGTTTCTTTTTTTGTTTTGGTGTTTTGACATTAAATAGGATTACAAAGAAATGAATAACAGTTTAATCAGTTTTTTTTTTAATTATATAAAAATGTTTCTTGTAGCTTGTCAGGATGTTTGACGATTTAATGAGCGAGTTATCCCTTAAAGCAAGTGGATTGTCTAGTCAAAATTTGGAATTGCGTACAGCACTAAGGCAGACTTTACAGGTAAGAAAAACCATTTTTAATTTGTTAAAGTTGAAACTAGGCAAAGTGACTCATGGGTAAATAAAGTGTTTCTTACATTATTTGCATCTTTTGATTGTCAAACCTGCTTATTTTCACTAGCTTCATTAGACTAAGTAGTGGGTCAGTATGAAAAGTAAACATTGGAGTAGGCCATAACGTGTTATGGGTAGGGTTCCAACTACCAAAAGTATGTGTTTAAAGCAATTTGTAATAATTGATATGGACAAAAATTATTAAACACTTCCAATAATTTTCACAGACAGTCATAAATATTCTAGAAATAATATCACAGTGTGTCAGACATTTGTCTTCATTGGAAGAGACTCTAATTATGGAGGACATCCGATCATTACCATCTTGTGCCCTTCATGTGTTAAAGAATACTTTCCAGCACTGCAAGGTAGGTACAGTTTTTAAAAGCTTCAGATTTTAATGGTGAATGTTGAATTTTTACAGGAAACTGTAATTATTTTATTTATCATGCTTGCAGGAAAGTGAGTCTGCATATAATGGACACTTATCACTGGTGGCAGATCTGTTGCAAGCTCTGTTTAAAGAAGCCTTTTTGCTTCAGAAGGCATTAATGGAACTTTTGGATAGAATTTTCTTAGAAAAAGCATCAACAGATAAAGAAGCTGTTAACATGGTAACAGGTATTATCATCATGAGCAGGAAATAATCAGTATAGTTTTTGTTAAAGACCTGCTTTGTATCTGGATACGTGCTCTGGTATTGCTGTACTTGTGAGTATTCCTGTCCTGTTCCTGTCCGATTTTTAAATAACGCCTAATGAAATCATCATTATTTATTTGTAGAAATCGTGTCTGTCAGTTTTGAACTGAGATTGTTACCAGTAATCTTTACTATTTTCTGTTTCTTTCTTAAAGGGTTACTAGATTTTTGTATCTCATAAATAAATCCACCAATGCCTTGTGTTACCTGGAAATGATGTAAACTATACTATTTCATAAGTAGCATTTGATAGAATTGGGAAAAGATGACACAACACTATGAGAATCATCTTAATATACAGTTCTAAACTCATTACCATTAATAATTGTCAAGTGATATTGCTAAATTGCCACATGATTGCAGCACATGCATAAGTTGTTCATTGTCTTTCATTTTACTGCTTATAGTACAACGGTGTGTCAAATTTTACTCATACTGCTCCTATTTTTTACTTTATCATCTATTTGATATAATGTTTATCAACCATTTAATAGTTTCAGAAATGAGTCAAAATATGATTTTAATTAAAGTTCTATTCAATATCTTATTATTGTGATTAATATTGAGGCCTTTTACATATAACAGTATAGTAATGAATTGTTGCATAGCCAAACTTACCCACTTTAGTAAAAGGACAAGTGCATTTCTGTGTCTGTCCACTGTAAATTTTAATGCTGAATACACTGAAGTGTACATGGATTGATTAGATTTTAACCTGTCTCAAATGTGTAACATAGCCAGTTTGAAAATAATTGCACAAAATCTGAATAAATGTGATTTTTTTTTTTTTTTTGGTCTCTAAAATATTTTTAAAAGGGTTCAATAGTAGTTACTAAATTTTATGATCTTTTTCAGTGATTCACAGTCTTCTAGATATTTGTTCAGTTATTTCAAATATGGATCATGCATTGCATGCTAATACTTGGAAATTTATTGTTAAGTAAGTGTTAAATTTTTTTCTTCTTTCTCACTCTTAGTAAAAGTAGACAACTGTACAATTTTGAACGAATGTTTTAAACTACTGTACTGTATGTCTTGTGAAGTTATGAGAGGTTTTTATTGGCCGTAGAAAACATAAAACATTCACCATTCCCATTCTACTCACATTCTGTGACTTTTGCAGACACTACAATTCTTTTGTTAGTTTTCAGCATTTTATGTATTTTCAACAACCATACGTAAGCTCTTTGGATTGATATCTCCAAACTACTTGCCATGGTACTAAGACCTTGAGCAAAGTGTTAAGAAAATTGTAGTATTCCCTCTTTGATGTACTGTTTTATACCTTGTATACTTTAATCTCTCGCTGTCTTATTTTATTTTATTTTTTTATTCGCTTGCCTATATTTTTAATTTGAATCAACACTTTAGTAGTAAGGAAAAGGAAATAGCATACTGTTTCTTGATAGGGAAAATGTTTTTAAAATTTAGTAACACATGTTTAAAAGTGAGTAATCAGTGAATTATATATGGTAAATGTTATTTTGTTTCTTTTTTTGTGTTTATTCCCAAACACATCCTTTATCCTTGTGTGTTTTTGTTGAATTTTCTTGTTTAGGCAGAGTGTGAAACACCAGTCTTTACTTGAAGAGCAGCTGCGGCACAATGACATTTTGGGGAATTTATGTGAAGACTTGCTTTTTTCATTTCAGTCCTGCTTACAGTTAGCCGATCAGATGAAGCAATCTAACCTCTCAGTAAGACAAACCACTGTTCTTGTCAAAATAAGTGCTTTTTTAAATCATAACATAGTTTTAATAAAACAAAAGTACTAAATTATTTTTTAGTGTGCTCATGTCTGTAATATCATTATCCAGTTTAAAAAAATCTCTTTGTCCATTGTTTACATTTTGTTTGAAAAAATGTAAAAAAGTTCTCATTCTTCATTTTGCAGGAGACTGATTTCACTACAGAGTATAAATTATTTCAGAAGTCTATAAAACTCTGTCGATTTTTTGCCAATACAATGGTTCATTACATTAAAGTAAGTGAAGTACTATGTTTGTAGTAAGGGAATGTTCATAAAGATGTCTTCAGCAGTTGATTATCTTTTTTGTTTCTTGTGTACAGGAATTTCAGCCTTTTCTTTCTAAGTGTTGCAGGAGAGTACACAAATTATTTCTTCAAATATATAGGTATGTCGGCAGCAGTATGTCTTATTTACATGTTTTTGCTACTGAAGTATAATGTATTTACATCTAGTTTACTAGTTTTTGTATAATTAGCAATGTATTTTCACTTTTTTGTTTCTTTCTCCTTGTATTACTCAACTATACCTAAATCAGTTTAAAGACTGTTAATTGGTATTTAAGGTACTTTGTAGTAAAATGGTTTGTGTGACTGCCTTGCAGCTCCTAATATTGGATTAAAACCTGGCTGGTTTACTGTGTTGCAGTTGACTCGGCTCTTTATGGACAGAAAGTGTGGAAGTTGGGGTCCACTGACTCTTGTCAGCTGTTTGGAAGTGCCCTATCAGTCAATGAACCGGGCAGGAGGAAGCTCGATCTTTTATTGTTGCAAGAGGCAGCACACTCACAGAGACACGGACACCAGTGTGGCAGTAAATCAATGCTACAAACATGAACTAGTGCTGTGCTCCTTTATTCACTTTATCAATTATGCAACAGTTCCATATTATTTAATTGTATCAGCAAAGACTTTTACCATAATTGATTGCATTTTGAGGTTACTGCAATACAGGATTACCTAGTATGGTCCTAACTCACTGTCCTTACTGGCAGTCCATTCGCTCCACTGACCCATGTATACATGACTTAAAAACTCATACTAAAAACACTTTGTTACAAGTGGAGAGCTCAATTGACCACAAATTCCCTGTTCAGCCTAGCAGAGCCTGTCAATAGGAAACGTACTAAACCACTAGAGTCACAGCAAGTGCACTTGAGAAAAGATTGCTTTTATTCTTTAATTCTTATATATTTTGAAGCTGTACTTGCTTTTGTCAAAATGTTAAACACTTTTGCTACTTTAAACAATTTTCAAGTGGCTGGGTTTTGCTACATTCTAAAATCTTAAAACATAACATTTAATACTTACTTATTTGCTACAGCAAGCTTAAATGTTCTTTGCTAATCTTATCCAAACATTTTGTTAATGCTGAAGCTCTTTTGCAACATAATATTCTTATTTCTCATGAAAAGGTTATTATATTTCATATTCCTTCATTAGTATATGCTTAGCAGGACAGTAGATTCAGCACTAACCTAGGAAGTAATACAGTTAGTTCAATCTTTAGACTCCGCACCTTCATTTTATGTTGGGTGCATACCAAGCCAGGGTTCAAACTATTTTTCCACAAATGTGAAGATAGACAAAAATATTGGGATATTGGGAAGACAAGTACATCAATTTGTTCCAAAGAAAATATGACAAATCAGAAATTTCCAGAATGTCCTTGACTTTCTTTTTTGTCTTATTTTTTAGTCATTTTCCACCTAGCTTGTATGCACCAGCACTTTTGGATACACACCAAAATGAAATAAGCAACATTGTCATTGTGGCACTGGATCCTCTCATTACTCTGATGTTGACCTTCACATCTTTTGCAGAAACGGTTTTGTCAGCAGACCAACGTGAGCAAAGATTCTTAAAATTATTAATGAATCCTTTCTATAAATATTTTAAAAGTTTTAGATTCTGAAAGAAAGTCTGTAACACAAATGGTGTTTGCTGCTTATTTAAATAGATATTTGCAAGTAAATTATATTTTCTCTTTCTGAAATTTTCTTTTAATCTAGTTAAAAGATTCATATTTCACTGCATTTTGTGTTGCCCTCTAGAAAATTCCTTCCCACAAAATCCTGAGATAGTTTTGCATTATCATTTGACCTAATGCAGAGTGTTGCTATTAAACAGTTTGCTATTAAACAGTTCATTTGGAAGTACCACAGTAATTTAATCATAAAATAGTGCAAAGGTAAACCTAACATATTTGCCTGTAATTCTTGTAGAATGGTTCAGCATCTATAAGTATTGTAGGAGCCAGTGACCTAGACTGAGTAGTAGATGTTAACTTTAACAAAACAGAAACATGTATACACAACAGTGTATATGGAATTCACTCTTGTGTGATATGTTTTTATTTGTTTTGTTTTTAGAGATATGTCCAGACCAGCTTCTTTCACAGTGTTTGTTACTAGTTAGCATCTTGGATAAACTCCCTTCGCTGCCAGAGGACAAAGTGGACATGTGGTGTCGAGGTAGTCAATTCCCTGAAGAGAATGTTAGGTAAACCCTAGGTAGGGGGTTGGGGGAATAAGAAAATAAATACACACTGTTTTTCTTTATCTAGAAATTGATCTATCTTTCTACATTTTTTTTTCAGGCTTCCTATATTCCAAGCACTTTTTTGGAGTTTTCAGCAGTGTTATTGTGAGCGGGCAGTGCCTGTTTATTTACCTGGGGTGATGGTAAATGAAAAACCTGAGAACAGAGTTACATTGCATCATTACGTCTGTGTACATCTTTGTGCTTTTGTTGCCTCGCTTCCTTCTATATGCTTCCCTGCTCTGGTAATTTCAGTGATCTTATATTCTTAATAATATGATCGAGTGTTCTGTATACCACAGCACTTCAGGGAAGTTAAAACTAACTGATTGCCTGTCTCTGCCCATGTCTCGAATCAATGAAAACATTTTACCTGCAGAATACATTCCATGACCATGAGTTAGGTTTGGCCGGTTTGAAAAAATGATGTCATTTTTAACATATTCCTAGAATTGCAGGCTTCTGGAGCTATCTGGCAGTAGTGCTAAGGACTGTGCTGTTGTACCATCCAAGTGTAACATTTAACACTAGAACTGATTTATTTTATACATGACTAAGTTATTTTTGATAACATTTTTTGCTAAATTCTATTACAGGAAAAGTCTCTGCTGAGTGCCTTGCTTTGCTTAGATGCTCAAACGGCTCTTCTTGCAGCTGATGTTTGGTGTTTTCTAGCAAGGTAAACATTATTACATTTTATGCATTAACAAATGCAAAACTGATCAATGAAACCAAAGAAGCCAACATGTAGAACTGGTCATTGATTCATTAAATGGCAAAACAGTATTTGTAATTTCATCTCCTCAGATAGCAATTTAAACAGAATTTTGTTCGGCTTTGCTGTGCTTCACTGTAATTTGTGACCTTGGGAAATAGTCAGCCCTATTTTTATTTATGTCATTTCACTGGTCTATCCATTATAGTGAGGTTCTCAGCTTAGTAATAATGGGTAAATGAATATATTAATATTATTTGATAGACAGATAGATACTTTATTAATCCCACGGGGAAATTCACATACTCCAGCAGCAGCATACTGATAAAGAACAATATTAAAGAGTGATAACAATGAAGGTATAACAGACTGACAATAATTTTGTGTAATATTAACGTTTACCCCTCTGGGTGGAACTGAAGAGTCGCATAGTGTGGGGGAGGAACGATCTCCTCAGTCTGTCAGTGGAGCAGGACAGTGACAGCAGTCTGTCGCTGAAGCTGCTCCTGTGTCTGGAGATGATCCTGTTCAGTGGATTCTCCATGATTGACAGGAGCCTGCTCAGTGCCCGTCTCTCTGCTACGGATGTCAAACTGTCCAGCTCCGTGTCTACAATAGAGCCTGCCTCCCTCACCAGTTTGTCCAGGTGTGAGGCATCCCTCTTCTTTATGCTGCCTCCCCAGCACACCACCGCATAGAAGAGGGCGCTCACCACAACTGTCTGATAGAACATCTGCAGCATCTTATTACAGATGTTGAAGGACGCCACCCTTCTAAGGAAGTATAGTTGGCTCTCTCCGTTCTTAAACAGAGCATCAGTATTGGCAGTCCAGTCCAATTTATCATCCAGCTGCACTCCCAGGTATTTATAGGTCTGTACTCTCTACACACAGTCACCTCTGATGATCATGGGGTTCATGAGGGGCCTGGGCCTCCTAAAATCCACCACCAGCTCCTTGGTTTTACTGGTGTTCAGTTGTAGGTGTTTTGTGTCACGCCATCTAACAAAGTCCTTGATTAGGTTCCTATACTCCTCCTCCTGCTCACTCCTGATGCAGCCCATGATAGCAGTGTCGTCTGCAAACTTTTGCACGTGGCAGGACTCAGAGTTGTATTGGAAGTCTGATGTATATAGGCTGAACAGGACCGGAGAAAGTACAGTCCCCTGCGGAGCTCCTATGTTGCTGACCACAATGTCAGACCTGCAGTTCCCGAGACGCAAATACTGAGGTCTGTCTGTAAGATAGTCCACGATCCATGCCACCAGGTATGAATCTGCGCCCATCTCTGTCAGCTTGTCCCTAAGGAGCAGAGGTTGGATGGTGTTGAAGGCACTAGATAAGTCCAGAAACATAATTCTTAAAGCACCACTGCGTCTGTCCAAGTGGGAGAGGGATCGGTGTAGCATATAGATGATGGCATCCTCCGCTCCCACCTTCTCCTGGTATGCGAACTGCAGAGGGTCGAGGGTGTGGTGGACCTGTGGCCTTAGGTGGTGAAGCAGCAGCCTCTCCGTGGTCTTCATCACATGTGACGTCAGAGCGACAGGCCGGAAGTCGTTCAGCTCACTAGGACGTGATACCTTTGGGACTGGGGTGATGCAAGATTTGAAATTGTTCAGTAGGATCTATGTTGGACTGGAAGCAAAATACACTATTCCACATTTTTTCTAGATACACAGATGATTATGGCATTAAAATATAGCTCTGTTTACAGGTATGGGACAGCAGAATTGTGTCAGCATCATGTTCATATCCTAGCCCAATTGGTGAGTAGTAGTACATTAAGGAAATATGTCTTTATGATGCTCTGTGAATATGCTCTTATCATATATTGTTGATCACAAATACAAATCATTTTATTATAATTTATTGTAAGGCTGTCATAATTTAGATTTTTACAAAAAAAATTGGATTTGTTTTAATGTTGCCAATGTGTGTACTAGGGTGTAAATGTACACCGCATCCGGAAAGTATTCATAGCGCATCACTTTTTCCACATTTTGTTATGTTACAGCTTTATTCCAAAATAGATTAAATTCATTTTTTTCCTCAGAATTCTACACACAACACACCATAATGACAACGTGAAAAAAGTTTACTTGAGGTTTTTGAAAATTTATTAAAATATAAAAACTGAGAAATCACATGTACATAAGTATTCACAGCCTTTGCTCAATACTTTGTTGATGCACCTTTGGCAATGATTACAACCTCAAATCTTTTTGAATATGATGCCACAAGCTTGGCACACCAATCCTTGGCCTGTTTCCCCCATTCCTCTTTGCTGCACCTCTGAAGCTCCATCAGGTTGGATGGGAAGCTTCGGTGCACAGCCATTTTAAGATCTCTCCAGAGAGGTTAAATCAGATTCAAGTCTGGGCTCTGGCTTGGCCACTCAAGGACATTCACAGAGTTGTCCTGAAGCCACTCCTTTGATATCTTGGCTGTGTGCTTAGGGTCGTTGTCCTGCTGAAAGATGAACCGTCGCCCCAGTCTGAGGTCAAGAGCGCTCAGGTTTTCATCCAGGATGTCTCTGTACATTGCTGCAGTCATCTTTACCTTTATCCTGACTAGTCTCCCTGTCCCTGCCGCTGAAATACATCCCCACAGCATGATGCTGCCACCACCATGCTTCACTGTAGGGATGGTATTGGCCTGGTGATGAGTGGTGCCTGGTTTCCTCCAAATGTGACGCCTGGCATTCACACCAAAGAGTTCAATCTTTGTCTCATCAGACCAGAGAATTTTGTTTCTCATAGTCTGAGAGTCCTTCAGGTGCTTTTGGCAAACTCCAGGCGGGCTGCCAAAGATATTTTGAATTTATATTAAGTAGACTTGCAATAAATCTGGCCTCATTTCTGCTTGTAGAGCTAACTTAAAGTGTCCCTGTAATTGTTTTGGATTCAGTAGGACAGAAATGATTTTTTATACGTGACAGTTTGATTGCCTTGCACGCCAAACTCTTTTGCCTTTTTGTTTTTCTTTCACATTTCATTTTACTGAAAGGACTGACTAGATTAACTGTGTAAAATACAATATTCGGAAGTCCATTTTATCCAGTTTAGGGTCATTGGTGAATGAAACCTATTCTGGCAGCTCAGTCATGCTAATTTGGAATTGGCAGTCAATTGAACACATTAATTATAACAAACTGGGGTGACTATTCAGTTTAATTTAAATTGAGAATGTAAAATATTGTGTAGCATTTCACAGGATGGCACAGTTTAAAAGTATGTCCTTCTTGTTGTCTTTAGGTTTTGCAGTGTCCAGGAGAGTGCTACCAGCTCATACAACTTTCATCATTGTTGAAACGAATGATGTACTTTATTACTGTGGAACATCATGTAAGAGTGAATTCTGAATTGCATATACAATTCTGGTTAAACTGTGGTATTGTAAAACATGTTCTGCTTTAATCCTCTGAAGTAGACATGGTTATGAATAAGTCTGTAATAATTCTGTCTTGAAATAGGTTCTCTTTTTGGAGAAGTTTTCTCCTGGGGATCCAAGTAATTTAGTGCTGTGGCAGCACATTTCTCTCAAGGCCTTTAATATGGATCTGAGAAAACAGGCAGCAAATAACATTGTGATGTCAGCCGTAACAGTCTGCACCAGGTGGATTGAGGACAGAGGTGTGCTACAGGAATTGGAACTTGTGGTGAGAGTCTTTCGTACAAATCAGTTTTGAACCTTTGTAGGAAGGACAATATGGGTAGGGACATGTTAAATGTGTAGATTGGTGAAAATAATACATGTATGTGCCTCACACAATCATCACATTTACACCTCTGAAAAGGAGTAAAAACGGTTCTTGTAAAAATGTTCAGTTCACACGTATGATCCTTCCTTTGCCTTTTTCTTGACAAAACAGAGCTTTGGTTATCTATCAGTACTCATTTGTCTTTATTCTTTTTGTAACAAGGAATAGACATTAGTCTCTGTGAATGTGATGTATTTTATGTCAGTATATGTGTATGTACTGTATATACAGACATTTATATAATCTGTCTAATATGCAGAATATACACTCAGTATAGCATTTGGTAGGGCCCTCTGTTTCCTCCAGATCAGTCTAGCTCATCAATGGCAACCTGGAAGCATTTTAGTCCGTGCTGACTCAGCATTTCATGCACGCATTTTGGCCGCATCATCATATTGCTTATTTCCAATTCTTCCTTTTCCTTATTGTACAGAGGTGTCATGCTTGTACAACTAGTTTAAAATGATGTGTCCTTTGAGACATGGCACATTACCCGGGTGTAAGTACTCATTTGGAAAAGGAGAGACTGTGGCTATGAAGGCACGCATATTACCAGCATCCTTTGGTATTTTGTGGCATTCATATGACACTTCATTGGCATTGAGAGGTCTACTGTAATGTATCCCCACATGAGAATAATTCTACCACCTACTATACTTGCACTGTTGACATAAAGCTTGATAGATTAATTCATTTATGTTGTTTAAGCCAAAATACATATTTCAGTAGGAATCAAGATTCATCAGATCAGAGGCGAGCACACTGGCAAAACGAATCCTCCTAGGAGAGAGTCGCCCAGAGCAGTTCCTTTTCAATTACCTGACATTTCTACATTTCAGTTTTTTTTTCTGACTATTTCAATAATGTGTAGGACCCCGGGCTTTTTACAACACAGGCTTACACAGCTCGTATTTTTATATTGAGGATACTTTTTTGACTTTTGCAGCCACAATATTGATTGTCTAGAGCGGCAGGCTGTTTGCATAGATGAGCATGTCTGTCTAGTAAAGTGACCACCAAATGTGTAATATAAAATAAGATTTGTCTAGAAACTGCACAAAATCACTAAATACACATTTCACTAATCAGTTATTTTTTGCATAAATTGATCACTTAATATTCCCTTAATATTTGAAGCTAGAGTAATACAATATAGTAATGATAATTTAATATAGTCTTTTTCCATTTTTAGAATACAGCTCTTTCTGCCGTGTGGTCTGTGTGCCGGTGTTGCATGGATGTTATTGATGAGGAAATTCTGAAATCTGTCACAGGACGTGTTGGTCAGCTGTGGATGCGCATGTCTGTCCATCAGGTAAGAACACACTTTTCAGGCTTTACTTGATATTTTACTCCCTCTATCCTTAGTAAAATATTAAAATCCTTGAGTAACAAAACAACAAGGCGATGTAGAAGAAAATCTATAAATAGGAAATACAGTGACCCGAAAAATCATTGAAATAATTTTTTGTACTTTGTTTTCCTAGGTTTTGAATTCTAGAAGGATTTGTACATCAGGGAGTTGAAAGCTTTGTGCCCATGTCAAAGGAAATGGCAGTGCAGTTGTTAGGGCTGCTGCTTCACAGACATTGAGTCCTGGGTTTGAGTCCTAGGTCGGGTCTTCGTCTGTGTGGTGTTTATATGTTTTCCTCACATCTGCAGGGTTTTTCCTCTCACGCCCAAATGTGTCTCTTCATTTAGTTGATAAAAGTGGCCATTGAGAGTGTCTGACTGGGCTCTGGGATGGACTGGCAGGGCTGATTCCTGCCTTTTGTCCATTGTTAAGAGGATGGGATCTGCCCGTGGAACTGGATTAGGTGTATTTTGAAAATGATCTAAGTCAGGCTTAAACACAATTTTACAAAAATTTGCAATGGCTTTTTTGTGGAAAAAACATCAGGCTGTTGAAATTGCCTTATTTTATTCTCTTAAGTTTTCCCTTAAATTGCTTTTGTGACTATAATTCATTTTAAACAAAGTTTGATTTGTTAATTCTGTATGTTTGACCAAAAGAATGCCATTATTGCATTTTTAAATATGAATTGTTTTGCAAACACTACTCTAGCTAGACTGTTTCATGGGTAAATTTTGAAAATGGTTAAGGAGATGGCCAAATGTATTGTCATATTTAGTTTCAAAAATTCATGAATCCAAGAACTGTAATTATTTTACAGTTATCACTGTGGTATTCTCATTTTGCCATCTTAGTCGCAGCCTCTAAATTAAATATGGTTTGTTTTACACTGCAGCTTCCAATTCTCCTGTCTTGTCTTTGGCCCTGCTTTGCGGACTCTTTAAGCTTTTCATCTCATTTCAGTTTCTTCAGTAGGCGCTGCCTAAGTGTCTCGTTCCTATATCTGTGTGCGCTCAACAAGCTTCCTTACTCCCATTCTATTAAAATCAAACAAACAAACAACAAGGTTGACTTCATTGTACTAGCTGACATATTAATTCTGTGATCAGGTGGCACGAAGGAAGGACGTTTTCACCCGGTAAGCCTTGCCGTTGCTTCTGGATGAGAATAGACTCATGGTATTGTTAACAGGTAGAAGCAAATGGAAAATGGCAGAGTTTTGATCTAATCAATTAATTTTTTTTTATTAATTTTAATTAAAAGCAAAGAACAATCCATACAATAAAATCTAACTTAACCAAACCAAAATTCAATTTCCAACTATAAAGTAAGAAAGAGAGGAGAGCCTGCCAACAGAGCAAATCTTTGAAGCAACAAGGAAGGAAGAATATCGTTTTCCTCAATATTGAAAAATGTTATTAAGTAGATCCTGCTATATCTTAAAAACGTTTTGAACAGATCCTCTGAGTGAGAATTAGATTTTTTTATTTATCTTAAATAAAGTACATGTATTTATATGTGCATACTGCCTATAAGGCCAAATTCGAATTTTAGGACATGGTGCATAATTTTTAAAATGTTTAACAAGCAAACAAAGTAAAGGTAAATATATCTTCTGTGAAATAAAGAAAAGCGTTAACTGAAGTTGTTTGTGACCCAGTAGGTCAGGTGCAGTAACAAGAGTTCGGCGTTAGTGGAGCGCCGGTCAGCACCAAAACCCTGCATCTCCAGGAAGTGTCGCTCTCCGTTTTGGAGTTCTCATGTCTTCTGTTAACTCAATACTGGCTCATGGCCAGTGAGTGTGTGTGTGTGTGTGTGTGTGTGTGTGTGTGTGGGCCCTGCACTAGACGAGTGTCTTATCTACAAGGCATTCCTTCTGGCACTTGACCACCATTAGGAGGTTCAGAAGATGGATGGATGGATTGTTTGACAAAAAAAAATTGTGTGAATCTCAGCAAGTAGATCTATCAGTTTTTAACCCAGTCCAACATCATTGTACTTTAATTGCAACTGCCATATTACATTTTTTTTTTCAAATTGTTTTACTGTGTAATAATTTGTCTAAATAAGCAAAACATCTGTCTGATTTTTATAGGTACTGAATCAGCCATGTGTCCAGGGCACTGTCCACCTTCTGCTGCTGTTATCATCGGCTCTGGTGCAAAATCTTGACCCACCGGTAGTCTCTCAGGTAATGCAACCACTCAGTGACTAAAGTAATGAATTCAAAATATTTATGGTGTGGGGAAATTTTATAAAGGAAAAGAAGTACACTTCCTTCTTTAGCTTGCAGCCTGCTTTTTATTGGTTTGTTTAAAAATAAGGTGACACTAAACAAATATGATGATAAAATTTAAAAAAACAAAATAAAACAAGTAAGGAATTATCAGTCACTGGAACACTGTGCTCCCGTATGCCCTTACACTGCCATGGTCCAAAAAGTCACCAAGCCTTTTGCCTTCCATGTATGACTTTCACCGAGTTCTTTTGTTAGTCAAACGATTATATTTATACAGAGATTTAAACAAACTCTCTGCCATGATGATACTTATCTTACGCACAAAAAATGTCCTACTTGACGATGTATCAGTGATTTTGAAATAAAAATACACACACACCCTTGCAACAGTGCCTGATGCTAGCTAAACAGCCATTGGCTCCCTGTCTCCCAAAATGCATTTAGCTACTTTAATAATGGATAGGTGGAAACTATTACATATTCTTAATCTCATTCTAAATTCTAATAGTTTCTAAACATAAAAAGAAAAGAATTTCATTTGTAATTGTGTATTTTTCCAAATGGTTTGATGTTCTGGACGAGCATCGTTCTGTTAGACATGTTTTACTCGGCCTTTGCTGTTGTTTCAGTACTATATGTGTGTTATGTATTTTATTTAACTCAAATAGCTCAGTATCAGTTAAATGTGATAAATCTGGTATGCAAAATAAAGTAAAAATGTTTAAATACTTCCATACTGCTCCAAAAAATGAAGGGAATCCTTAATCTTCACCGTCTAACACCGAATCAATGAAGCTTCAGGGATAGCAGTCTGTCCAGTTAGGAATCATAAGCGATTGTGAATCAACTTCACTTCCTTTGGTGCAAATGAAAGTGACAGCAGGTACACTAGAATGGCAGCAGCAAGCCAACCCCCTCAATAGGAATGGTTTTGCAGGTGGTGGCCACAATTGCATTATCTTTATCCTTTCAGACTGATTCTTCTCTTCTGTTTTATGCTAGTGTCCTTCTCACTATTGCTAGCATGAGGTGGTACCTGCAGTCGATTCAGGATGGCACATTCATACGTACCATAGCAAGATGGTTTGCCGTGTCTCCCTGCACAGTCTTGAGAGCATCGAGGAGATACCAGGACACAAGTAGAGCTGGATAGGGCCGTAGAAGGACATTGACCCGGCAGCAGGAGGGGGTATCTGCTTGTTTGTGCGAGGACGAACATTAAGGAGCACTGCCAAAGCCCTACAGAATGACACCAGCTGGCTACTGGTGTGCATGTTTCTGATCAAACTGCCAGACTCCATGAGGGTGGCATGAGGGCCCTATTTCCTCTAGTGGGATCTGTGCTCACAGCCCATCACCATGGGCCTGATTGGCATTTGCCAGAGAGTACAATTGGCAGCTTGGTATTGGGACTTTGTTCTCCTCACAGATGACACAGCAGGTTCACACTGAGCATATGTGACAGATATGAAAGAGTCTGGAGACATTGGGGTAAACGTTATGCAGTCTGCACGACCATCCAGCATGCCTGGTTTGGTAGTGCATCAGTGATGGTCTGGCAAGGCATATCCTTGAAACGGTCACACAGACCTCCATGTGCTAGCCAACAGTACCTTGACTGCTGATGAAAACCTCAGCCATTGTCAGACCTTATGCTGATGCAGGACAATGCATGGCCTCGTGTGGCAAAGGCATTGACTGGCCTAAACGTTCCACAGACCTGAATCCAATTGAGAACCTATGGGACGTTATGTATCAGTGCATCTGACACCACCAAGTAGCGCCACAGACTTTCCAGGAGCTCACTGATGACCTAATGCAGATCTGGGAGGAAATCCCCCGCAACACCATCTCGTCAGGAGCATGGTCAGATGTTGTTGGCAGTGCATACAGGCATACGGTGGCCATACACACTACTGAGACATATTATGAGCTGCTGTGATTCACACAAGTTGGATCAGCCAAGAATTACAACCATTCCGGCACAAAGGAATAGGCATCAATTCAAAGACCCAAGTCCATATCAGCAAATCCACAATATCCAGTCATGATCAGAGGCAAAAGGTTGCAGAAGGTTCCATTATTTACACAGAAGCTTGGCCATTGTGTTTCTGACAATGCAAGTCCTTCAGGCCGCTAAAAGGCTTCATCAACCTGTTGTGGATGTACACATAGTTGAATGTAATCAACATCAGTACAGTACTAGTTTGTTTTTTTTTCCCCTCAATATGACATGTCATATATTAGTGTAATAAAAGTAATAATCACCAGGTTATACATTATCTATGTCAGCCAAGCCAAGCCAGAATCCTTCCCGAGATTTGCCATTCGCCAGGTACCCAGGTCAGCAGATTTAAGCAGAGGTTTGGGTCTCATAGTTGCTGCTCTGTAAGTTTTTTTGTCATCTGTTTCTCTGTCACACTCACTCACCCCCTGCCGGGGCTTCATTTATAACTGGCCCCTTCCGACCGCGCGTCTCTGACAGGTCTGTGAGGCCGCAGCAGAATTTGCAATCCAAAAACACCACTGGTCTTTAATGTAAAACAACAGCTTCTCTGATGAGATTGTTTCCATTGTTTCTATGCAAGTAGTTTAACAACTGGGGATCATCTGTACACTGCTGTGTTGTTCAAAATATTGGATTTCACTATCGTAAAACATCGTTGAAGACCCAATAAGTTAAGTTTGAACTCTGAACATATGCAAATGTGAGATAATATAAAAATCAGCAAAGTGATTTGGATAAACTCATCTGACTATTTAACACGCGGTAGAATAATTTGTGACTGGAATTGGCCATAAAAAGTTCTAATTAGTGTCTCCTTATTAACAGAGAAATTTCTTAAATTGGTGATCTGCTTTTGTTTTTTTGTGCAATTGATTGTCAGGCGGTGCTAATTTTGAAATTTTAAATAAGCTAATGGAATTCTTTTTTTAGGTGAGAAGGCTAAACTAACACATGCACTGGTTCAGCTCTCAGCTTCTTTATGAAGTTTACTTGTTCTCCTTCTGATGACTGGACTGTACATGTGCACAGAGACATCCTTACAGCTCAGCCCAGTTGCCTCTGCTTTTCTGACAGATTGTTTTTTTTTTTTTTTTGCATTTTACTGTAACTATAAATCTGTACTGAATGTGTGCCTTGGCAAGAGTGTGAAAGGGAATTATCTTGAATTATAATCATTTTGCTGCTAGAAACAGATATTTAGAAGTGCAGGTCAGCGTCATCCATGACAATGGCAGAGTTTGCTTTGTGGTGCTCAGCTGACTTTGAAGAAAGCAGTAGATAACCACAAGTACCATCTTCTGTTTTTTTTTTTTTTTTAGATCGTGACATTCTTAAGCCTTCTTTTGCCTGCCCACCCGCCACATGAAACAGCTTTGGCCATTTTAGAATTCTTGGAATCATTAGGAAGAATATTTGTACCACAAGAAATACAGGTGGCTTTAAGTAATGTGTCATGAAATAAACTCAATAAATTACCCCAGCAATATTAATTGTCAAAACCATACAATTTGTCTTTGTGTTCACAGGTCCATGTTCTACCAAAGCTGTCAGATTTCTTTGCCTTCCTACTAACTGAAAAGTCTTGGATTCTCTACCAGCATGTTCTAGAAGCATTCACATATTTTGCGGAGGTAATATTTTTCTTCTCAAATTATCTTAAGTGGTCTTTTGTTTTCTCCCAGTGCATCCATTCCAGTGTATATACACATTGAATCAGCACTTTACTTGACACACATGGTTTAATATTCTCTGTCAATTGTCTTCTGCTCCTCTTGTGTTTCCTCTCAAGGTAACAAGGCATGAAGAAGTTGTTCCCCAAAGCTTAACATGCGAGGAAATGAAAAGTAAGGTTGTGCATTTTCTCAGTAAGGTATGCAGAAGAACTGAAAACAGTACTTGGTTAAATGGGTGTGGATGTGTATTGTTATTTTATTTATTATTGTTTGTTTGTTTCTTTACAGAATATCCCTTTACAAGAAAATGTTGACTTGAGGATAAAAAGACTAAAATCTGAAAGGTCCACTCTGAAAATACATCTGGAAAGAAATACTTTAGAAGCTGCTCATGAGCAGGTATTTTAAAATAATAATTACTGAAATTGCATTCTTAAAAAAGGTATTCTGTAAACAACAAAGATGTTGGAAAATGAGTAATTTCACTAGGATTATTTATAGGATTACGATTTCTGTACCCGCCCAAGGATGGCAGATCTTGCCTATACTGTCTGTTGATATTTAAAGCACGCAGATAATCCAGAGTTTATTACTTGAAAGCATATTCCTAAAATATTTTTGTTTAGATGTTTAATGTAACTTCCTCATGACGTTCTACTCACCAAATTTGGCCCTTTT
Source organism: Polypterus senegalus (assembly GCF_016835505.1). NCBI lineage: Eukaryota > Metazoa > Chordata > Cladistia > Polypteriformes > Polypteridae > Polypterus > Polypterus senegalus. The sequence continues at coordinate 77,389,095 of NC_053167.1, forward strand.
TGTATTTTTTTAAGGAGGCATGCTAGACAGTTTCAGGAATATTAGCATCTTTAGCACAAACAAGCATCCCACTGAATTCCACCTGACGGCCTGATATTGTAGTATGGCTATGACTAAATGAATGAATGAATATGTAATGTTTTTCAGCCATGCTCCAAACGTGTCAGACAGGAGACCGCTGAAGAGGAGCACTACGAGCGGGCAGTGCAGTTGGTAGAAGACGCTTTGAGTGCTCTGGAGTCGCTGCTGCAACAAACCCCAGCTCCAGAATGGCTAGCCCCCAGAATAAAGGGACTGCTCGATCAGATAACTGTGATGAGCAGCAGCAGGAGCGCCTGCTCCAGTGCTTCTTAATGGTGTCGTATGTTGGAGGATTTATTTATTTATTTTTATTTTAATAGCTTAGTTTTCGTCATTGTATAAAATGTAAATATGCTCCCTCCAGTGTATATGCTGCTCTATTTTTTACCAAAATGAATTACTTTTCTTAAGTTCTTAACAGTGCAGTTCTGTCTTATAATAACTCATTGTGTATATTTTACAGGTAATTACAAGTACAATGCAAATGTATTGATTAAAAAGTTGACTTGTTAAAAATAATAAGTAAACTAAGTATGAAAATAAAGGTGGCACGAAAAATTGGACAAGAAAACAGTGGCTTTAATAAGGTTGATAAGACGGGTTTATGATTTAACGTTAATGATGAAGGTGGCTAGCTGGCAGAGGAGCCCCATTCGGCCGTCTAGATCCATCTCTTTACACGAGTATTGTGTCTGCGCCCCCAACCTGACACGCCCCCGTGCCAGCATTTACTGTAAAAACGCGGCGCCTATCATATTCTGGGGTCTAAATTAATGAACTGCATGAATGGAATCCGCACTTCACTCTGACGCACAGCCTTCATCAATGTTTTAAGTTGTGCATCTCTAGAAAAAAAACCATTTGTGCACATTTAGTAATTTTTATTCTTAGTGGCTCTCAAGACTAAATGTAGTGCAAAGATGACATTTACAATAAAATTCACATTTACATTTGAATCATTTATTCCATCATCAATTGGGTAAGCATAAATAATTTATATCAGTTTCAACCAAACTAAAATATACAATCTTGTATTCTTGGCAGTTCAAGAGAGAACTTTTCTTGGCCCTTATTTAGATTTAATGCAAAATATCTCTATGGCACCAAAAACAAAGTCACATTTTATCCAGCACCATTCAAACAATGCTAGACTGGGCAAAGGCCTCATAATAAGAATGCTTATATTTTATTAATATACTAATTATCTCAAAAGATGGCTGGTCAAAGCAGCAATAAAAAGTTACAAATTAAACTGGTATGGCTTTACACTGTACAGGATAGTCTGTAAAAGACTGGGCTCAGCATCATGGGGTTCATTTCCTGTGACATTATTATTGGTTAAAATCGAGTGGATATTAGTAAATTTACCACATGTACTTGGCTGTAATTCAACGACAGACTGGAAGGCCCAGTTAAGCCTAGCAAAAGTTATTTTCTAAACCAAAGAACCTAATTTTAGTGCAATACTCCACAATCCTCAGGTTTTCACCAGTTGTTCTCTTCTCCCCAGGTCACATCACCATCATCCCATCCAACAGCTTCTGTCTGTGAAAGTCAAAAAAAAAAAAAAAAGCCACTCTGCATCAAAAGGTTTTCAAAACTGTCGTTATCAGTTCTGTATTAAAATCAATGTTGTTGCATGCATGATAAATGCAAATCAACGTACAATTATTAAATATGACAATGTGATAGGTGTTTCATCAGAATTCATCCAGCCCTGTTCCAAGATGCTCTGACATTAGTATTGCTTAATATGACAAGTAAATTCCTATTATTTACCAAATAAAAATATTTATAATACAGTAATCCCTCCTCGATCGCGGGGGTTGCGTTCCAGACCCCGCGATAGGTGAAAATCCGCGAAGTAGAAACCATATGTTTGTATGGTTATTTTTGTATATTTTAAGCCCTTATAAACTCTCCCACACTGTTAACATTATTAGAGCCCTCTAGACATGAAATAACACCCTTTAGTCAAACGTTTAAACTGTGCTTCATTACAAGACAGAGATGGCAGTTCTTTCTCACAATTAAAAGAATGCAAACATATCTTATCTTCAAAGGAGCGCCGTGAAGAGCAGATAATGTCAGAAAGAGCGTTCGCTAAGAAAAGCAAACAATCAAAAAATCAATACCTGCTTTTAAGTATACAGAAGCACCGCGATAAAGCGGCATTTTGTAGAGGAGCGTCCTATCTTCTAGGCAAACAGCCACTGTGTAAACAGCCCCCTCTGCTCACACCCCCTCCGTCAGGCAGAGAGAATGAGAGACAGAGAGAAGCAAACAAAACAAGCGCCACGCGGGAAGCATATCTTATAGCATTGAGGAGTTTTAGTTAATATGTAATACATGCTCTGATTGGGTAGCTTCTAAGCCATCCGCCAATAGCGTCCCTTGTATGAAATCAACTGGGCAATCAAACTGAGGAAGCATGTAACCTAAATTAAAAGACCCATTGTCCGCAGAAAGCGGCGAATCAGCGAAAAATCCGTGATATATATTTAGATGTGTTTACATTTAAAATCCGCGATAGAGTGAAACCGCGAAAGTCAAAGCGCGATATAGCGAGGGATTACTGTACTACCAAAGACTGAAAATGTCTTCTATGACAATACCTATGATCCAGCCAGCTTCTAAACATACATCATGGAACCTGGGGGTGCGTGCGTTCATGTACTTCATACCAGGTCAGCTTGACTGCCATACCTTTATCTACTACGTATTTTTGAATTATACTGGTTAGACCGCTATGTTCATTAACATCCAACGTTGGGGGAAAAAAACACCTTTGGGTTACTAAATGTTAAACTGTATTTTGCTGATAATTTTTAAATATTTTAAAATTATACCTTCCTGATATTAATACTAATGGGGGGAAAAATGGTCACCTGTACACATCTGTAGCAGTACCACATGAAAAACAAGTCTACTTTATGTTGACACAGGGTGGTGGGCATCAATGAAGCCCTGCATAGTTTGATTTATCACAAGAGCCAAGGAATGTGACATGCTATATAACCTCTGTCAGGCAACTCTACTGAATATGCAGCCAACACAAGAGTTGGTGCAGCTCTGGGCGACCTGCTCTCCAGACACACCAACTTGCCCACTTTTGCCTCTGGGCCTCTTGGTAAAGTGGAACAAACCGCTGAAGGACACTGGGAGATAAACAACATCTTGGCCACTGAACTGAGGTCTGCTTTCATGAACAGGTCATGGCACATAGAATTATGAATCACAGCTACTGGAGATCATTTTCACAGATCAGAGTAAGCTTTCTAAAAAAAGTTACTAGCCACTCTTAAGTATAAATATCGATTTTAATAGAGGACTGGAAAATGGTCGGGCAACATCACTTGAACATATCTGTTCAGATTTGAAACTAGACTCAGATGAAATACCCAACCATGGAGCCTTATTGTGTTTAACTTTTCTAATACTGTACTCATAATGTAATTACCAAATCAGCAACACTTTCTTTTCATTACATTTAGAATTAACAAAAAACCTAAAAGCATTTGTTTATATTATAAAAATAAACTTAGTAATAAAATAAATATTAAATATTCAAACTGATGACACTTAATCCAAGAACCATACGATAAATAAATAAAACAAAAATTCATAGTTTTCACAATCCTGTTCGGTGTCAAGATATTTAATTGTAAAAATGAACTTTTACTCACTTCTATCAGATCAATAGCAGCATCAAACTTGGCTGGAAGTAGCAGCATATCAATTTGATTTCGCTCGGCTGTCTCACTTCCCACTGGTCTTGCCTCATAAGCATCTGTTCGATTAGGCTGTAAGATTAAAGGGGCCGAGGACAACTTAATATCTGGAACCATATCAGCAAACAAATCCATTTCAGGATCACTCTGATTCTTCCTTTTAACGTGTATTGTAAACTCCTCTCCTAAGCCAACATTTAGAACATTTTTTTCTACTTTACTTGTTTTTTCCAGAAGTTGTGAAGTCTGTTTAGCTTCAGGTGGCTGGATTTGGTACCAGTTATTATTGACATTTTCTTCACTGTTCACTTTACTGGCTTTTGATACATAACTCAATTTTAGAGCTTTTGACTGCAGTGATTTCTGCATTGTCGAAGTCACTTGTGAAGTTGCAGAGACTGTGGCTGAAGAATAAACAACACTCTTCTCATTACAAGCTTCAAAATCATCCCAAGGCTCTTCTTCAACTGCTTCATCCATTTGGTCTTGACCTGTAATATGATTTAAATTATTTTCTGCAGTCCTTATTTGAATTTCAGAAATTTTCTCAGCATCAGGATCTTCAGCATCACTCCAGTCTGGCCATTCCTCCACAGTTATTAAGTGTGTACTCTTTTCTTTTTTCTCGCAGTATCCATTAATTCCCAATTTTTTCTCGAGTTCTGCACTTCTCAATGCTGCTAAAATAAACATTAAAAAATTTCCTATTTAAAAATGTACTTGGAGCTACATATTAATTTCAAATGCACAATGACACATTATGGAATAACAGAAAATAAAGTCACACAAAATTAAACTGCAAACCACTATATTATTTTATAAATCTACTCTATATGCAGGTATATAAAATCCTAAGCCTAAAAGTGCAACAATTTTGTGCAATTTTATGTGACTTTTTATGTCACAGTTTTTGTCACGCTTTAAATCTGGCTTATTTTAAAACCTACATATATATGGTTGGTATCACAGACAAGACTTTGTGCCAAGAGATTTAACCACGCCCCAGGCTGGAAAGAAAAGAAAGAGTAGATGACAAAGACAGCTGCTGTACAGGCTATTTGTTTCCCATTGTATCACCGTTTAAGAGGGGGTTTCGGAGGAGCGACTGCATCTCCTTGGGGTGCGTTCAGCCCCCCTCTTTACAACACGAGCAGCAGAGACCCGAAATGGCTGGTGCGTAGTGCAGGCCCTGGGGTTTGGTGAGCGAGTGAGCAGGGGGTAACCCCCTAGTGTGTGTGTGTGTGTGTGTGTGTGTGTGTGTGTGTGTGTATATATATATATATATATATATATATATATATATAAACACACAATGACACTATGAAATACTGTATATACTGCAAAGGCAGCCCCTTGACTGAAAAAATAACTTTCATAAATTCAAGCATATAAACATTATAGTAAATTAAATGTTAAATAAATATGGTACATTTAATATTAAACAATAGGCCTCCACCCAGTCTAAACTATTTACTGCATTTCTTGTATGGCTAGCAGAACATTTCAGGGAGCACGTTCACTTGATTAAAATCAAAGACCTTACAAAGCCTTTTGTAGACCACTTCACATCCCTTCCATCACAGCCACAACTGATCTCCTAATTTGTGTTCTTTAAAGATACTTTTTAAAGACAAACAGAAGCAGCTAAGCTTTGGATCACATATTTCTTCAGGTCTTAATGACAAACTTAACTTTTTAATCTTTCCCTTCATCTTCCCTAATGGCAGCTTTCTCTCATCTGACAACCCCCCACACTTTGTTCCGTCCATTCCCCTTTATATGTTACCTGCTTTTTTCTTTTCATACAGTATGTACACCTGATGAAGACAATGCAGCCATGACACAGCCCTGCACCAACTACATTTTATAAATACTTTTTTTTACTATTTCAGATAGCTATATGACTTGTACAATGTACCTGTTTGAAAGTTATATTGTCTACAAACCTGATTCTGATAAAACTGGAAGTTTAACATCCTCCTTTGTTTCCATAGATTTAAAGATTCCAAGCTTCTGACTTTTTGCTTCAAATGGTTTTGGATATACCTTAACTGAGGTGATTTTTGATGGCTGAGTAACATGTGCTTTAAAGTTATTTCCTACATGAACTGGTGATCCTTTGCGGAGAGGAAAAAACAATCAAAAAAACATGTGAGCATCTGTTTCCAAACCAATATCATCAGTCAATGCCTAAAAATACAGTACTTTATGAACCCTACTATCCAATTCAGAGTCAAAGGAACCTTATAGCCTATTCTGGGACATACACCCTGACTGATTTACTGGAGGAAATACAATATAGAACAGTGTTAGTAATTTCAGGTTTCTATATGAGAACTAAAAGTATAAAATAGGGAAACAGTTTAAGATGAACAGGTTTACAACATGCTCCAGTTTGAGCACAAATAAAAAAAAGTCAAAATATAAAATGCCAGGGCAAAAAAGAAAATCACATTTTAAAAAATGACAATAGATATAAAACTATAAACATCTACTCCTTTCATTTGTTAGCTGCAAATCTTAGGAAAATCGTGGTGCCATTCTTCAGAGACCAAGCAGTGCATTATCCTATGTGGTACCAATATTTTGTATTAAAAACAATTTCCAGACACTACATAAAATTGTACAACATTCCAGTTACCCTTTATTTTCAATACACTTACTTCTAAATAGAAGCAGCAGCACAACAATCATTGATGCCAGACCTCTGGTAGTTCTTTGAAAATTATGCATAAGCAATGAAACAATGTGAGTTATGTTTTAATAATTATGGTGAACTTGTCATTACCTTCTGGTGTTACATCTGCCGACTTAGTAAAGTTTGGAGTTGTGCGTTTAAAGACTTTAGTTCTTTCACCGCCAACAACCACTTGTGCTCCAAGCAAAGGAACTAGTACCGCCAAGCTCTGGAGGGTCATAGCAACTAAAACATCGCTAGTGTCCCTCATTCCCAGCAGTACCTGACCCCAAAAAAACAAAAAAAAAAGAATCCTATTATTAAACTCTACCCAGTTAGTCAGGGTTATGTCAATAAACAATATAGCAGGTTTTTAAAATGCCAGTGCCGAGTTCTCATTGTCTTGCAAAAGGGAATCCTGTTTGGTGACAAGATATTTAATTGTAAAAATGAACTTTTACTCACTTCTGTCAGATCAATAGCAGCATCAAACTTGGCTGGAAGAAGGGCAGTTGTTTCCCTTCTCACCTGGAGAAAGCAATCCACTCAATTCACATTGCCCCTCCTGTATCTTTGGCTAAACTACTGGATGGATTCTTCCATCCAGCACCCTTGTATATGCTTTACTTGGAGGGCTGAGTAGTGTGATCCAACTGTACTTGGAACACAATCTCCAGTCCCCTTTCTTAAATCTGGGGATCACCACACCAATCTGCCTCTGTAAGGAAGCTTTATCCACATTCTATTCAACACTGAATAGACACATTAGCCATGCTATCCCAAAAAGTCCAGTATTTTCAACATCTCCGGTCTGATTTTATCCACCCCAGCATTCTTGCCACCATGGAGTGCAAAAGTCCATAGTCAAACTGAAGCTCCTTTTAATACTAAAGAGGTTTACTATTTATTCATTAAATCTAGCTTGAAATCAGGACATAAAAATGTCTAAAATACACAAAATTCATACCTGTGGTAAAATTTGGTGTTTCAGTTCATCCTGAGAAAACATCTGTGCGTAATCTTCAATGTGTAAAAGTAATACAATGCGAACATGTTCCTCATTCACTTTAAACAGCTTCAGGAGGTGTGGGATAATATATCTACGATAAAGAGCTGGTGACATCAGACCGTCCTGGGAGCTTGCATCTATTTAAAGCAATAAATTTTAAATATAAGTATTTATAAAATCTAACTTATAAAAGAATGTGGGTACGCAGAAGGATATTTTTAAAAATGCCACTAGCAAGTATTCAAAGGCAGATTTCTAATTACAAAGCAATAGGCAATCTTAAATTTAAAGCACATCAAGAACAGAAAATAGAACCTATTTGTGTTACTGTCTGCTTAAATTAAAAATGTTTTTAGCTATTTCTGTGATAACACTCTTACTGAAACTATATTTGTTTATAACACTGCTGGACCAAACCTTATATGATTTGTAAAAGGGCCGAAGCATGTTACACAATAGACAGTGATACACGACGCAAACAGTATTCCCAATGTCTTCAAGCAGTTTAAGAGTATTAACATAAATGTTTTTGAATCATTTAGATGCAAAACAAATATAAACTGAAGTTTTAACAAAAAAAGTTAATAAAAGTAAGAAACAGTATTACCTGTCTTAGGCTTAAGGAGATGTGGAAGAAAACTTTTGATTGCTATAGGTTCTGCAAATACAAGTGAATTCAATAATTTGGGAACAAGGCGTGTTGCTAATAAATCTTCTGGTACAGACTGAACTTTGTCTAAAAGAAATCTACAGGAAAAGATAGATACAGATTTTTTTAATTATTGCATTTTACATTTTCTTAATGACAGTTAAATGAAACCTAATAGCTATATAAAGAAGTTTAATTTGAATGATTACTTAAACCTAGATAAATGAGAATATGCATAAAATGTGTATTTTGTGATTCTCCTAATTAGTGGGAGTCTGTTTTGATTCAGTATTAAGTTATAAATACATATTGTACTTAAAGGTGAATATTACATTACTGTATTTTTCTCTCTTATACCAGATTTGTTTCCATTATTTATTAAACTGAAACAAAAATGAAAAAACTGAATTTTATCATTCTGTACACTAAATATGCTATATTTTTAATCAGAAGTGTCATAACTTGGTTAAGATTTGAAATTAGCTTGAAATGTAAAGTTTGTGTGTTACATCTCGATATATTACGTTAGAAAACTGGACAACAGAGGACTGGATATCACTGGCTTCAATCGCATTGTTTGACTAGAACTGTACAATATTAACTAAACATTATAAATCTTGATACTGAAGAAATAACACACCTCCTCCTTTACAATTCAACACGTTTCCATGTTAATTGAGGACTCTCTTCTTGAAATTAAAATGTACTTGATACAAAGATTTGACATAAATTGATTAATAAAAAAAATCTTTTTGCATTTGTTAGAGACAGACGTTGCTCTCACAAATATAAAAAAGAAGGGAGTATTCCTTCCACTAAAACATTTTTACTTCACTAATTTCGTCATTGCTTATTCTGAAAAAATTTAAACGGAATGGGTTAGGGAGTAATTCATGGTGCATTTAAACAGAAGGCAATTTCTTTATAGTACATCTGCCTTTATTATCTACCAAGAGTGAACCATTTGAACTGCTATTAGGAATGCCTTCTTCAAATTTACATCCATTCATTTTAAAGGATGCAATCGGTATTTTTTAAGTCCAAGTTTTCTCTGCAATATCAAGGAATATATTGATTTATGGTAAAAAGTATGGTAATTTATCCGTGATTATTGTCTGGTTATCTACACAACACAGACAGCAATTCACATCTGAGCTGTTAACAGCAGTTCCAGGAGAGGATTTTTTGAGGTGAAAAAATATGCCAGCGGAAACCATGCCCCTGGGGCTAAAAGGCTGTTGCCAACGGAGATGAGAAATGGGGTGATGGTATAAAGATGGTACTCTTTAAAAATGGCTGAATCACACAAAATTATTTTTTCACCTATTTTCATAACATTAAATTATATCCTATAAAAAGCAGACCATGTACAGTGGGGGAAATGAGTATTGAACATGTCAACATTTTTTCCAGCAAATATAATTTCCAGAGAGGCTATTCAAATGAAATTCTCACCAGACACTGGTATTAACTCTGGAAATCCACAAATATAATGAATTCACAACATTAAAGGCCATAAATAAAGGTATGTGTAATAATACATATTCAAAAAGACTTTGTATTGATAGCTTCAAGATTCTTCCTGTATGAAGAAACCAATTGCCTGCAGTGCTCAGATGTGATTTTAACCCATTCTCCAAAAGTGATCGTCTTTAAATCTTGAAGAATTTGGAGGGGCCCTCATGTGAACCCTGATCTTTAGTTCCTTCCACAAATGTTCAATTAGACTTCAGTTAGGCGATTGATTGGGCCATTCTAACAACTTTCTTTCTCAGAAACCAACTGACAGTTTCCTTTGCTGTATGTTTTGGATTGTCCTCTTGTCTTCATCATCCTGGTGGATGGCTGCAGATTAATTTCAAGAATCTCTCAGTACATGGTCCCACTCATTGTTCCTTCACATACATGTAGTCTGCCTGTACCATGAGATGAGAAACAGCTTAACACCATGATGCTTCCACCTTCAAACTTCACTGCTAGTACAGTGTTTTTCGGGTGATATGCAGTACCATTTGTCTTCCAAACGTGGTGTATAGCAAAGTTCAACTTTGGTCTTGTCTGACCAGACTACATTCTGTCAGTATTTCATAGACTTGTTGAAATGTTGTGTAGCAAACTTTAAAGAAGCTTCAACATGCCTTTTCTATAGTAATGGAGTCTGGCTGGGTAAACACTCATAGAAGCCATGCTGGTGAAGTGCAAGGTTTTCTCTGTAACAATTGCACCTGCTGCCCCCAAGTCTTTCTGGAGCACTTTCCGAATGGTCCTAGGCTCTTGGGTTACTCTTTTGACTATCCTTCATCATAAGTCTTGTGAGGAGCTCCTGTGCACAGCCAATTGATGGTGGAGTGCTCTTTCCACTTGCGGATAATGACCCAAATGGAGCTTACTGGAAGATTCAGAAGTGAAAGTCTTGGGAGTGCTCTTTGCTTTTACCTATCATGAGATGTTTCTTGTGCAAGACCGTGGTAGCAAAACACCTTTTTATTTCCCATCAATATGTACTAACCCAGCTGATATCAATTTCCACAGACAGCAGGTGGAATTTCTTTCTAACTACTTAAGAGATTTCAGTTGGCTCCTTGACTTTCTTTGTCTTGATATACTGCTCTTTCTTAGTATGTTCAATACTTTTCCTTGTATTATTCCACTTTATTACACACTAGCTATGTAAGCCCATGCTGAAAAAAGCCCAGTCTCCTAGAAACCATGGATTCTGGCACTTCAATCAATCAATTGCATCAGCTGCGCATTAGCGGCTAAGCAAGGTTCTCTTTCCTCAGCAGTTTCTTTTTGCCGACGTGCTCACCTCTGTTGTCTATCAGCTGCTAAGCGAGTTTCTCTCCCCTCAGAGGTTCGTTTTGCTAATGTGCTTGTGTCGCTCGCGTATTAGTGGCTAAGTGAGTTTCTCTTTTCTCAGCGGTTTCACTTTGGTGGCAGAGTCGATTTCTTTCAGCTTCATGCTGTAGCCTCACATTTCTGGACTGGACAGACAGACGCACACACTTCCACATGTAGATGTTTATATATAAGATACCTTTATTTATGGTCTTTAATGTTGTGAATTCTTTATATTTGGGGATTTCTTGAGTTAATACCAAACTCTGGTGAGAATTTCATGTGACAGCCTCATTGAAAATATATTTGTTCAATATATAAGGTAATAAAATATTAGCATAAAATCAGAGCACTATACAAGATATCTTAAAAAATTACTTTCAATGCTGCTGGTAACAGGGCTTTGCCAAGACATCTGACATGGAGCTTTAAGCAGAATACTTTTGTCTGCTTGCAGTTTTTCCTCTGAAATTATATTTTTAATAGATTTTTAACCTCCCTTATATCTGAATATGGTAATCAAGAATTACACAGTATTACACCATATACACCAAACAACTATGAGGGATACATTAAAACTATACTGTATATATCTGTATATATAGTCAGGTCTGCAAGATGGTATTTCAAAAGATGGCAAGATTCTTCTGCTTTTAAAATGAAGACTGTGATACAATTACTTAAAACTTGACTTACTTGAAAAATTCATTCTTCTCATCTTCTGTCTTTAACGTCAATGTTTTCAAAAAATTAACTATTTGTAGGAATTCTGTACTGTTTTCCAATAAAAACAAACAAGTTACACTAGTTAATGTATTTTTTATAAATAAAGTGAACAGAGGAATTAAAACAACAAATATTGGGTATTTACTAAACTAACTGATTAATATTTCTGAATTCAACTATTCAAAAACTCACTACGAATGTATCGTTATGTTAAGTATGTGCTTCTGCTTCAATTTTGTATATCATCCCAAAATATCCAGACCACTACCACGAAATAAACAAAGGAATTAACTCATAATAATTCTAAAGATTACCTGAAAAAACTGTGTGATACCAGTTTGGAAAGAGAGCAGCGAACCGATGGCTCAGAGTTCAGCAGGGTAGTTTTAACAGCATGCTGGAAACTTTCCAAAACATCCTTAGGCACTACAAAATTGATTACAATGACCATGTTTAGCAATTAGCTAAAGTGCAAAGGCTACAAAAAAAAAAATATATCTGCATTTTATATAATGACACAATTCTAAAAGCTTACAGATTGAATCCAATGGTGTTATTATTATGACACTATGTTTAACTTAAAATATTTTACTTTTTGATAAAATTAGAAATTGGCACTATTGAGAAAAGGGGAAGTTAAAAAGCCCTATACAGTATAAGTATATATATATATATACATATATACACACATATATATATATACACACATATATATATATATATATATAAATATACATATACACACATATATATATATACATACATACACATATATATATATATATATATACACATATATACATATATATACATATATACACATATATATATATACATATATATATATATATATATATATACACATATATATATATACATATATACATATATACATATATATATATATATATATATATATATATATATATATATATATATATATATATATATATATATATATATATATATATATATATATATATATATATATATACATATATATATATATATATATATATATATATATATATATATATATATATATATATATATATATATATATATATATATATATATATTCACTAATCATGTCAGTGGTAGAGAAACAGACCTGAATTTAATGGCTTGTTTCAAAATTCTATAGCGTAAAATATGAAAACTGTTCTGTTGTTAAAAAAACAAAGGTTCCTTGATTTTAAAGAATAATGGTAGCAATTTAAGTCACCAATTAATATGACATGAAAAGCAAAAATACTATAATAGTAACAATATTTTCTTAGTTATTTTTAAATATACTTCATCATTTAAGTTTTAACTTTTTTAGATATCTACTTTTATATTTTTCTTCCACATATAAAATCACTCACCATTTTCATACAGTGGGAAAAGTTTTTCTACTAAAATTCCAAAGGAATAGGCATCTCGTGCATGACCATGTTTGTCTGGCAAAATCTTGAAACAGTTATCCTAATTAAAAAGTAAATCAAAAGTGTTTTCAAATTATGCTCTATTATTTTAATGATCAAAACAAGATTCAGCAGCATTTACCAAAGTAAAAATTAGTTTTTAATGTGTAAAAGGAAATACATTTAGAAATTATTTAAAAAATAACCTACTTTTTCCTCTGGTGGAACAGCACTTTGGTCTCTTACTGTCTTTATGCTGTCTAAGAACTAATAAAAAATAAAGAGAAATAATTCAATAAAAAGTTAAAAAACACACAGGTCAATGCACTAATATACTATGTTTAGCCTTGTGATTATGACCTGCACTAATATACTATGTTTAGCCTTGTGATTATGAGTCATATATATTTATTATCAATGTTTTCATTCGTCACCTCAGGTGTTGCTTCAGAAAATTTGCAAACGGTCTCCATTCCGCCTAGTTTCCAATGCCCATCTTCACTCACAAAGATAGATGAGATGCAAATATTATTATGAGTTGATTTTCCCTAATCATAAAAATATACAATATATGTCAGCATTCTGTTTCTATAATTAAGTAGTTTTATGATATCCATAAAAAAAATCTTACTCGATCATGTAGGAAAACTAGAGCATTTAGTATATCGTACAGCCCAGCACAAATCTCTTCAGATGAGAGACTCTCCAAAACCAATTCCAAGGGTTGGACTTTCTCTGTCACCAGGTGGATCCCATCAACCACAACTGAACAGGACAGAAAACGCAGCAAACAGGGATGGCGTAGAGTTTTGAGATGCTATGGGGAAAAAAATAAGCATCAACAAGAACAAAAAAATGAATGCTTAAATCTTCACTCTTGTTCCATAATCATTGGAATTTGTTTTCTCCCCAAAAAATATACACAATATTTGCATTGTAAATAAAATGTATAAATTTTATGTTATTTTTCAAAAGCATAAAGACAGCTCCTGGGTTATAGTGGTCTGGACTTACGACAATTCCATATAAATGAACACATAACCCTAAAAAGTTTTTAAACTTTGACTTCATTATTTATTTATTTATTTTTTTTACTTTAGGTAAGGAAAGGTAAGGTAAGGCTTCCATCAGTCAAAGGCAACTTTGGAAAGTTGCCCTCAACTTTGCCTTGCTGATGTTGTTTTTGCTGTTGGTAGAGTTGTTTGTGACTGATGAAACTAATGTGGGAGTGGCAATCTCTGTTGCAGAGATCACACTTGTCGGTGATCTTAGCTCTGTCTGTGGAGCAGCGTTGCTTTTTGCATGCTCACTTGACCACCAATGCTTTCTGGAGTATTTCTTCTCTGGACATGTGATGCCTCTTCACTTTGAACAATCACCTGCAGGGTGTTCCCAAGACATACAGTGGTGTGAAAAACTATTTGCCCCCTTCCTGATTTCTTATTCTTTTGCATGTTTGTCACACAAAATGTTTCTGATCATCAAACACATTTAACCATTAGTCAAATAGAACACAAGTAAACACAAAATGCAGTTTTTAAATGATGGTTTTTATTATTTAGGAAGAAAAAATCCAAACCTACATGGCCCTGTGTGAAAAAGTAATTGCCCCCTTGTTAAAAAATAACCTAACTGTGGTGTATCACACCTGAGTTCAATTTCCGTAGCCATCCCCAGGCCTGATTACTGCCACACCTGTTTCAATCAAGAAATCACTTCAATAGGAGCTGCCTGACACAGAGAAGTAGACCAAAAGCACCTCAAAAGCTGGACATCATGCCAAGATCCAAAGAAATTCAGGAACAAATGAGAACAGAAGTAATTGAGATCTATCAGTCTGGTAAAGGTTATAAAGCCATTTCTAAAGCTTTGGGACTCCAGCGAACCACAGTGAGAGCCATTATTCACAAATGGCAAAAACATGGAACAGTGGTGAACCTTCCCAGGAGTGGCCGGCCGACCAAAATTACCCCAAGAGCGCAGAGACGACTCATCCGAGAGGTCACAAAAGACCCCAGGACAACGTCTAAAGAACTGCAGGCCTCACTTGCCTCAATTAAGGTCAGTGTTCACGACTCCACCATAAGAAAGAGACTGGGCAAAACGGCCTGCATGGCAGATTTCCAAGACGCAAACCACTGTTAAGCAAAAGAACATTAGGGCTCATCTCAATTTTGCTAAGAAACATCTCAATGATTGCCAAGACTTTTGGGAAAATACCTTGTGGACTGATGAGACAAAAGTTGAACTTTTTGGAAGGCAAATGTCCCGTTACATCTGGCATAAAGGAGCACTGCATTGCAGAAAAAGAACATCATACCAACAGTAAAATATGGTGGTGGTAGTGTGATGGTCTGGGGTTGTTTTGCTGCTTCAGGACCTGGAAGGCTTGCTGTGATAGATGGAACCATGAATTCTACTGTCTACCAAAAAATCCTGAAGGAGAATGTCCGGCCATCTGTTCGTCAACTCAAGCTGAAGCGATCTTGGGTGCTGCAACAGGACAATGACCCAAAACACACCAGCAAATCCACCTCTGAATGGCTGAAGAAAAACAAAATGAAGACTTTGGAGTGGCCTAGTCAAAGTCCTGACCTGAATCCAATTGAGATGCTATGGCATGACCTTAAAAAGTTGGTTCATGCTAGAAAACCCTCAAATAAAGCTGAATTACAATAATTCTGCAAAGATGAGTGGGCCAGAATTCCTCCAGAGTGCTGTAAAAGACTCATTGCAAGTTATCATAAACGCTTGATTGCAGTTATTGCTGCTAAGGGTGGCCCAACCAGTTATTAGGTTCAGGGGCAATTACTTTTCACACAGGGCCATGTAGGTTTGGATTTTTTTTTCTCCCTAAATAATAAAAACCATCATTTAAAAACTGCATTTTGTGTTTACTTGTGTTATTTTTGACTAATGGTTAAATGTGTTTGATGATCAGAAACATTTTGTGTGACAAACATGCAAAAGAATAAGAAATCAGGAAGGGGGCAAATAGTTTTTCACACCACTGTATACTTGCAAACAAAGAAAACTAGTTTTGATGCAGATAAACATGTACTAGGCATAACTAATGTTGATACACAGCATGGTACATTATGTACTTTGCCACAATTTCACATCATTTTTTGATGATGCTTTTTTAAAAAAAAAGTTGGGATGCTGTGTAAAATGTAAATAAAAACAGAATACAATGATTTGCAAATCTCATAAACCCATATTTTATTCACAATAGAACATGGAAAACATATCAAAATGTTTAAACTGAGAAAATATGCCATTTTAAGAAAAGAATTAGGTCATTTTGAATTTGATGGCAGCAATACATCTCAAAAAAGTTGGGACAGGGGCAAGTTTACCACTGGGTAACATCCCCTTTTCTTTTAGCAACAGTCTGTAAATGTCAGGGAACCCAGAAGACCAGCTGCTGGACTTTTGGGAGTGGAATGCTGTCACATTTTTCTTTGATATAGAATTCTACCTGCTCAACAGTCCTTAGTCTTCTTTGTTGTTTCATGATACGTCAAATGTTTTCAATTGGTGAGAGGTCTGGATTGCAGCCAGGCCAGCTCAGCACCCAGACTCCTCTACTACTAACCATGCTGTTGTAACGTATGCAGTATACTGCTTAGCGTTGTGTTTCTGAAATACACAAGGCCTTCCCTGAAAAAGACGTTGTCTGGATGGGAGCATATGTTACTCTTAAACCTGTATATACCTTTATCATTGATGTTCCCTTTCCAGTTGGGCATGCTGCCAGTTGTACAGGGAATAGTGCAACCCCATATCATCAGAGATGCAAGCTTTTGAACTGAGCAATGATAACAAGCTGGAAGGCCCCTCTCCTCTTTATTCCAGATGACGCAGCATCCATGATTTCCAAAAAGAATTCATATTTTGAATCGTCTGACCAAAGAACAGTTTTCCACTTTGCCTCAGTCCATTTTAAATGAGTTTTGGCCCAGAGAAGATAGAGCTGCTTTTCTGGATCATGTTCACATGTGGCTTCTTCTTTGCAAGACAAAGCTTTACCCTGCATTTGTGGATAGCATGGTGAACTGTGTTCACAGACAATGATTTCTGGAAGTGTTCCCGAGCCTATGCAGTGATTTCCATGACAGAATCATGCCTGTTTTAATGCAGTGCTGCCTGATGGCCCAAATATCACAGGCATCTAATATTGATTTTCAGCCTTGTTCCTTGCACAGAGAGAGATTTTTCCAGATCCTTTGAATCTTTTGATAATATTATGTACTGTAGATGATGAGATATTCAAAATCTTCACAATTTTACATTGAGGAACATTATTCTGAATTTTTTTCCAAAATTTGTAGACAAAGTTTTTTGCAGATTAATGAACCTCTGCTCATCTTCACTTCTGAGAGACTCTGCCTCTCTAAGACGCTCTTTTTATAATTTATAATCATTTACTGACCTGCTGCCTCTTTTAACCTAATTAGCTTCAAAATGTTCCTCCAGCTGTTTCTTTTTAGTACCACTTACTTTTCTCCAACTTTTTCTGAGACTCGTTTCTGCCATCAAATTCAAAATAAGCTATATTTTTTAATAAAACAATAAAATGTCTCAATTTCAACATTTGATATGTTTTCTATGATCTATTGGGAATACAATATGGCATTATGAGATTTGCAAATCATTGCATTGTTTTATTTACATTTTACACAGCTTTTTTGGAATTGGGGCTGTAGATTTGTTGCCATTATTGTCTGGAGTGTGGCAAAGGCAAAAAGTTATCTTAAAAAGAAATTGAGCCAATCTTATAAGCCACAAAACCATCCATCATGGAATTGAAAAATACTGCTAGCGATCATTTCACATTGAATATTCACACAATCATATTAATACGAGGGGCATGCAATTATAAACAGGAATTTTCATGTTCTGTTCTTATAAAGAGTGCAAGCTAGACCTGACTCATTGGACAAACACATGCATGTTTGAACTTGTTGTTAGTAGTGCTAGCTCCTCTTTCCCCCCTTCCTGTCAGTTATAATCAACATGTCGGAGCAGGAGGTACACAATAGTGTTGCAAAGCGAATTATTAAATATTTTACAAATGATGAAGTCATTCCATCTCCTGTTTATTAAAAGACTTAAAAATCATTTGGGGATGAGTGTCTCTCTCAGTCTAGAGCAGGGGTCCTCAATCACAGTCCTGGAGGGCCGTAGTGGCTACAGGTTTTTGCTCCAACCCATTTGCTTAATAAGAAGCACTTATTGCCCAAGTAACACTTCTGCTTCACTTTAGTTGTCTTGCTCTTTAAGATTTTGAACCCTTATTGCTTATTTTAGTCTTAAACAGCTGTATTCTTGGTTTAATTACTCCTAATTAGCAATAAGATGCTAATGACAAAAGAAACCAGCAGTTCTCCATTTAGCTTGTTACCATTTACACATGTGTTTATTTATCATGTACTATTGGGTTTAGTTAAATACTTGGAAGGGAAGTGAAGAAAAAAAAGTGAAGCACTGAGAATAACTTGTTGGCGTAAGACTTCATATCTTTTTGGATGATATCCTTTAGAAAGGAAAATAAAATCTAGGTTATGAGAATGACTTGACATGGCACAGAAAAAGCACTAGCAAGCCATGAAATTAAATTATTGCCAAGAATTGCTTTCTAATTAAGTAACCGGGGGGATAGAACAAAAACATGCAGCCACTGCGGCCCTCCAGGACTGTGATTGAGGACCCCTGGTCTGTATAATTGGTGCTCATTCAGAGAAGGACTATCATCTCATCGATCCACTTAAAGAATTTTTAAGAATGAAGAATTTCAAGTTGAATAAAGAGGTTATTGATGCTGTGCAAGAATGGGTTAACATGCAGTCAAAAGACTTCTATTATTCTGGGATTAAGAAGCTTCCTGAGAACTGGAACAAGTGTATTGCAGTGGCAGGAGACTAGATAAAAAAACATTGTGTAAATTGTTTCATTGTATTTAATAAATAAAGTGTAGCTCATAAATTCCTGTTTATATCTGAACCCCAATCGTATATTCAAGGCTACAATTCAGGATAAATATATAAGCACAGTTGTTAGTTACCTAGATGCAAGATTTCCTGATATGCCAATATTATCCTATTTTCAAGACTTATCTGTGCTGGACGTCATGATCAAAGTTAGGCTGCTAACATTAATTTTCATTATGTTTCTAAAAATGGCAGTCCTGCTGCTTTATATGTGTGACTGTACTAAACAAGAATGGAATGCTGCATCAAAAATAATTAAAGGACTGTCATACAAAAATCTCCATCCAAAACAAACATTGCTAAAATTAGCCAAAACATCTGAGCTGAAAGTGTCTTCTCCAAAATTAACTGCTATTGGACTATTCATACCTGTGAACACAGCTAAATGTGAAAGGAGACTTTCTACTCTAAAATGAATAAAAATCTGTTTAAGGAATTACACGAGTCAGAACATGCTAAATAATCTAATGCTGATTGTTTTGGAGGGACCAGATTCATGTGATTTTGAAATATACCTTTTAGAAGACTTACTATAGATCATTTTAGGCTTCGTAATCACTATGAGTATTGTAAGATTTTTATTAATTGATGACTAAAAAAGTACTGTACAGTCTCACTCTTTTTTATTTTTAACCTCCCATATTCTCCTTCATCCACACCCAGCTAAAAAATATTATCTTTGGTTCAGTTGAATTTAAAAAATAATAATAACAACAACAACAATAATAATTGATTACATTGAAACAGCACTTTTCTCACTACTCAAAATACTACCATTCAGGGAGGACCCAGGACACAAACACAGGACCTCTTTACTGTGAGGCAGTAGTGCTACCATTGTTCCACCTGTGAATCTGTGTTCTATGAAATTAAGTTACTGTACTATTGCTTCACTGTAGTTTTACTAATATGTTTTGATTTTTTTTTCAGTAAAAGTAAGTAATGAAGCACTATGCTTTTTGCCAATTTCCGATTGACATTTTTAGTGCAAGTTCTGAATTATTTACAAAATGGGATTACAGAGCCTGAAGAAACGTTACTTATTTGTGTACTGAGACTTGCCTGGAAATTCAGTTTTAATTCTATGACACCTTTTATACTCTTATCTAGTTACATACTTTGCTATTTTCAATATCTGGTGTTCTGCCAAGTTGAAAAGCTAACCCCTTCTCACCTAAATAAGTGCTTATCTATATGATTTTTATCTTAGAATGAACTGTAGAGAACCACAAATGTCTCCTATTAACTATTGGTATTGTGAGGATAAAATTGCTTTAATAAACTGCTTTTATTGCTTGCTTGCCTAAGCCAAATATTGTGATCACTGTACAACCAATATTCAAAGTAAGGAGAACCCAATTAACCTAATTAAAGCTAACAAAATATTAAAAGAACATTTGGTCAGATAATAGTTAATCCTAAAAGGATGAGCAAGGCATATTTTCATTTCTGTTTTGGTCTGACAGTTTTTAAGCTATACTACTAACTTTGGCAGCTTGGTTGACTTTATCTTCATTTTCATGCTTGTATACAAAAACAGAAGCAGGCCTCCCATCTTCTAAAACAGCAGAGTAGATTGTTAATCCAGAAGGCAGAGTTAACAATGGTTCTTCTAATGTGCATTTCTTCAGTGCACTACTCTCTGCACCCATACTAACATTTGAATGCACAGTGTTTTTATTCCAGAAACCTACAAGAATTAAAAGAAATAAAACATACTAGGTGAGCAAAATATCAATTCTCTATTTTGTCAATAAGACTGATAATGTAAAATCAACAGATGATATTGCAATATTGTACATATTAGGAACTTCCATACTATTTAAATATGTGACATATATGTCTTTTCATAACATGTTATTTGTTGCACTGATAGGCACTCCATAGTATTCAGACATCTATCGAAATCCAATCTTATTTTCATAATACATTAATATAGCTCACCAGGAGGCTTTGACACATACTTCAAACAAAATACATAATTTCAATTTTTTCCTAATTTTATTCATGACTTGTTGTCAACAATGGTAATAAATAAGCGTACTACAAATTGTGTCTAAATCTGTCTTGAGATGGGCTAAGAAGAAACCTTTATTTAAAACTCATGATGTCTTCTATGTTGAATGCTGGTGTCAGGCCGACAACGATGTCACCTGTTGAAGTCAATGATACAGATTTTTTTTTTTTTAATTTAACCTAATAAAAGTCTACAAATCACTTTGAAAACTATGCAGGAGCATTAACAAGTGACTTCACAAAATAACAGTTGCAAACTAGAATAATGGTATGGAAATGAACTGAGGCATAAAATCAAAAGCCTGAACAAATAAAGGAACAGAAAGACTTCTCTACGGTAAAGTCTTTTTCTTTGCTGCAACTAACTGGAACGGGAGAAAGTCACAAATATACACACACAGCACTCGAGCACTAATTTAGTTTCCCACTGTATGAAGTCTGCATGTGATCCTCATATTCACCATTGGTTTATGTTATGTATTCCGGTTTCTTATTATATGCTCAGTGGCACTGAATTGAATATGTTATAAAAGAGATTGGCAATGTGCACGGACATCCTTCTACCCAAAGCCAGAGCTGTCTATTATCCCTTTTTAGTCTGTGGCTGAGGAAGGAAGAAAAGCCAGCCAAACTAAAATTCAGAGCAGCCAATTAATTTAAAAAATAAACCATGCACCATGGCCTTCTAAAAGAACGTTGAGAAATATTGAAATTTTGACATGTTTATATAAAGTAGAAGCTAAATATATTTCTCCAGTCTCTACAAAAAAAAATAATTACATTTATATAGCTCTTTTCTCACTACTTAAAGCGTTACCACAGGGAGGGCCCAGGACACAAACCCCTAATCTCCTTACTGCGAAGTAGTAGCGCTACCACTGCGCCCATGTTTGCATGACACAATACATTCAGCACGCTTCACACAAGTGTGAAGGATGTTTTTTACTTTGCATTTGTATCACATATTTATGCCTGTCACCTCTTAATACTGCCCCCTTCGCTTTTATGCATTCCACTTCTTTCAAAAAGCTGGTTACATTTTACGATCATTACAAGCATCTCTAAATATTTTTTATTTTTAGAAATAGTATACAGAGAGATCAAGTCCAAATATAAACAAATCAAATCATCCTTTTTTGAAAATACTATGTCCATATGTTAATTACAATAATACTGGACAGAGAGATACCAAAAGCATATTGTATCATGAACCCAATATCAAGATACATTTTGTATTATGAGGTTTAAATGCCACAGATTAACTATGTATATCTCTCTATTATAAAAAAAAACTTGGGAAATCTTAGGAGGGAGACGAGACCTTCTCGGAAGACAATTTGACGTCCCACGAGAGACACTTTAACGTCACGCGAGACAAGGCAGTGAGACAAAAGGACAGCTGCTGTACAGGATTTTAAATGATCGACACACAGCATGACAAGCAGAACATGCACCTCAGCAGTAGCAGCACAAAGCCAGCAGCTAATCTGTCCTCCGCATCTCCTTAGTAAGCCTTCAGCTCCCCACTTCACAATGCGAGCGGGAGAGACACGAAGTGGCAGGAGCGTAGCACGCCTTGGTGGGGGGGTGGAAGAGACGTGATCATCTCGGAGAGACACAAAGACTGAGCTCCCCCTTCACAACGTGAGCAGCAGAGACGCAAAGTGGCAAAAGGACAGCTGCTGTACAGGCTTTTAATCGATCGTGCAGCGCGACAAGCAGAGCACACAGCTCGCTAGCAACAGCAGCAAGACAGCAGCTGATCTGACCGCATCTCCTTAGCGTGCGTCCACACACACACACACACACACATATACACATACATACATATTATATATATATATATATATATATATATATATATATATATATATATATATATATATATATATATATATATACTGCTCAAAAGAATTAAAGGAACACTTTTTAAGAGTATAGCATAAAGTCAATGAAACTTATGGGTTATTAATCTGGTCAGTTAAGTAGCAGAGGGGGTTGTTAATCAGTTTCAGCTGCTGTGGTGTTAATGAAATTAACAACAGATGCACTAGAGAGGCAACAATGAGATGACCCCCAAAACAGGAATGGTTTAACAGGTGGAGGCCACTGACATTTTCCCTCCTCATCTTTTCTGACTGTTTCTTCACTAGTTTTGCATTTGGCTACAGTCAGTGTCACTACTGGTAGCATGAGGCGATACCTGGACCCTACAGAGGTTGCACAGGTAGTCCAACTTCTCCAGGATGGCACATCAATACGTGTCATTGCCAGAAGGTTTGCTGTGTCTCCCTGCACAGTCTCAAGGGCATGGAGGAGATTCTAGGAGACAAGCAGTTACTCTAGGAGAGCTGGAGAGGGCCATAGAAGGTCCATAACCCATCAGCAGGACCAGTATCTGCTCCTTTGGGCAAGGAGGAACAGGATGAGCACTGCCAGAGCCCTACAAAATGACCTCCAGCAGGCCACTGGTGTGAATGTCTCTGACCAAACAACCAGAAAGACTTCATGAGGGTGACCCAAGGGCCCCATGTTCTCTAATGGGCCCTGAGCTCACTGCCCAGCAGCATGCAGCTCGTTTGGCATTCGCCATAGAATACCAGAATTGACAGATGCACCACTGGTGCCCTGTGCTTTTTACAGATGAGAGCAGGTTCACCCTGAGCACGTGACAGAAGTAAAAGGGTCTGGAGAAGCCATGGAGAACATTATGCTGCCTGTAACATCATTCAGCATGAGCAGTTTGGTGGTGGGTTAATGACTGTCTGGGGAGGCATATCCATGGAGGGTCACACAGACCGCTACAGGCTTGACAAAGGCACCTTGGCTGCCATTATGTATCAGGATGAAATCCTTGGACCCATTGTCAGACCCTATGCTGGTACAGTGGCTCCTGGTGCATGACAATTCCTGGCCTCATGTGGTGAGAGTTTGCAGGCAGTTCCTGGAGGATGAAGGAATTGATACCATTGACTGGCCACCACACTTTCCTGACCTAAATCCAATAGAACACCTCTGGGACATTATGTTTTGGTCCATCCAATGCCACCAGGTTACACCTCAGACTGTCCAAGAGCTCAGTGATGCCCTGGTCCAGATCTGGGAGGAGATCCCCCACAACACCATCTGTCATCTCATTAGAAGCATGCACCGATGTTGTCAGGCATGTATACAAGAACACGTGGGCCATACAAAGTGCTGCGTACAATTTTGAGTTGCTGCAATTAAATTTTGGCAAAATGGACTAGCCTGCCACATAATTTTTCACTCTGATTTTTGGGCGTCTTTGAATTCAGGGCTCTGTAGGTTGATCATTTTCATTTCCATCAAACGATGTGGCATCCTTTCGTTCCTAACACATTACCCAGTCTATATCAGTATAGATATCCAGGAGGATTTCTTTTTCCCATTGAGATCTGATGTGTTTTCAAAGTGTTCCTTTAATTTTTTTGGGCAGTTTATATATATCTCATAGCTAAGCTTGCCAAGGTGAAGATTTAAGACACCTATTTGTAAACTCTGTTTTAGAATGAAGTAGCATAAAAAAATCGGCAGATTTCATCACTTTCACTGATATAGACATTTAGTGTAAAACTTGCCTCAATTTTTACATGCCACAATTGGAGGAACTGCTGTTTAAGTCACTGCATTTACAGTATCTATTCATTGTTTAATCCATAGTACCAATTATAAAGACATGAGGAGCGACAGAATATCCCGACATCAGGTTTGAGGAAGTAATCAAAGTGAATATGAGAACAATCCACCACATGTCCTGTGCTCTTATGTACATGTTCACTCAAAAAAGATCAATTCAGAGTTTCCAACCTAAACATCAATGTTGTTAGTTCATGGAAAAAAAACAAAGTACTATACAATCTTATGTCTCAGAATAAAAACGCTCAATTTTACCAATGTGTTGGACAAGTGCAACTGTGCATGTTTTCCCCAATGTGTGCACTCTAAAAATGTAACCAGCACAGTCACGATCTACAATAAAAAATAAGTGAAACAGGCCATAAAAATCCAGACTGGTGCATCTCAACTTAAAGGATCAGTTTCAGAGGTGCTCTGGGGAAGCTTTCTTTACATAATATAGTTTAACAATCACTGAACATGTATTAACTATGTGAAAGTGTGGAGAGTTGAGGGGTGTTTTTTCTCTACAAGTCTAATTATAACAGGGGACTAAATTACAGGCAAAAGTACCACTGTGGATTACAAATTGAAAGGAGTGCGCCAAACTAATGTAAAATGTCTTTTTGTATTTGCTTATGTTTCTGTCTGGGTATTCTGGCTTCCACTTACAATCACAAAACATGCACTCAACTGAGAACTCTAAATTTCATTATGGTGACCACGGCTATGTTTGCATACACTTCAACATATTGGCTTCCCAATTAAAACTGACTTGCACTCCACTGCAATAGTTCCAGTTATTCACCGTCAAAATAGGCAGATTATGTGAAAAGACAAAATTATACTACCTTTTCCATTCAAAAACAAAATTATGGCAAAACATTATTTAACAAATGCTACTAGAAAACATACTGCTAGAGGACAGCAACCAAAAGCACAATGCAAGCCTTTTATCTAATCTGTATTTGCATAATCATTGTAGGATCTTTTTGTCTTGGAGGAACTCGGGCACACAAGCACACTGGGGATGTAGACTGCGTGAAAAATAGAATTATGAAGATGAGTCAAATTGTAGATATTTAATAACTATTATGTCCTGTCATCAAGTCATTCAAAATATCATTATAACTAGAAAGAAGGGGATCATGCGTGTTTATTTTGCTTTACTGGTCCAGTAGTTTGGTTTTACCAATTCTGAACCACTGCAGTATAATTCATGACACAAACATTTTTTTTTTAAATGGCCATTTTATCTTTTTGCAATTCAATTCAGAAAGACCCAATGATGTGTGTTTTACATCACAACAGAGGCATACCAAGATTTTGCTTCCTTATCTCTTTTCAGGTATTTCTGAAATTAATTACTTTATGATGAATACACATGATGTGGGCAAATAAGAGAAAAATAACTATTTGTACCAGTAATTTCTGATTTTACAATCTGTAATCACAATAAACATATCTGAAAATTTGATTTGAAAAGTCAAATACTCTAAGGCATTTATGAATTTGTGAATCATGGTCAGCCACATAAACTTTAATGCTTCCAGAAATACCATGAATCTAACTGTCTGTTGTCCGAGTTCACCTTGCACCACTGTACTGTATATACAAAAACTGATTCAATTAGTGGCCGATACTGCGATAACAAACGATGCTACATAGTTTGATAATGAATTGATTCGTCCACCTTCTGAACGTGTGATTTTTTTAATCATTTTACCATTCACTTCAAACTGCGTACATAATGAAATAACACACCAACTTAAAGTATATGTAAACGCAGCAAATGACAGATGGGTCTGCGCGTTTTCGCCACAGCCTCACGACTTCTAAAGATTCAATGAGTTTGGACCATTTCAGCTTGCTTCATTAAAACCGATATGACCTCCTGTGGCCATCGCTGTCAACTAATGCAGGAATGGGCAACTGAAATGGCCCAGGTACCAAGGAAGAATTCACCAGGACTGTCTGGTGTACTGTTAGTTGGGCAAGTCAGTCCAATTTAACGTGTTCTCGAAAATAAACTGACATTACTAACGCTCTGAAGATATACTGGCCATTCCACGTTTATGAAAAACATGTTCAACTTAAATAAATAGGATACGTGTCTATTTACAATACCTCAGAGGAACTGCTCTGATGTTGACTTCCCCGATAGGAGGTGGACGTCACGACGCCGGGCTGCTTAGGTCGGCCTCCAGTCTGGCGGGTCAGTGCGTTTCTTGCGTTTCCATCTTCCACGATCAAAATTATCTTAGTTTTAAAATAACGCACGTTTGCCGCACACACGACACACGTTACACACTTTTTCTTCTTTCAGCTGTAACTATTTACCTTCTAACTCACTGGCATATCACTTCCCGTGTAACGAAGCGCTGCTTCCTGAGAGCTGCAGCGCAAGGACGCGCGACCTGTGTCACGTGACAGCAGACTTGCTCGTGCATGAGTTTCCGGCTCTTGGGACTTCAGTTTAAAGAAGTGACGCAGGTGTTTACGAGCTGTAGTGGTACCAAGAGTCTGACTCGGGTACATTGAGTTAATCCATCCCTTTGCGGAAACCGAACAAGAGTGCGGTGGGGTGGTGGTTGGTCAAACGTGGACCCAAGACAACAACATCACAAGACATGTGCACGCACACGTTCGTTCTCTTATGGGAAGGAAGAACTGGCAAAAAATGACATGCAACTCTGGGAGGCCGAATGTACAATGTACTGCACGCGGATTGTGATCTCGAATTCTGTCTTTTAGGACTGCTAAGCAATAGATAGATAAGACAGCGCTCTGGATAGTTTGTTTTATATATATCTCTATTATAAAAAAAATACTGGAGAGAAACAGTAGGGATAGGAGACGTGAGTTTCACGTTAAGATCACGGAAGATACTTAAAAGACCCGCGAGACGAAAGAGAATGGCCACGGAGCGTCTCAGAGATTGACCCTGGACCGTCTCGTGATGACGTAGAACATGGCATTCTTGCAAGACACGCCCTACTTACAATCAATATCAAATAAGACCACGAGCTGCAAAACACTCAGTCGTGTAAACTAAGGCTTTGTGCACACACAGATCCAGGGTCTCAGCGCATATAAAGCGTATAAGGACAATATGTTATAAATTAAATGTCGACGACTAAGCGAAGAAGAAAGCAGCGTGGAGAAAAGAAGGAAAAAAGTAAAAAAGAAGAAATAATCTAGGTGCAAATTCAGAAAATAAGGACAGTAATTATCAGCTCGGAACAAGTGGAACTAAAACAAAGCACGTCCAATCGGGCACAGAATTAAAAGACAGAGAAAAAGACAAAGTAGAACTACATAAAGACGTTCACAAACGTTGGCGCTATACACATGCAGAGCAGGTGTAATGAAAACTAGAATTCAAAAGACTCAAAAAAATGTTGGCACGTAACACATGCAAATAGATAGATAGATACTTTATTAATCCCAAGGGGAAATTCAGCAAGATACAGAATATGAAAGCAGAAAAAAACGGCAGTGTCCAAAAAAGAAAGTAAACATCACATTAGCGCAAACAAAGAGAAATTATTACTTGGAGAAATAATGAAAAGGTGAATAGAGATTGAATATATGGACACAGGTGATATGTCAGAAGTATATACATATTGTAAGGCCTTGAAGTTTAAGTCAGAGAATTTCAAAAACTGGGTTTACCTCACATGCATTTATTGGTTACTTTGCAAAAAAAATATCAACTGCTGATGATGTAGATCGCTTTGTTTGTGCTGAAATTCCAAACAGAGAAATTTATCCTGAATTATGGTACAAAGTCATTAAACACATGTCTCACTGACCTCATTTAAAAGATTCAGCATACTGGGACTCGAAAGATTCCAAATACTGTTTTTACAGAAGTTCTGAAATAAAAGTGAAACTAATGAAATAGCAACAATTCAATGAAAAAAAAATCATAAAAGTGTGAATCCGGAAAACCAAAAACGGGGGTTGGTGAGCGAAGCCCCCTAGTCTTCTTATATAATACGCTACAATGGCTGTTCGTTTGTCCAGGATTTTAAATCACCTGTAGCTCGCAAACCGTTTCACCAATTGACTTGAAATTTGGCACACATATACTATGTGACGTCTACTGTCCGCTTTCGGAGTGATGATTTTTATTACTCTTTTTATTTCTATTTTATTTTATTGTAGAATCAACTTTCGGTAGTGCGCAGCAGGGCAGCCGTGTGCCGCATGCGTATGGGCGCCGTTCTCATTCCCTATCACCTTCGCTAATCATTCTTGAGGCAGATTGAAGACTTAAGTGGCAGCTTAAGTGATAAATTAAAGAAAACATACTAAGTAATTGCAACACAAAAACTAACTTAATCAGTTTTAACGCGAAAAGATGCTGACAAAAGAAGAGAAGCAGCAAGACGCTAGGGTGGAGAAAAGTAGAGCTGCTCAGGAAGCAGCAAGTGCATCAACCTCTGAGCAAACGAAAGCTAAATGTACAGAGAAAGAGTATGAAAACTAGGAATGCTCAAGTCAAGTGGATTCACTGCATGTTATCATGCAGTACGCCATTACTGGTATATATATAATATCACAGGAGCTTCTGTAAAGTTTTAATTTCCCTTTGGGGACAAATAAAGTAATGTGTGAATATTTACATGTCTATCTATATTTGTCCCTAGGGGGAAATATGGCTTTATACAGAAGCTGAAAAAATGTTATTAATATTATAGCAAACACCAACTCCCTTCATAAATACACACCAGAATAAAGGGTATGAAATAAACATTACACATGATTAAAGATAAAATAAGCAGTCACAGTGAGGAATTATGCAGGTGTATTGTCTTTGTATAAAGGACCCCAGTAGCATTTCCTGACGCACTTCTATATACTCAGTGCTAGTTTATCGGAGAGAGGATGTGCAGCATTATTCATGATGGCCATCTGCTTTGTCATCATTCTTTCCTCCGCTACTTCCTCCAGCAGGACCAGAGTGCATCTAGTATCTGATTCTGCCTTAATGAACTTGTTGATCTGGTGGGCTTCTCTTGAAATTATGTTACTTGCCCAGCACACCACAACATAGAAAATCAATCTGACTGGCCATCACAGAGTTATAGAATATGCAAAGAAAGTCATTGCCCAAATTAAAGTAGTGCAGTGTCCTAAGGAGACTATTTTTATATAGTTATAGTGTTACGAAACCAGTCCAGAATGTCATTGATGTGGACCCTGAAGAATTTGTAGCATTGCACCATCTCCACAACCACTCTTTGAATAGTGGCCAAACATAGGGTTCTTTTATGGTATAAAACGTAATATTCAGGTCCTTGGTTTTGCTGAGGTGGCACGGTGGAGCAGTGGTAGCACTGCTGCCTCGCAGTAAGGAGACCTGGGTTTGCTTCCCGCGTCCTCCCTGCATGGAGTTTGCATGTTCTCCCTGTGTCTGTGTGGGTTTCCTCCCACAGTCCAAAGACATGCAGGTTAGGTGCATTGGTGATCCTAAATTGTCCTTAGTGTGTGTGTGCCCTGCGGTGGGCTGCAGTTTCCTGCCTTGTGCCCTGTGCTGGCTGGGATTGGCTCCAGCTGACCCCCGTGACCCTGTAGTTAAGATATAGCGGGTTGGATAATGGATGGATGGATAGTTTTGCTGATGTTAAAACAGAAAATTCCTAACTACTATACACTGTCTTATTCCCCCTTATCAATATACCCCATAAGTACATAATCATCTGAGAATTTCTGAAAGTGGCATGACCTGGTGTTATATTTATAGTCTGAGGTGCACAGAGTGAGGAAAAAAGTGACGTGATTGTTTCTTGGTGTGCTCCAGTGTTGCTCACATGCATATGAAAAACTGTCCTTGAGCCTCACAAACTATGTTCTGCCTGCCTGACATATAGTCCATTGTTCAGGAAAACACAGGCTCATCCATGTGCAAATCCCCAGGTTTACTCATTAACAAGGGTGGCACTGGGAAGTTAAAAAAAAAACAAAACAACCTTCATGCTGCTTCCAGCTCTTTCCATATGGAAATAAACCTTGCTCAGCAAATAGATAATTGCATCTTCCACACTAATCTTTACCTGATAAGCAAACTACTGCAATTGGTCTTTCACAATAAGACTCATGTAGTCCATTATCATCCATTCGAAGGTCTTCATGGTATGAGATGTAAGTGCCACCAGTCTGTAGTCATTAGGAGAAGAAACACCTGATTTTGTTGGAACAGCAACAATGGAGGATGTTTTCCATAGCAGCTTCACTTTTTGCAGCTTTAGTAGCTGACTGAAGAGTTGGGAGAGAATAGTACAAAGTTAGTCAGAATAGATTGCAAGAACTTGAGGACTGTTTTTTTTTTTCTGTGTGTTGCCTCCTCAGTCATCTCGTCACTTGTTCATCACTTATTTAGAGTGCCCATACTTATGATGAGAGGGGGACTCATCACTGGTCATACCAGCTGAAGTGGCAGTAGTTGTAGTAATTGTTGATGTAATAGAAGTGGTTTTGGTGTACTGGACATAGAAAAAAGGTGGTGGAAGGAGGAAACTCCATTTAAAAACTGGTTGGGGCACTAGACTTGTCCACATTATTTTCTAGCACCTGCACCCTGGATTGCATGAGTCCAGTAAGTGCTGTATGTCCAGTCCATTACAAACATCTTTAATGTCATTCTGAGTGAATTTGTTTTCTTTTGTAACTCTGCAAGCTTAATTTCCTTCACACCCCATTTGAAGTGCTTACTACAATAGTGAGGATAATGTAAATAGTAAGGTGGAAAATTTTAATAGTAAAGTGAGAGCTGCCGCTGACATAGTTGCTCCTGAAAAGATAGTTAAAAATCCACCAGCACTGTTACACCATGGAAGACCCAAAGAGTGTCTGAGCTAAAGAAAACAGAACACTGAATATCCACTATGAGATATTGAAGACTAAAATAATAGAATACAACAACATAGTTCACCTTGAGAGGCGGTGCTATTTTTCTAAAATTATAAATAACAATGCTAGTAATGCCAGAGTTTTATTCTCTGCAATTGATCATCTGCTAAACCCAGGGCACTCAATGGAATGCCGCCAAAAAACTTCCAATGAAATATGTGAGGCTTTTGCTATTTTTTTTAATCACAAAATTAATGATATTAGAAATAATATAGTACATCTCCCAAGTCATGATCCTCTTAAACCACAGTACTCCATTTTAAACAAATTACATTCTTCCACCAGGATAGATTTACCTGATTTATATAAAATAATTTCTCAACTGAAACCCTCCTCCTGCATCCTTGACCCAATACCTAAATGTTTTTTCAAAGAAGTATCCAGCGTGTGGAGAGTTTTCTTGACATAGTAAATTCATCTTTAGATACGGGGGTCTTCCCAGACTGTCTTAAAACTGCTGTTGTTGAACTCTTGCTCAAGAAAAATAATCTTGACTCCTCTGCTTTTGAAAATTTTAGACCGATTTCTAACCTGCCTTTCTTAAGTAAAATCCTAGAAAAGGCAGTCATTATGCAGCTAAATGGTCACCTCAATAAACATTATGTTCTTGACAAGATTCAGTCAGGTTTTAGAACAAATCACAGTACAGAAACTGTGCTAGTTACGTAAAGTAGTAAATGACTTGCAGGTAAATGCAGACAGAGGCCATTTATCTGTTCTCATTCTCTTAGATCTGAGTACCGGATTTGATACCATTGATCACAATATTCTTAGAAATCGCCTTTGTCTGGCAGTGTCTTAAATTGGTTTGAGTCTTACTTGGCAGGTAGAAAATTCTTTGTTTGTTGTGGTAATTATACTTCAAAGACCCATGATATTCTATATGGTGTTCCACAAGGCTCTATCCTGGGTCCACTGCTCTTTTGATCTACAGTATATACTTCCATTAAGTCAGATTATCTCAAGGTATAATGTGAGCTACCACAGCTATGCTGATGACACATTACTGTATTTATCAATAGTGCCTGATGATCCCGACTCTCTTGGCTCACTAACTCAATGTCTTACTTGTGTTTTTTCTGAATGGATGAACATTAATTTTCTCAAACTAAATGAGGAGAAAACAGAAATCTTAGTGATTGGCAAAAATGGATATAATGAGGGTATTAGAAATAAACTCGATCCATTAGGCTTAAAAGCAAAGACAGAGGTAAATAATTTAGGGGTAACTATTGACTCTGACCTAAATTTTAAATCCCATATAAATCAGATTACTAGGATAGCATTTTTTCACTTAAGAAATATGGCAAAAGCTAGATCCCTTATAACTTTTCTAAATGCCAAAAAATTAGTTCATGCTTTTGTTTTCAGTCCGCTAGATTACTGTAATGCACTCCTGTCAGGACTACTCAAAAAAAGACATCAATCAATTGCAACTGGTAAAGAATACAGCTGCCAGAATCTTAACTAGGCAAAGAAAATCTGAGCACATCTCTCCAGTTTTGATGTCACTGCATTGGTTACCCATTCCATTTAGAATTGACTTTGAAAACTGCTTATGGTTTACAAAGCCTTAAATAATCTCACTCCATCCTATACAGTGGAACCTCAGGTCACGAACGTCTCAGAACACGTACAAATCGAGTTACGACCAAAAAGTTAGCCAAACCTTTGCATCTGTTCACGACCACACACTCAGGTGACGAACAAGCCAGTTTCCCTTCCGGTTCGTATGCGCTGATGATCTTCGCACGTGTTCAGTCTCTCCCTGTGCATTTGCTGTGAACTCTTTGTGCTCTATTTCGTTTTCCTTCCAGTTCGTATGCGCCGGTGATTTACGCACGTGTTCAGTCTCTCCACAGTACATTGTTCTTGGTCAGATGTGCATCGCGCAGAGGGATTTACCTCAAAATTGTAATCTCCTCTCCACCCAGTTCCTCCTCACTTCCTTCATGCCAGAACTCGATTCATGCAAGGTTAGTTTTCTTGGTTGTTTATCAATCAATCAATCAACATTTATTTATATAGCACATATTCATACAAAAAAATGTAGCTCAAAGTGCTTTACAAAATGAATAGAAAAATAGAAGACACAATAAAAAATAAACATAAGTCAACATTAATTAACATAGAATAAGTAAGGTCCGATGGTCAGGGTGGACAGAAAAAAAAAACTCCAAAAGCTGGAGAAAAAAAATAAAATCTGTGGGGGTTCCAGACCACGAGACCGCCCAGTCCCCTCTGGGCAATCTTCCTAACATAAATCAAGCAGTCCTCTTTGTATTTAGGGTTTTCATGGAAGGACCTGATGATGATGGTCACGTAGACTTCTGGCTTTCAGTCCATCAATGTTGGTGCATCATGATGCTTTGAGTAGGTGGTGGTGGCGCAGGCCGCCACCACAAAGAAACCGGAAAAAGAAACAGAAGAGAGAGTAAGGGTCAGTACGGAGCAGTTTATGGTTAGTTTTTGTATAAATTACAGATTTTTCAAATGTTCATTTTTTCCCTTTGCTAAAAACTCATTAAAAAAAAGTGTTTACAGCAATCGGTTCATAAGGCTATAGCGTGAACTCCTGCAATGTTACTTTTCTTGGTTATTTATTGTTAGTTTTTGTATAAATTACGGATTTTTGAAATGTTCATTTTCTTCCCTGTGCTTAAAACTAGTGTTTACAGCGAGCGGTTCGTAAGGCTGTAGCATGAATTTTTGCAATGTTAGTTTTCTCTGTTCAAGGTTTTCTCAGTGCTATTCAATGTTTTTACATTTACTTTACTATTACACTGTGCCTTCTATGGTATAATTAACTATTTTTGTGCTTAAAATTAAAAAAATATATATATATTTACATACAGCTCGTACAGTCCGGAACAAATTACATATATTTACATACAATCCTATGGGGGAAATTACTTCGGGTCACGACCAAATCGGGTTGTGACCAGAGTTTTGGAATGAATTACGGTCGTGACCCGAGGTTCCACTGTATTTCAGAATGCCTCTCACCTTACACTCCAAATTGTTACCTTAGATCTTCAAATGAGTGTCTGCTGATTATCCCAAGAGCTAAACTTAAAAGAGGTGGTGAGGCAGCCTTCTCCTGTTATGCACCTAAAATCTAGAATAGTTTACCAATAGAAATTCACCAGGCTAATACAGTGGAGAACTTTAAAAAACTGCTAAAAACTCATTATTGTAACATGGCTTTCTCATAGCTTCATTTTAGTTTAGCCCAGATATTCTGTATATGCATTTATTTTTTTTTTTTTGTGGCTCTGAAATCCATACTAACCCCTACTTTCTCTGCTGTTCTTTTTCCGGTTTTCTGTGGTGGCAATCTGTGCCACCACCACCCGATTACCCTACATTGATAGATTGAAGGCCAGAGGTCCACATGACCATCATCATCTGATTCTTCCATGTGGAGCCCTATAAACCATGAGGACTGATTGAGTTCATTTATGTTAGGCAGAATGCCTAGTGGAGGCTGGGCCTTGGAAACCCTGCAGATTTAGTTTTTTCTCCAGCTGTCTGGAGATTGTTTTTGTTTTTTCTGTCTTCCCTGGCCATCGGGCCTTACTTTTATTCAATGTTAATTAGTATTGCCTAATTTTATTTTTATATTTTTTCTTTCTTCATCCTGTAAAGCACTTTGAGCTACATCATTTGTGTAAAAAAAAAAATGCTATATAAATAAATGTTGTTGTTATTATTGTTGTTTCTTTGGCACTCACTGCACACCCTTTAGAGCCTATTTGTCACCAGATTTGAATATTCTCCTCTTCTCATTCAGAAGACCTTTTTTAATCCAGGGCTTGTTAATAGTGTTAACCAGTGTGTCCCCCATTGTATTGATTATTCTCACTAATAAATGCACACACACACACACACCAACAAAAAGATGAATTGAATAAATGAAAACTGATGTAAAATAAAGTCTGATGATTGAAAACCATTTGTAGTAAAATGAACTTGAGAGACAGGAAGTGATGAAGACAAGACTAGGGGTTGCCATGTAATGCCAATTACCCTCTGTTTTGGTCACTGCTATATTTAAGTATTGCTTCATTCCAGTTTGCTTAATTTATTCATCACATTTAAATGATCCATCTATTCATCAACTGAACTCACATGCCCAGTTCATGTTCTTAAGGATCTAGAGCCTCATGCATAACGTAGTGTGTTGAATTCACACTAAAACATGGCGTACAGACAAAACTGGAAAGGTGTATACACAGAAAAGATTACAGATGCATAAAACTGTGCAAACGCTATGTTCCACACGCTTCCCCTTTTTAAATCTGAATGAACATGAAATTTAACATTCGTCTATGTGCCTATAGCCCCACCCCAACTCCTCCCAAAATTTCACATATTTGAATATGCAAATCAATTTAAATAGCCCCTTCCGTTCAGTGCGTTGTTAAAAGACAAAGGTAAAAGAACATGGAAAAAAAGAATTTCAGCAAATGTGAAGTGGAGGCATTAAAAAAATGCACTATTTGTTGATTCAATTTGTGTTATAAGCAACAAAAGGAAGTTAATTGAGTGATACAGATTAGCGGAGACACTCGAAAGTTCAAGTTCAGAAAGTTGCACAGGGTCCGAAATAAAAAGTGGTCAGATATCAAAGTCGATGTGAAAAGGCGATTTGCAGCCAACCATCTGTTTATTCTGTTTCAGACAATATTACAAATGCTGATCCCTGTGCCGAGGACATGAATCCACAGAGTGATGGTGCTGCAATGCCGAGCACATAATTGGCGTCTGAAACCATCACACGACCAGCTGGAAGTGTGTTGACGGACACTGTTTTGGAGTTTCAAAATGCAATAGTGGATGCTGTAAGAGATGTGGCCAATGAAAAAGGAATATAAGGGCTGTACTATGTGATATTGACCACAAATTAAATTAATTGGTTAAAAAATAAATGCTGCATCTGATTACCTGTTTTTACATTCTGCTAATCACATTCAAACGAAGTTGTAACACTGTTCAATTTGGCTGATCATTTGGTATGTCAGGGTTAGGTTCATCATATCGCATCTCTTCAGATATAGGCAAGCCACAATTGGATACCACATTATGTAGTATGCTACATGCTTGCACAATGCAACACACTTTCTGTGGACTATACAGCAGCCCATTAATAGAGTGGAAATGCTATTTAAATAAGAAAATTCATTCTCTGAAGACATCTTTATAGTGTAGCATCAGCACCGAATGCTACACTATATCTATTTTTTTGAGGTGACTCACTATCCTTAAAAGGACTACTTGCCTTTTGCCGCACTAGTTGGAAAAAACACCTGTGATTGTGCAGAATTGTCGTTTTTATAGGCGTTCCTGTTATAGACGATGAATACCACCTCATTCTTTTGGAGATTCATCCCTGGCTGATGTAACTTGTTCGGCACCACTGCAATAGCAATATACGTATAGCTGACTGCTCCAGTTACATTTGGAAAACTGGACGTTGCTGTGAATTGCACTTTCATGCTTGCCAGTTCAACCACAGTGTAAGGAAATCTTATCTATCTGGATGACAAGCAGATACAGTAAATACCATCCCATACAGCTGGCATGGTTACAATTCAGTGACTATGGCATACCAATGGATTGTGCAGATTGTACAAAACACAAGGGCATACAAGCTTGAAGGGCCCACTTGGGCTTGTATAGATTTAAAACATTTTTTTAACAACTTAAATCACTTGCAAAGTTCATTGCATTAATAATTCATAGTTTCAGTGGCATGTTTGCACTATTACCAAGCAAGTCCAATCCAATCCATTATGATATTACATATTCATCAGGCATACAGTTTACATGAATTTAGACTGCGGGAGTTCTGAGGCTCAGAGCCTAATCGGAGGCACAACACGTCCTAGTCTGCTTGATAGAGAAGTGCACATTCCCATATTTGACAACCTTTGGCATGCCATAACGGACATGAACGGAAGAAGTTTTGAAAGACGTCACATGAATAATGTAAATATACATTATTATCATAAATAATTGTTACATTTGTACTTTGATTTTATGTCGGCAGTTTTCGAAGTTCAAACTCATAAATGGTAAATCATAGCAATTATGTTGTTAAGTTATGGGGCCTGTTAGTTGGCAAACACCAAATATTTGAACAATTTGACACTTTTTATACTCTTACCATACATCTTACCATGTTGGCCAGTAGCAGCGGATCTGGCAAACATTAAGAGTGGTGCTGCTAAATGTAAGGCATGCCTGCAACAGGTATTAAAGAACACTAAGCTTACCAAGATTCCTACTTTTCTCAAAACTGAGCAAGGCCCAGCAGTAGTTAACTGAGAATGCTAATGCTGGTAAATTGT
Organism: Polypterus senegalus; assembly: GCF_016835505.1. Lineage (NCBI taxonomy): Eukaryota > Metazoa > Chordata > Cladistia > Polypteriformes > Polypteridae > Polypterus > Polypterus senegalus. Next base: position 77,427,128 of record NC_053167.1, read on the forward strand.
CACAACAGCTGCAAGCAGATTATGCAGACAGTGTAGTGAGTGAAATGGTTGCAACTACAGAGTCTGGAAGTAGCAATACAACGACTTCAGATCAGGTGCTACCTGCTGAAGCCATTAAAAATGGAGAAACTAATAAAGACAAACAAGCAATATACTGTAAATGACAAAAATTTTCTCAGAACTTCTGTAAAACAGGTCGATTGTGTAGTACTATCCTGTCAGCCGGTGTTGTCGTTTAAATGTGTTACAAATTGAAATTGCTTCATTTTATAGCACAGAACAGTTTATACTTTCTAGCTTACGCTACATTTTAATCATCTTCCTTCACAAAGTTGTCTTGGAAAAGTAAGCGGGTCCACATCTTTCATATATTTATGTATTACTACTACCCACACCTCGCACATTCTATTCCCATAATTTATTTTGTTTTTGCTAACTTACAGCTGTTGTAATAAAGCGATTAAAAAAAGTTATTACAAATTCCATTAAGAGAGCCAGTTGGTTTGTCACTAGCGTGTGATCTGATAACGTTGCGGTTGTGGACACCACTGCCCAGCCAGCTCATTGTATCTAGTTGCGAATAAATTACTAACAGTTATGCTAGACAGGAGGGCCTCACCTCAGGGTGCTGCACAGTGGCCTTCAGCAAGCTAGCTACCCCACTGCTTAGTGAAATCTATGAAATAGCCAATTGGTCAGCAAGTTCATTCTGAAAAGCTTGTGAGCGCTGAAGTCGAAAACAACGGAAGAACTTAAACCCAATTAAAGTAAAAATAATTTCTTTATTCTTAATTCTTAATTCTTGGTGAGTAGAAAAAATGTGAGACTGCCTCTTTCCAACTCAGTCGACTGATTTGGGTTTTAGCAGAATATCTAAAGTAAACCCGTTCTCTCTTTTATATCCTAGAAAAGGAAAAAAACCCCTAGCAGTTCATTCTGAGGTTATACATAGCTTAAGGTTAAATCTTAATTTATGACATACTGGAATGTCCTAAAACATGAAACAAACAGCCATTTGTATTCCCAAGGAATACACCCTTCTAATTATACACACTTAGAATCAATTTAAATATTCTTATAGTCCATTAAGATCTTACATTCTTCACTGGGTCCTCTGATAGTATCAGAGGTCAGCCTTTCCTATAAATGATAAAAGTTAGTCCCTTAATGCTGTGCACACAGCCCAACTCCTTTTCTGCATAAATGAGGAACAAATCATATAGCTCTCTGCAGCATGATCAACTCAAAACATAGTCCTTGATATCTGTGAGTTAAATAATAATGTTTTCTCTTCCTCAGTTCCCCCCTTTGCACATAAAATGTGCACATTAATAATAAGACTTCTGCATCATCAGAGTTCAGGAAAGGGTTGGCAAATGGAAGAAAAGGTTTGTACTGGGAGTCAGGGTCAGCACTGAGGAGACAAACCTTAGTAATGGAAGCGTTAATAAACCTTTGTAGAAGGGCTCAGATGCACGGGGTTAGACAGCAACCCAAGAACATGAAAACTGCCAGAGAAATAAGGATAGTTATGAGAATAATTTTCAAGAACTGAACCAATCTTTGGAAGAGTTTAAAAAAAGAGTCAGGTGTTCCTGGGTGTTCTGCTAATTAGATAAATAGGGAGGTAAGGCCAGCTAAAGCACGGGTAGATTATTGGGAAGGGATACAACTAGGAGATTGGGTTTAGCAGTGGCACATGCATAACAAGAATCTGTTCTTAATTGTGTAACAGTAACCTTCAACCACTTATATTACAGATTATCCCCTAAGACAAAGGGAATAATCCCTTGACAGAGTCTCAGCATAGAAAGTCCAAAAATAGCAACAGCTTAATGATTCAGTCCACTTTTTACAGTGAGAGATGTGCATTCAAGAAAAGAGTCCTTCGTCCATCACGGCATGTTGGGGTGCAGATAGCAGCACCTGGAATGGTTCCCCTCCAGCTAGGTTGATGCCAATGTTTCCTTCGGGTGTCTCTGACCAGTATCTAGGTTCCAAGGGGAATCTGGAACTTCATCAGTAGGGGACTGGTCTGCCAAGCCTTGTTAACTTGTTTGTGGACTTCCTTCAGGGAAGCTCGGAGACCTGCAAGACTAGAGAGAAGATCATTGTCTACAGTATGCAGAGTAACATTTCCAATAACCATGCCAACAGGCATGGGGCATCCAGTTACAATTTTAAATGGCGACAGTCCCAACTGCCGATGTGTCCTTCCTCTCAACCCCATCAAGGCCAGGGATAGAGCATCTGGCCAGGTTAAGTTTGTCTGCTCACAGATTTTTTCCAATTTTGATTTTAGGGTACCATTGCACCTTTCTACAATACCTCCACTTTGAGGATGGTATTTGCAGTAATGATGCACATTTATCTGGAGCCAAGTAGTCAGCTCATTTATTACAGAATTCACAAAGTGGGTTCCGTTATCGGTATGCAGTTTCTGTGATATTCCCCATCTTGGAATGATTTCTTTTATTAAAGCTTTAGCCACAGTTTTTGCATCTGCAACTCCTTTTCTGCATAAATGAGGAACAAATCATATAGCTCTCTGCAGCATGATCAACTCAAAACATAGTCCTTGATATCTGTGAGTTAAATAATAATGTTTTCTCTTCCTCAAGCTCCTGTGGTAAAAATCGGAGAGTGGACAGAATTTGCAAAGGAGCAGGTAGAACACAATTCCTCAAAGCCTGCCTTTGTAAAGCTGGCGACGGTTCAGCACACAGCTCCAACAGAATAGCTCTCTCTTGGAAATCGAAGCTGACTTAGAAACCAGTCATCATCATCATCTATATAAATATGCACTCTCTTCTAATTCTCCATTTGCAATGACTTCTAACAACGCTAAAGCTGCTATGGTAATTGGAATAGTTTGGCCATTCCGTGCATTTTTGTATTGTTAAAGAATGATTACAATCAAATGAATTAAATTTGTAAACAATATGCAATTAATTTCAGTGTACAGTATTTGATAAATCAATCATTGATGGAAAATCAGAAAAAGGGAGTCAACACAGAAACAGTAGCACTGCTGTGACACTGAGTGCCGCCAATTTGCAAAACTGAGTAGAAATTTGCATATGTACGGGGTGAGGCTGCTGTGAAAATGTGCGTGGCTTTACACCAAGTTGTTTAGTTTTTATACATCTCAAAGTGTGTGTGGAAACGGGCGTACATAACAATTTTGTATACAAACCATTTATATATGAAGTCCCTAGTGTCCATCCAAACTTCATGAGGTGTTAAGCCAGGATCTAGCCCTGGATATAATGCTCCAAATCAGACATGGCTAATTCTGAGTCACTGAGTAGTGCTCATGAAAGTTTATTAATTCCATTTTGATATATTTTACATGGACTGACATTGGGGCCATCCAGTCAGCATGTAAGTGCTATGCAAACAGCTCTTGACTGTTTTGGCAGATGGAGACATCCCACGAGTAAAAAAACAGGAAATCTCTGGTCATTATTGGAAATTAGGGAGCACAAGCTGTAACCTATGAATGAATTAAAAATAGTGGTAAGACGCAAGTAAAACAGTAACATTTCCAGAAAAATACAAATTGGAGCCAGATGACCACCTTACATGGTATATTACAGGAAGAATGTCTATTTAAAAAAAAGGATGAAAGTGCCCTGATTTACACAGCAACCAGTCACATCAGCATTGTGGCGTCTCGGACAAAAGACCCTCAATAATGTATTCTAATATTCTATGAGGAAGTAAACAGAATAGTTGATCAAAAAGGGCACATACAATATTATACAATACAATATTATTATGTGTTCCCAGGAGAGTTGTCAAAGGCACATCAGACATGCACAGGGGTGCCCCAAGGATCAGTGCTAGGTCCTCTACCTTTCTCTCACTACACCACCTCGCTGGGCTCCATCATCCAATCCCTTAGGTTCTCTTATCAGTGCTCTGCCGACGATACACAGCTATACCTGTCATACCCTCCTAAGGACAACATGGTATCAGCTAGAGTCTCTGCATGTCTTACTGAAATCTCAAACTGGATGAAGGGCCACCATCTACAGCTCAACCTGGCAAAAGTTGAGCTTCTTGTGATCCCAGCCAGCCAATATGTTTAACTCCCAATCTCTGTAGAGCTTGGCTCACTGTCAGTAAGCAACCTTGGGGTGGTGATTGATGAGCAGCAATCTTTTTCTGACCACATTTCTACTGTTTTGCAGATTCATGTTGTACAACATCTGTAAGATCAGACCTTATCTGATGGAATATGCAGCACAAAGACTGGTCCAGGCTTTGGTCTTGTCGTGTCTGGATTACTGCAGCTCTCTTCTGGCAGGAGTACCCGCATGTGCTATCAAGCCACTGGAGATGGTTCAGAATGTAGCGGCCCATCTTGTATTTAACCAGCTGAGGTGGGCACATGCCACTCCTTTTTTCAGGTTGCTACAATGGCTCCCAGTACCAGTACACATTAAATTCAAATCCCAGGGAACACTTAATCATCACAGTCTTCACCAAGTCAATTAAGCTTCAGGGTTAGCAGTCTGTCCAGGTAGAAAACATAAGTGACTGTGAATTGGGAGCACTGGAGTGGCAACAGCAAGACAACCCCAAAAATAGGGGTGGGAAGGCATTGGGTGGGGTTGTCTTGCTGTTGCCACTCCAGTGCACCTGTTGTCACTTACATATGCCCCAAAGCAGGTGATGTTGATTCATAATCGCTTTTGCTTCCTAACTTGACAGACTGATATCTCTAAACCTTAGTTGACTTGGTGCTGGACTGTGATAATTACGTGTTCCCTTAATTTTTTTGAGAAGTATATAAGGCACATTAAGAAGTTATAGGTTTATACAAGGTCACGTGATTATTATGATCAAAGATCACAAAAGCTTCAGCTATATTAAGGGTTTCAATCTCTGCAAGGTGGTCTTCATTACAGGCACATATGATGTTAAGATTAATCCATTCATTTTTAAACGACTCATCCAGTCCAGAGCAATAGGCAGCTAATGCCCATCCAATATTTGATTATTTTGAATGAACTGTCAATGAACACATAATGGTTACCCTGGCACTACCCACTGTGCCACCGTGCCACCCTCAGGACAGAAAAAAACAAAAACAAAAAAAATACTCCAGACGGCTGGAGAAAAAAAAATAGTATTTGCAGGGGTTCCAGGCCATGAGACCACCCAGCCCTCTCTAGGTATTCTACCTAACTTAAAGACTTTGTGCTCATTGATGCAACTTGGGTATCAAAAGTTTGAGGAATATTTTAAAATTGTAATAATTTTCAGGATTTTCCAATTCAGAATAGTTGCCTCTGCTGTGTTCACTGTTGGGGTAATCTTCCATTTGTGAGAGCTATAAAGATCCCTATCTAATCTAATCTAATGCTGGTATCATTTGCAGGCAATAGTGACAACAATATGTACGGTCTGATGCCCTCCTCGTTTTTAAAATAAATAAAACAACAAAAAGACTTCCAAATACACTGGAATTTTAAGGTATTCGGGTTATGAATGAAATAAAGCACTTCTTTAAAAATTAAAAAAAAAAAAGTTCCAGTTTAATGTCACCCTACTCGTATGAGTCACATTAAGGCTGGGTAGCTTACAGATGGTTCTGGTAATTACTGTAAAAGCAGCTCATGTAAAGGTGGGGTTTTTATTTCTGGGGAGACATTACCTCAGATTAAGAGGAGCCAGAATGTATTATGACATTGGTTTCCTCTTCATCATCTGGTGTTGTAGATAGGGCAGTCCATTTATTTTGAACAATTAAAAAAACTAGAAATGTCACACAGACTATTACATCACTTTCTTGAGACAGCGAGCACAAACTCTGGCTACTGTCTTGCAAGTTTGTAAAACATATAAGTGAATAGGCTGCAAACAGAAATGATGTTTCTAAGCAAGACAAAAGTACATGTTTGGTATTAATTGTAATTATCAGACTTAGACAGACTAGAGCTTCACTATGGTTAGTGTGTTTGCATCAATGTCTTCGAAAATTTTGATTTAAAATGTGGATGAGCCCACCCATGCGTTTTCTGAACCCAACTATTTCATTTTAGGGTCAGGGAACTGCATGTTAGTCCATCACAAGGCACACTCACTGTGTCAGCATCCTTTGATCCTTAAGAAATTTTCTGCATTTTGTTTAATTCAGTTAATGACATATCAGCTGTGGCCTATTTAACAGTCAAGGGCTGCAGTCAAACTCCGAGTATACTGTAAAGGAAAGACTCTTTCCAAAAAGAATTTAAAACAAGAGCCTTTTGAAAATTTCAAGTTATAAACTAAGCATTCTAGTTTGATTTTGGTTTACCCTTTGGATGAAAGTTTTCTCAGTTAGCTCATGCTTTTCCTAGACTGTGGTTTTTATTTTGCATTTTGAAATCTCTACCAGCTGAAAAATATATTACTGTATTAACAATTTGGTCTTTTCTCATGGAAAGATGCCCAAACACACAATGATTATCAATGTAACATACAATTCTGTGGGATATCAGAGGAAGAAACCATCCAGATATGAGAACACTGAGATGGTGACCAGGAAGAAGGTAGAACACAGTTTGCTATACCCAGGAGATACCAGCTGTACTACTACAATGAAATTAAGTACTGTTAATTAAGTCAATCAGACTTAGTCGGTCAGTCAGTCATTGTCCAACCTGCTATATCCTAACACAGGGGTCTGCTGGAGCCAATCCCAGCCAACACAGGGCACAAGGCAGGAACAAACCCTGGGCAGGGCACCAGCCCACTGCAGAGCACACAAACACACCCACCCACAAACCAAGCACACACTAGGGACAATTTAGGATAGCCAATGCAGCTAACTTGCATGTCTTTGGACTGTGGGAGGAAACCCACGCAGACACGGGGAGAACATGCAAACTCCACGCAAGGAGGACCCGGGAAGCAAACCCTAGTCTCCTTACTGCAAGGCAGCAGCGCTACCACTGCGCCACCCATCAGACTTTGTGATTTGGAATTTTATCAATCAAGTTTAAACATAGATTAAAAAACATTTCAACAGCTGTAACTGCCCAGTAATCCTTGCACAGTAAAACACAAACAGTCGATTGTTTCAAAACACATAAGCAGCAGCTGGGCTGGGGCGTCACGGTCACTGAATCCAGTCAGTATGTAAAGCCTTACAGTTATTTTATGAAATAACAATGAATATTTATTCTGTTTATCTTTTATCCCACTGGATTTACAGTTAATGGAGCAGAAATTTATCTAACCAGTAAAAGCGATTTGTTTAAATGGGCCTTAACTTATTCATTCCTTCATTAGATTAAATCTGTCTTGCCTGGTATAGTGCCTTTTATGGTGAATGGGTCCCAGTGCTATGCAGGTCTATAATGAAAAAGGGTGGATTGATGAACTGCGGTGGGTTGGCACCCTGCCCGGGATTGGTTCCTGCCTTGTGCCCTGTGTTGGCTGGGATTGGCTCCAGCAGACCCCCGTGACCCTGTGTTCGGATTCAGCGGGTTGGAAAATGGATGGATGGATTGATTGATGAAGCTTTTTGGTGCAGTATGTATTATAATGCCACAGAAACAAAAAAACAAAAGCAAAGAAATTACACTACACAAAATTTCAACTGCAAAGTTAGGAAATGTTATAAAATGTAATGATAACTGCAACGTCTGCAGAGAGTTGGCATGTTCCACCTGGGTCCTTCTCCAGGTATTTCAGCTACCTTCCACATCCCATGTTTTTTTATGCTTTTTGGTGATTAAATTTGTATGTGCTGTATACGCATGAATCTGGATGTCTTTGTGAGTGTGACACTCCATCATGGTTTTGTTATTGTCTTGCTCCCAGTGCTCCTACTGTATAACTTCATGGACCCACACCTCTGGCAAGCCTATGCTGGAAGAAAGCATTTCAAGAAAATGATGGATGAAAATGTTATTTTAGTAAGACTGCTCACAGTTTTCAAATCCGTTCATTCATTGACTAATCTTCTGAGTTAGTTGAGGGTCACAAGCACCTGGTGCCTCACTCTACAGCGCTGGTCACAGCCCTAGACATTAATGTAGATATCCATCCTCATTAGTATGGGGCCCCGTTTCTCATCAGGAATTAGTAATCTGAATGTTCTGAGGCCAATAAGGAAAATCAGACCACCCAAGGAAAACCCACTCAGATGGTGTCCAGGGACAGATCCTAATGTATTGTATTGTATTGTGGAGCAGCAGATTAGGACTTGTAATGCATTGTGTGCTTTAGAGCCTATGATTTGATTTTTTTTATTGTCAAAATTAATGTTTGCTCAACCCCAATCCTCCACTCCCATTCTGTCTCCTCTTTGCTTTTTCTAAAGTTTTTATTCCTTGTATGTGTTCCAAATATTGCAAGTGCCTAGAATGAGTTTTTTTTCTAAAGTCTAGGCACACTTCCTATATTTTTGGACAGACTGTATGTTCTCGGTATGGGCATCATTTTGTGGTTTTGTTGTGGATTAGGTAATTCATAAAGACCAGCCCTGGGGAGCAGATGGGCCAGAGAAGCATATAAAAGGCAAAGTCACAAGAGGGGAAAGTAAGTTGATGAGAGAATATAGGAATAATCTTTTTACTCTTTCATTGTTTTGCAAAATATGATTTTTATATAGTTTTTTAATATATATTTTTCTTTCATTTATCTGTTTGGATTTCTTAGGTATGTCTGAACCTTGTACATTATTCCATGTTAATGTATCATTTTTATAAAAAGCATACTCTTACTTTAAATGTTGTTAATGTTATAACATTTATGGATATTTAATATATGTGTATTTATATTTAATATTTAAATCATGTCATTTTAGCATCTAATTCCTAATGTGTTGCAGGTCTATGGCTCGCACAGCTCTCTTTGGTTTCATTTTGATGTCCGCATGCATTTGTATACAACCTGATCTTTCATCTGCACAAAGTAAGTGGAGTTGATTTTTTAATGTGCTCTTATTTACTTTTTCTGATGCATAGAAATAAAGATCATCTATGTATTCACTTAATGCTCAGCAAGATAGCAGACAAAAACATGAAGTTGTTAATTTACAATAAGTAGGAGGACAGAATTAAGGATTTCTTAAACATAATGAACAATGATTTTAGGATTTGACCTTTGATACCAGGCTGTGAATAAAAATCCATAGCAAAAGGCACAGTTAATACAACATAGTTCACGCAGTTCAGGGACACAGAGGATTAGAGCCAATGCTGGCAGCACCGGGTACAAGGCAGGAGTGAGGTAAATGGTCCATGGTGTCAGGAAAATGTTTAAAAGAAAAAAAAAAACAATTTTGTGTGGGGCTCTGATCGAGGGGCGGCACGGTGGCGCAGTGGTGCCTCGCAGTTAGGAGACCCAGGTTCGCTTCCCAGGTCCCCCCTGCGTGGAGTTTGCATGTTCTCCCTGTGTCTGTGTAGGTTTCCTTCCACAGTCCAAAGTCATGCAGGTTAGGTGCATTGGCGACTCTAAATTGTCCACTTGGTGTGGGCTGGCACCCTGCCTGGGGTTTGTTTCCTGCCTTGCGCGCTGGGATTAACTCCAGCAGACCCCTGTGGTTAGGATATAGCGGGTTGGATGGATGGATGGCTCTGATCGGGAGCGGGTGTGTGCAGGCAGACTTTGCTCCGTGGTTAATTGGGGTTCTTGGCCAATCACGGTGCATACATATGTGGAGGCAGATGGATCGGTAGGGTGCCTCAGAGGTAGCAGCGTGTCGCATTTGCACCCAGTTAGAGAGGATAGTTTAAAACACGGGTGTCGAACTACAGGGCCGCAGCGGCTACAGGTTTTCATTCTAACCCTTTTCCTAATCAGTGACCTGTTTTCACTGCTAATTCACATTTTAATAGCCCTGTTAGGATTCAGTCCTCTGAATTGATTTGTATCGTCATTAAAATGCAGCCAAACAGAAATAAGACGTGAAACAAGCCAACAGATGACCAGCTAAACTGGGGCTTCAAACTCCAACCAGTATCTTAATGAGAAGCCAATTCTTGCTGTTAATTAAACTCGTTATTTAATTCCACGGTTTGTTGCTGCTCTCATTCTGCCACAGCTGACATTTCCAAATCTGTTGACTTCCTGTTTTTCATAAGAACATCATCAAAGCGTTTTGGTGAGTTGAGAGATCAGCCTTACTGAGACCTTCACCTCACTTTATTTTCAGATATTGTGTGATGTGAAGGCTTGTTTTGTGTCTAATTATTGTTTGGCTGCTAATTAAGGAAAAAGAAACAACTAAGAGGCCTGAGTCAAGTTAATTAAAAGTAATTAGCAGCAAAAACTGGTCACTAATTAAGAAAATGGTTAGAATGAAAACCTGCAGCCACTGAGGCCCTCCAGGACTGGAGTTTGACATTCCTGGTTTAAAAGGAGCCTGCACATAAAGAGGAGGTAGAAGTAAATAGACTAGCTAGAGAGAGAGAGAGAGAGAGAGAGAGAAAGAGAACAGGAGGATGGATAAGTAGAGAAGGAGGAAAAAGAAAAGAGAGACAGAGACAAAGAAAGAGTATCGATGCTGAACAGAGTGAGAGGCAGGAGGTTGGGTGTGAGTCTTGGGGCTGGAGGAGCCTGTGGCTGTGGAAGGGGCACTCCTACCGAGTGCTTAACTGGGAGTAGGAGCGGCCTGATAAGTGGTGTTCCTGCAGACGTCAAAGGATCCATGGTGGGAAATGTATGCAACTCGGTGTGGCACCCCATGGTGCTGAGTGCACAGCAATGGGGACATGAGCCCAGATTTGAAGGTTGACTGTACCTGTTGGCGGATATCTCCTCCTTCTACAAGGTTCGGAGAGGATAAAGGGAGTAAATGCTAGGTTTGAAGGGAAGCATTGGGGCTCATAGTTTTTATGGACTTTCTCTTGACTTTTAACCTCATAGTTCTTATTGGATTATTTATTGGGGCTGTTTTTAATCTTCAACTTGACTGTTTTTATGGATTATTTATTTAAGGATGGATGCACTGCTCTGTTTATTTGAACACTGATTGATATGAATAAATGCACAAAGCACCGTTTCATCTACCCCTTGCTATATATGTGAGTCCTCATTTGCCCAGCTCCTCGAGCTTATGACAATCAATGGTGGCAGGTTGAAGAGGCTCCTGAACATGACAGACAGCGTGGGGCCTACCTGCACTGTTACAAGGAGCCACCATTGAATAAGTTCCAGTCTTTCACAAGGTTCATTGACTCTCACACTGATACCTACGGCTAAATTAGAATTGACAGTAAACTGAACACATTCAGTTCTTTGAGATGTGGAAGGAACAGGAGTATCCAGAGAAGCGAGACAAAATCTGCAAATTTCACACAAGCTACAACTAGGTACAGGATTTGAATCCAAGATGGTGGTTCTGTGAGGCAGCATTACTAACTATTCTGCCGAGAGAGAGAGAGAGAGATTGGGAGCATTCACTGATTGCATGTCGCTGTACCCACCACACTTGGATTGTGCCCAGGGTGCAGCAGGTGACACCTCAGCACCCCACACTGGAACAGTGAGGCTGCTTTTTTTTTTTTTTTAAATGTTGGCTGGAGTGCCAGTCTTTTTACCAACCCCAAGTTTTCCCTGTAAGTTGGAAGTCCTGCTTGCATGGCTGGATGCAGATTAACGTCACACCCAGCAGAAGCCAATTGCTGGTTAAGGGCCTTGCTCAAGGGCCCAATGGAGTAGAGTCACTTCTGGCATTTATGGGATTCAAACCTGTAACCTTCCAATTGCCGGCACAGATCCCTAGCCCCAGAGCCACCACTCTGCCAAGCCAAAGAACAAAAAACTTTAGGGATAATTAATTCTTTATTAGCAATGTAATGAGAATGAATTGACAAACAGAAGAACACAACAGGCTATAAAAGAAAAACCCTTGGTAATGCCATCTACACTGACCACAGTCCTATTCTATCAAGGAGTTTAGTGTGTAGCATGGCCTGACTTGTCCTGCAAACTGAAGCAACAGCAAATGCACTATAGTGATCCTTTCAGCTTTAGGATTCGCTTTATCCTTCTCTGCCATTAACTTACATGTATTTATTACTTCTAATCAAAGTAAATTACAAATCATAATAACTGAATTCAATGTTTCAAGAATATGATAAAAAACCACAGGCAAAATTGAGCTGGCAGCACGGATTGTACCCAACATTAGGAAGGGCACCAAATTTAAACATTTACCAGTTTACAGTATAAGGAGATGGAGCCAATACTGGTAGCAATGGAGACGAGGCAGAAGTCAACCCATCTGACTGCACCCAGCATCACATATCAGGTCACTATAGAAGTGAATCTATCAGTGGCTCCTTACGGTAAAAAGCAAGTTAGGTTTTCATGGTGGCCCAGGGATTTTAAATTAAACAGTGCAATCAGACTTAGTGAGTGTTGGAGAACGCCGTACGGCTGCGGCGTGTTTGCTTAACAACCGGTGGAGCGTCAGAGAAGACCAGCTGAGCCGATCCTGCCTGCATGTTAACAAGCAAAGTACCTCCACCCGCCAAAGTATAAAAGAAACTGAGTATTTTAGAGAGAGGATAGTGAATGTGACAGAATTTGGGAAACGTGGTTGAAAGAGAATGGATCGACAGTAAGGCGGTCAAGTGGTCTCACAAGGGGAATGATGCTGCAGGGGCAGGTTGCTCTTGAGAAGCAATTTGGAGGAGCAGGAGTGATCAAGTGATCCAGGTGTCCTGTTGGACCATAAGCAGGTGGTAGGATGATGGAAACCAGCTCAGAGTGTCCCAGCAGTGCCCGATTGAGGTGGATGGGACCACTGCCAGAGTAAGGACCTCACTTGACTGCGCAAGCCCAATGGGTAAAGCAGGGACAAGACAAGTACTGGCACTCAGAACAGAGAAGAATCCCAATTGAACCGCTGGGATTTTATTTTTGATTTTTAAGCCTATTTATTGAAGGATTTATTTATTATTGGCCGATTTTACCCTCAAAAAAGAGTTCTCAATTTATTACAAGATATGTGCACTGTACTTTAAATTATTAGACACCAATCTGAATAAGCTGCCCTAGGTCATTTTTGCATCAACCGTGATGTGCTTGTGTCCTCAAGACTGTTGATGCACTAGTAAACTAGAAGCTCAAGGAAAAACCTCTGAGAACACACACAGTCAACACAGAAGGCAGCCCACCGAGGAATCCCACCTGACAGTTGCAAGGAAGCTTTGTCACTTGATGTGTCATCCACTAATTTAAAATAACAAGTGGAACATTAAATAGGAAGTCACAAAGCTGAGCAGTGTCTCTATTTTCCTCCAAAGTTTCAACAGACCACTAGTCAGTTGTGGTTAGTGAATTATACAAAAATAAGGTTCTTTTCAGCTTATTCATACACACGAGTACCCAATAACAACTGGAATTGAAAAAAAAAATGTTTTAATAAATTTCCATCCATCATCCAACCCACTATATCCTAACTACAGGGTCATGGGAGTCTGCTGGAGCCAATCCTAGCCAACACAGGGCGCAAGGCAGGAAACAAACCCCGGGCAGGGTGCCAGCCCACCACAAGTTTTAATAAATTTTACTTACTGAAACTTTAGTCAGCTTCACTTGACTCAATGCACTTAGTTTCTCACTGGTGGAAACATTTTTGGAATAGCTGTAGTGATTTTTAATATGCGGGAACAAGAAAAAGTCACATGGAACAAAATCAAGTGACATTTCCCCTCATTTTAAATGCGAAAACCACTTGTAGACCTGTGTTTTACTTAAAGCTTCTTCTTTAAAAGCAGTGTCAAGCATCACTAGAGTTTCAGCAGCTGTTTTCCCAAAGAGAAAACCAAATTTAACATAGACTTGCTGTTCTTTATGATTACCCATCACAAAAATCGCAGAACACATTTAATAAGCACCAAGAAAAACCGACACATAATGCGGTACGCACAATACAGAGCAACACCACTTGGCAGACTGCCACAGAATACTGTAAGTATGCTACAACTAGTGGTGAAATTCGTAGCTAAGTCTAGATAGTGTGCCAGGTACAGATTCCAGTTATTTTTGGGTACCCCCTCATGTTTGTGTGTATGTATATACAGTATATATACACATCTCTCTCTCTCTATATCTATATATCTCTATATATATATATATATATATATATCTATATATCTCTAGTATATATATATATCTCTATATATATATATATATATCTATCTATATATATATATATATATCTATATCTCTATATATATATATATATATCTATATATCTATATATATATGTATATATATCTATCTATCTATCTATCTATCTATATCTTTATCTACACACACACACAAAAACCTTTCCAAGGTACCCACATTTCTTTAACATTACCTTACATTTATTTCAAGTGCCCCGTTTCTGTACAGAAACAAATATTAAAATGAACATACCTGAAATTATTAATCATCTCTCATTAATTAAGTGTTATTTGTTGTTCCTGTAATTACTGTTTCCTGGGCACAGAAACTAAACACAAAATTAAAAAAAAAAAAAAAAGCTGGCACTCCCATTTTGTCTTTAAAGAAAACAACATGAATTTAGGGTACACAATCCTCAAATAGATTAGTTGGGATTGAGAATGTTAAAGTACTAGAACACCTTCTGCAATGTTACTCATCTGCCAGTAACCTAGGATCTTATCTTATCTAGTAGGCGTTGTGGCATAATCAAGACTTTGGACTTCAAATCCTACTACTAACACCATGTGACCATGAACAAATTCGTTCACAGGCCTGTGCTCCAACTAGAAAAAACAAAATAAACGTAATCAATGGTATCTCAGATGTTTTAAGTTGCCTTGGATCAAGACATCAGCCAAATAATAAAGGATATCTTTAATGGAACTGCTGCTCTTGGTGGGTGCTATATCTTATTAAGGCAGAAACCAGCTTGTGGAAGGGGCGACTGTCAATTGTAGGATATTCAAATTTGAACTAATGAGCATGTTGCACTGTTATTAGTTGGGACATAGGTTTTGCGGTAAATGAAAAGTGTACATCAGTTAAAACAGTTAAAACTTTCCATTATAGACAGTTGCCATGAACGATGTGGAGAGGTTTACTACAGAGGTCACAAATGCCACTGCGACTACAGCTGCCTGATTCATAAGGAATGCTGTTTAGATTATGAGATGACCTGCACTACAGGTAAAGAGATCTATCAAATGTGTTTTTTAAATGTAATTTTTAAGGTAGACATCCGACCTTACTACTAAAATTATATTTACTGTGATCCATGTACAGCTTCCCCTTTCAAAATGTTCTGAATGTCCACAGAGATTAAGAACATCCAGTTTGAAGAACAATGCTTAGACATCCAAAGTGATTGTATTCCATGTTCATACAAGGACATAAGGCCATGAATTTGTCTGTGCATGGGTATCATAGATGTGCTTCTTTTAATCATATTACATATCTTATTCGGTATAAATTATAATTATCTCTCTATCCTGGGTAGATTCTCACAAAAATCACATTTGGCTTATAATCAAATAGAATCTGTTGTTAGGCTGAAGAAACATTTTAGACAGGAACGAACATCTCTGAAAAGGTGAGAAGATTTTCCATCAGCTTAGAAGATGCATATTCTCTTGTTATGTCTATTTACGTCTATGTCTGTCTCCTGGAAATACCCACAGTTACCTAACTTGAACTTTCCTGTGGTCATACAAGACATCCATGCATTAAATTAGTAATGCATTATTACTGTATTATCTAGTTTATGTGGACAACCTCTAGGATCTTCACTGAAAACTGCTGTTCCATCCTTTTTTTAAATAATTACTCTAACAGGTTTGTACATACAGAAAACTAATCTAATTCCTAATATAAACCAAAAGAAATGATCTTTTTCCTGTCAGTCTATAGACCATAACAAGCAACTAGGAGGTACACAGGACAAGGGAAAGCAGCAACGTCCTGGCATGTTGCTATAAATTTCAGGTTTTACTTAAGTTTTTCATTTAAAAATGTTACTTGAATGTGTCTTCAGTGTCATAATTGTACGAGAGCTTTTATTTTGTGCGAGTTACAATGCTTACCATTAGGCTGCTGTATACAGATGTGCACAACTGTTAATTAACTGGGTAGTTCTGTACTATGAGCAATTTAACAAATACAGACCTCCTTGCATTCCCTGGTATTAGTTATGCTGATGAACATTAATAATGTAAATTTTACCCTTTTTAAATATTTTGGTATGATTGACATAACACTTTGCCTGTAAGACTTGTTCCCACTCTCATTCCACAGTGCCAGAAATATCAGTGTACATGTTACTTTTCTGAGAAAAATCAATCTAGAAAAGTTTTAGCTTGTTCATTTATATATGATTCTTTTTTATTAAAACAGCTAATTCAAGATTAACACAAATAGGCTCAAATCATAATAACTGAGCTATTTGACTTGTAGCTGTCTTGGTATTTAACAACTTAGAACTCAGTATTAGAATAAAGTGCACCACACTGGGAAAAAAAAGGAGGGACACTGACTGCTGTGTGTGGGGCAGACTGCTGTGCATAAATCACACAGATAATAGGTTTTCCTTTAATAGGTAATACTGTATGTCTGTCACATAATTTTTAAAAGTTAAATTTGTTGTGGGCAGATATATTGCTTGAGAATTTCAATAATGAGGTTTAGTATTAAGTGGATGTTGATTTATGTGTAAGTTTCTTCCAGCTTGGCTCAACATCACAATGTGTGGGTCTCATCATCCAAGCATAGAAGGTTTGGATAACAGAAGGAGGACAACTGCAGATTCGAATGATCTTGTTTTCAGCAGTTCTTGTTAGCTATTAAAGTAATTGTTGACTAACCACTAAATGAAAATAATTTTTTTTGCAGGGAATTCATGTAAAGGGCGCTGTGGAGAAGATTTTCAGCGTGGTAAACAATGCGATTGTGACAATGAATGCTCACAGTTTGGAAAGTGCTGTCCAGACTACACAATGCACTGCATGAATGGTATGAATTCTCATTTATGTTTGAATTTTTTAAATCTGAATTAATAACTGACAACTTTACACTAATTTTCATTACAAGTAAAATACAAAGCATTTAGATGATAGTGGCTCAATGGCATCGCCTATATGAAAAGATACATAATAGCACTTTCAGGAGACCAACTATATTTCAGTGTCAGAACTGCCCTGCTGCAACGTCCTCCAATAACCAATTACAGCAACAAAGTGAGAGGAAAATGAATAAACGAGGGGAAAATTAAATCAATGGATTTCATTAGGATGTGAAGGTGTTGATCTATAGCTGGAGAAACACGGAGACATCTGTAGAATTTAATAAATAAGAAAAACACACAATTTGGAAAGGGACACACAGAAACTTTTATCTCTTGCATTTTCATCTTTGCTACCTTAAAAAGAACTTTGAAACTATTTGCTGTGATGAATTAAACACACCGCCACGTGAAAACTGATGGTAGCACTGAACCAAAAACAGATACTGCGACTTTCAAAGCAGGCAAAC
This sequence comes from Polypterus senegalus, assembly GCF_016835505.1. Taxonomy (NCBI): domain Eukaryota; kingdom Metazoa; phylum Chordata; class Cladistia; order Polypteriformes; family Polypteridae; genus Polypterus; species Polypterus senegalus. The sequence goes on from NC_053167.1 coordinate 77,444,597, forward strand.
CAGTAATACCTGTTGGACGCATCAGTCACTTTTCAGAATGGTTCAACGTACCCAAAATTGCACTACATTCAAATGCAAATTTCCTCAGTAATGCAAATTTATTCAGTAGAAGATGACAGAGGACTACAGATTGTCAAAAATGTGTCATTCAGTTTTTTCCTTATTTGTACTAAATGTCACCAAGTAATGCAGTGAAGCCTAAAATAAAAAGGCAGCAAAATCTAGAATATGATGCGTTATGCTGACAAGTAGTATTGTGATAGTTTAATTCTCTCAATAAAATGCCATGCCTCATTACCTAGTCAGAATATGTAACAGCAAAATAGATGGACTGATTTTTTTTTTTTTGGTCTTTAAAGAACATTTTAAAGCTGAAATACCTGAAGAAACATTATCCACAACAACCACCAGTGCAAAAAAATTAAAAAGAACAACTGAAAAACCAAGTCCAAAGTCAACACAACTTTTAGTCAATGAAAAAGCAAAGATAAAACCCACACTGAATGACGGTGTTAATTGGGATACATTACAAGGTAAGCGTCGTTTTAATGATCAGTTCTTTATGGAGGGATAAAAAAACTAGATTATTGTAAATGTTTTACAATAATTATTTTTCCAAAGTACAACCCTGACATCAACATTCACAAAATATCTAGTGTGGACTGGAAAAATGTGAAAATGCATGCCATGGCACATGCTAATCTGTTGTGTCTTTTTAAGATACAAAGCCACAATTAAACCTCACACTGATTTAATATTGTTACCATTCAAAAACACGTCCCATTCCCAATTTTAATTGACTAACTTTTATTAAATACAATATGCTATATACAACACTTTATGAATAATTATTGTCTGCTACAAGTTCACAAAAGATTGCTCTTTTTAGGATTATAAACCATACAGCTAAACTGCGACTTTTATATTTTAAAAAGATATAAAAAAGAAATTCTGATCAAACAATTAGCTTACAAGAAAACTACTTTTCAGACATGATTGCCATTGAAATTGGTGTCTACCTTTTTCCATAAATCCATTTTCAGACTCTACATTTTGTATTGCTTGGTTATGTATATGAGAGTTCATCCTGGCAACACTGGGTTTAAGATACCCACCAAACCCAGATGGCATGCTTACATCAGCACCCAAACTCACCCATGCACTCATTTAAGGCCAGTTCAAAGCTGATTAAGCCAACCTGCATGTCCTTTAAATACAAAAGGAAAACCCACGGTGACAGGGAACAGCACACAAACACCACCACAGTGAGGGGTCAAGTTCGAGATGAATACAACTTAGCCAATCTGAAAGGTAGAACTATTGGTAGGACATCATGAAATCACTCCAATCTTCCAGGAATAATGTATATATAAAACAAATGAACCTCTTCCTTCAGAAAGGAGTTGCACGTAAACATGGCCATTAATGTTTCAAAATAATAAAAATGAAATGGCACAACTTAGTATCCCAAAATTTACGTCACAAAAAAACTTAACATATACCACACACAGAGTGTTTTAGGTATTGGATATATTAATAAAGTCATTAAAACAGCTTTAATCAGAACCAGTTGTTCAGCCCAACACCTAGCAATTTTATTCATATAATTTCCCCAAAATTACATCACATTGAATTGTGAAGGTATCCATAATCCTAATGGACACCACACTGTTTTGTATTTTTTCCATTTGTCTGTGGTTCTCTGAAGAAAAACTACTATTTTCATGAAATTTACCCTAAACAGGTTTCCATCTGTGTCCTCATTTTTTCTTGAAGAACTTATTTTAAAATAACAGCGTGGATCCACTGTACTAATTTCCTTCAATAATTTTTTAAACACTTCAATCATGTAACCACTTAATCTCTATTTACTTAAACCTAAAAGATTCAACCCCTATCTTTTCTCATAACCAATACCTTGCGTTCCTGGTATCAGCCTGGTTGCTCTCCTCTGCACTACTTCTAGCACAGCGGTCTTCTTAGTAATACAGAATTAAAACTCCCCGCAGTACTATAAATGAGGTCTCTCTACTCTGTTATATAGTTTAAGCATAACCTTTCTTGACTTGTATCTTACACATCGGGTGATAAAACCAAACATCCTATATTGGCTGTCTTAATGGCTTCTGTACACTGCCTTGATGCAGACAGCAATGAGTCTACTGAAACACCTACAGCAAGTCATTGTCACAAGTCGTACTACAAATTTCAAAGCTTCCTTTGTGTATTCAAATGTAGAATTTGTACTTCCTACTGTATGTATAATATTTTTATATTTACCCAAGTTTGGTGGTAAAGTCAGTTTCACATTATGCGCTATTCCACTTGGTTTAATATAATCTTCAAACTTAATCAGCTTATTCTTATCAATATCACTTATGTATATTAAAAAGAGAGGCAGTCCCAGCACCGATCACTGGACACCTCTTCCAGTATCACCTTTGCCAGAAAAAACTACTCTGATCACAACACTTTGCTTTTCAATGTTTAAAGTTATTTCTGCATCCATCTTTGCACCGTGAACTTCCATGTCTTTAGTTTGACCAGTAGCCTTTCACAACAGGCCTTATTAAAAAGCCTTCTTGGGGGATAAGGGGAGGGGGAAAGCCCACACACACATCTTATATATAAATGTCTATGTGTGGAAGTGGCTGGCTGGCCTGGAAGTGGGAGGCTACATCATGCAGCTCAAAGAAATCGACTCTGTCGCCAAAGTGAAACCGCCGAAAAAAGAGAAACTCGTTTAGCTGCTAATACACAAGCAACGCAAGAACATTGGCAAAACAAAACCTCCGAGGACAGAGAAGCTCGCTTAGCAAGCTAATGCACAAATGATGAGATTGATTGATTGAAGTGCCAGAATCCATGGTTTCTAGGAGCCCAGACTTTTTACAGCATGGGCTTACACAGCTAGTATTTATGTGTACACACATACATACACATGTATATACACACACACACACACACGTATACATACACACATATACACACACAACCACCTGATCACATACTTGCATTGCTTCCTCCCAGAATTCTTGCGTATTATTGAAGAACAATCTTCCCCATACTGACTATTCATTAATATAGTACTCCTATTCTCACAATTAGTAGCTTGATATTTTCAATAATAATTGTTTCCATTAATTTTTCCATGATGTATGTTAAACAAAGAGGTCTAATGTTACTTAGGTCAGCCCGGTCACCTTTTCTACTTGAAGACACATTTGCTAGTTTTAATCTATGGTATAGGAATTTCACCAACGTATAACGATCTTTGAAAAATACTTTATATGCAGAATTAACTTCCTAATCTCCTTAAGCACTTTAGAATACGTTATCTGACTCTATCATTGTTTAAACTCAGTCTTTTTAACATAAGCTAAACTTGTGTTGGTACAATTTCCAAGTAACTGAGTACCTCCTCACTAGTTCCTGCAACTACAGGAAGGATGCCTTCTTTACAAGTGAAAAGAATCTATAACATTTATTTATATAGCACATTTCATACAAATAATGTAGCTCAAAGTGCTTTACATGATGAAAAAAAGAGAAATAAAAGACAAAGTAAGAATTCGAATAATTAACAAAGAATAAGAGTAAGGTCCGATAATCAGAGAGGACAGAAAAAACAAAAAAAAAACAACTCCAGACGGCTGGAGAGAAAAAATAAAATCTGCAGGGGTTCTAGACCATGAGACCGCACAGCTCCCTCTGGGCATTCTACCTAACATAAATGAAACAGTCCTCTTTGTATTTAGGGTTCTCATAGAAGGACTTGATGATGACAGTCATTTAGACTTCTGGCTTTTATTCCATCAATGTAGGAACATCATGGTGCTTTGATTAGGTGGTGGTGGCGCAGGTCGCCACCACAGAAAACCGGGAAAGAAACGGAAGAGAGAGTAGGGGTTAGTACGGATTTTAGAGCCACCATGAATAGTTATGATAATTAATTGAAAATACAGAGTATCAAGATTAAATTAAAGTTATGAGAAGGCCATGTTAAAGTAATGTGTTTTCAGCATTTTATTTTTTAAAAGTGCTCTACTGTATCAGCCTGACAAATTCTTATTGGCAGGCTATTCCAGATTTTAGGTGCATAACAGCAGAAGGCTGCCTCACCACTTCTTTTAAGTTTAGCTCTTGGAATTCTAAGCAGACACTCATTTGAAGATCTAAGGTTACGATATGGAATATAAGGTGTCAGACATTCCAATATATAAAATGGAGCGAGATTATTTAAGGCTTCGTAAACCATAAGAAGTATTTTAAAGTCAATTCTGAATGACACAGGTAACCAGTGTAGTGACATCAAAACTGGAGAAATGTGCTCGGATTTTCTTTTTTTTTTTCAAGTTAGGATTCTAGCAGCTGCATTCGCACTAGTTACAAACGATTTATGTCTTTTTGGGGTAGTCCTGAGAGGAGTGCGTTGCAGTAATCTAGACGACTGAAAACAAACGCGTGAACTAATTTCTCAGCATCTTTCAATGATATAAGAGGTCTAACTTTTGCTATGTTTCTTAAGTGAAAAAATGCTGTCCTAGTGATCTGATTAATACAGTGGTGCTTGACAGTTTGTGAACCCTTTAGAATTTTCTACATTTCTGCATAAATATGACCTAAAACATTATCTGATTTTCACTCAAGTCCTAAAAGTAGATAAAGAGAAACAAGTTAAACAAATGAGACAAAAATATTATACTTGGTCATTTATTTATTGAGAAAAATTATTGGATATTACATATTTGTGAGTCAGGTGTTTTCAATCAATGGGATGACAATCCTTTTCACAACGCATGTTTGTGGAAGTGTATCATGGCACGAACAAAGGAGATTTCTGAGGACCTCAGAAAAAGTTGTTGATGTTCTTCAGGATGGAAAAGGTTACAAATCCATCTCTAAAGAGTTTGGACTCCACCAATCCACAGTCAGACAGATTGTGTACAACTGGAGGAAATTCAAGACCATTGTTACCCTCCCCAGGAGCACTCCAAGAGCAAGGCATGTAATAGTCAGCGAGATCACAAAGGACCCCAGAGTAACGTCTAAGCAACTGAAGGCCTCTCTCACATTGGCTAATGTTCACGTTCATGAGTCCACCACCAGGAGAACACTGAACAACAATGGTGTGCATGGCAGGGTTGCAAGGAGAAAGCCACTGCTCTCCAAAAAAAACATTGCTGCTCGTCTGCAGTTTGCTAAAGATCACATGGACAAACCAGAAGGCCAATGGAAGAATGTTTTGTGGACGGATGAGACCAAAATAGAACTTTTTGGTTTAAATGAAAAGCATTATGTTTGGAGAAAGGAAAACCCTGCATTCCAGCATAAGAACCTTATCCCATCTGTGAAACATGGTGGTGGTAGTAGTATCATGGTTTAGGCCTGTTTTGCTGCATCTGGGCCAGGACGGCTTGCCTTCATTGATGGAACAATGAATTCTGAATTATATCAGAGAATTCTAAAGGAAAATGTCAGGACATCTGTCCATGAACTGAATCTTAAGAGAAGGTGGCTTTGCAGCAAGACAACGACCCTAAGCACACAAGTCGTTCTACCAAAGAATGGTTAAAGAAGAATAAAGTTAATGTTTTGGAAGGGCCAAGTCAAAGTCCTGACCTTAATCCAATCGAAATGTTGTGGAAGGACCTGAAGCGAGCAGTTAATGTGAGGAAACCCACCAACATCCCAGAGTTGAAGCTGTTCTGTATGGAGGAATGGGCTAAAATTCCTACAAGCCGGTGTGCAGGAATGATCAAAAGTTACCGGAAATGTTTAGTTGCAGTTATTGCTGCAAAGGGGGGTCACACCAGATACTGAAAGCAAAGGTTCACATACTTTTGCCACTTACAAATATGTAACATTTCCCTAATTTTTTTCCTTAATAAATAAATGACCAAGTACAATATTTTTGTCAAATTTGTTTAACTGGTTTCTCTTTATCTACTTTTAGGACTTGAGTGAAAATCTGATGATGTTTTAGGTAATATTTATGCAGAAATATAGAAAATTCTAAAGGGTTCACAAACTTTCAAACACCACTGTATGCAATTTAAAATTCAGGTTACAGTCAATGGTTACCCCTAAGTTCTTTACCTCCGTCTTGACTTTTAATCCTAATACATCAAGTTTATTTCTAATAACCTCATTATAACCATTATTGCCAATCACTAAAATGTCTGTTTTCTCTTTATTTAGCTTGAGAAAATTACTATTCATCCATTTAGAAACACAAGTAAGACATTGCGTTAGTAAAACAATAAAGTCAGGGTCATTAGGGGCTATTGATAAATACAGCTGCATGTCATCAGCATAGCTGTGGTAACTCACGTTATGCCCAGAGATGATCTGACCTAACGGAAGCATGTAGATCGAAAACAGCAGCGGACCCAGGATAATGCCTTGTGGAACATCATATAGAATATCATGTGCCTGAGTTGTAATTACCACAACTAAGAAAGAATTTTCTACCTGCCAGGTAGGATTCAAACCAATTTAAGACACTACCAGAGAGGCCCACCCACTGACTAAAGCAATTTCTAAGAATGTTGTAATCAATGGTGTCAAATGCGGCACTCAGATCTAAGAGGATGAGAACAGATAAATGGCCTCTGTCTGCATTTACCCGCAACTCATTTACTATTTTAACGAGTGCAGTTTCTGTGCTGTGATTTGTTCTAAAACCTGACTGAAACTTATTAAGAATAGCATGTTTATTGAGGTGGTCATTTAGATAGCATTTGTTATCTCCACTTCCTTGATATACTTCTGTAGACATCTTCAATTAACATAATGAACCTTCTTCCATTTCAACAGCCAGTCCCACAAACTTACAAACCAAAGGCCCTACCATTGGTCGTCAAAACTTTGCAGAGCTTCAAGGAGATGATGAGTCAGTACTTCATGGTGAGTAAACAATTTAAACATTATGCTGCAGAGAAGCTTGCTTCAGCAGAGCAAAAATAAAGTTCATTAAAGAATACTGACAAATTTAAAACAATTGGTTTATGAACACTGGATTTGTCCACAAAGTATGGGTGCACACCCTGCAATGGACTGAAATTCTATCAAAGGCTGATGACTGTCAAATCTGGCTTCCTATGATGCAAGCTCCAGTAAATGCATACAGTAGATACATAAACAGAAAGTCTAGTCTTTTCATTGAGGAACTGAAAACTACCTTTAGAACTTACAGTAACAAAATATTTTGTACTCTTGTATTAATGACAGAAGTTTCCAAGCCAGAGAATCCTACCATGTTTTCATCTAAGAAGAAAGGTGGTGACCAGAAGGAGTCGTCTATTATTGAGTCCACAAGTGAACCTCTGTTGGAGACTGTGCTGCCAGAATCTATTAGAGGTTCTTTTGATACCTGGATTGAATCAAGTGGTACAGAAAATGAAATATTAGCCAATAGTACCTCTGGATTATACATAACTGGGCATTCCACCTCATTCTTCAAAATAAGTGAAAAAAGCAAAGACTCTGAAGGCATAAGTTTAGAAAAGCTTTCCACAGTGCTGCCTTACACAACCAGTTCATTTAAGACGACAAATCAACCAGAAGCCACACGTGGGAATGGGACTGTAATGTCAGAAGTCTCTGAAACAGCTACTAGCATTCATAACCCCCAAACATCAAATACTGCCTCCGAGATGACTAAATCATACACCACAGGGGTTACTACTGAAGACCGTGATATCTTTGATATGGGAGTATCTACAGAGCATGCTTTGACTGAGTTTACTGTTCTTGAGAAATTAACTTCAAGTCAGACTACTATAAGCTCTATTACTAAACTGACCAAAAAAGAAGAGTCAACTACACCGACAAAATTAGCAGACCAGACCAAAAACACAAACTCTTCTACAACACATGAAAAGCCCTACTCAGTTACTGCAAAAACACATTTATCAAGTCCAGAACCACCTCTTCCAGTAATCAGTGACTCAATAATTAGCCAAACAGCTTCATTTTCTGCAATTCCGTCCAAAACAGACACCGTGGATAAAGTAACCACCAGCTACAACATGCAAACATCCAACAATTTATTTGAAAGCCTGACACCTAGGACAACACTGAAAATGAGATATGACCCAAACATTAATACCACAACAGAAAAACCTGATGCCTCAACTTTTTCAAGTCCCATCACAACTACCATCAACAACAATTTAATCGGAAACAGTCAAACTACAAATAACGTGAGTGACTTGCCAGTCCCAGGTAAGCTATAACTATTTTTAGAAATTCTATTGGGTGCAAGAAATAATGTGACAAAAACATATTACATGCCAAACTTTTATATGCATGTGTATGAAGTGTTAATGAACAGGTACATGGCAAGAAACTTGTATAATTTCTATTTGATAAATAAGAGGAGGACAATGCAGTTCATAATTTTTCTCAAAGAAAAAGGCAAATTGTCAAAGTACCAACAAAAAAGGCAGAAAATCAGTGTAATATACAATAATGTGAAGCACTGCATAAAAGTCAGTCCAGCAGTATCCTTTACTTACTCATGATATGTATGGAATACAAGTATAACTCAAAGTAGCTTTTGAACATGCTGGTTAGTGTATTGATACAATTTCATGAGGTAAAATGATCAGGGTGACTGGAATCCTACAATATGGTTGAGTTTTTATTAAGGAAGCACCTGAAATAATGGAGATCTCTATAAAGGATGTTGTCAGATCTACATTTTATGTCCCCACATCTGTCATAGACCATGAAATTATTTTTATTTTTTTATTTCCTCCATATTTCATTAATGGAGAAAGTGTGATCTTCATAAAAAATCCTTCAGGTTTTCAATGAAAAAACATTTATACATTTTTCCAAAAATGCTCAAAACATGTCTTATGTCCATATTGTTGTTAAGCCAACAATGAAGGAATCAATTTAAAGAAATTTTTACTTCGGGAAAAAAATGGCAAATGTTCCACAGGATCAGGTTCAATCACGTATGTAATGGTCCCTTTTGTTTTAAAGCTATAGTGTATTAGGGCCAGGCTGAAGTAAAGACACCACTTTATCAAATCTGATTTTGGCGACAATGAAAAATTGCATTTAGGAATAAGTAAAACCCTGTAGAATTAATTTAAATGACAAGATACTGTATGAAACTGTACATTCATAGATGAAAGTTTAGTATGAAGCTTAGACCGCAGATTTTATTGGTTCTAATATTTACAACTCGGATCTGATAAGGTTTCACTGTGTGTCTATTTCCTTTTTGTTTATAACAGGGATTCTTGAATTCTTCTAAATATGATTGATGCGAGGTACACACATACTTCATATAAGAGCACCTCAATGGGCAGGTGTGGATGTGTTTATTGCAGGAGTGCCTTAGTGATTTTTACTTAAACATGGACATGGTACAGTACTTGTGACAAATACTCAACATTTTATACCATACAAATATTGGGAAATAAACCAGACAAAACATTTCCCACCATTATTTAATGCTGACATTAAAAACATTGCAGTACTTAAATCAGTAAACCTTTATTTTTAAACCATACACAAATCCTGGAAATTCAAAAGGGCACATTCTATCTTAATTTTTGCAATTAATGTAAAAACCGTAATTTAATGTAAGAATTTCTTTGAAATGTGTGGGGAAGGCAATGACATCACTAAAGTGGGACTATGAAGCAGCATCTCTAAATGCTGAATTGCTAATCTTCTAATAATTTCAATTACTGAACTATTTACAATACAGGGGTGAGGGGCTAAATCTATTTGTCAATAAAATTTTTAGCAGAAATATTTTTGGTGGGAAACTGATGGGCTGTACTCATGCACTTTACAATTTTGCACTTGTTAAACACTGTTGAATGAACAGGCTGGGATTGGTTCTGTAAAATAAAGAAAAGCAATACAAATCACTATGGGGATTAAATGTCAAACTAAATACTTGTTTATCGTGTACTATAATACAACATGAACATTTCAAGGGGAAAAAATGCTGGTAAGCCATTCATGCTTTAATAAAAATTCTCAGTTTTTAAATATGCCCTTTGTGGTGTATGGATTTCAGTGCTGCATGCATTTGTGTTATTTTGAACTGCATGTTGCATCTATGATAGTCTGCAATATGTGATGAACCTAAAACTAACTGGGCTTATTTAGTAAATAGTTAAAAATGTACTTATTATTTGCAAAATGAAAGGTGTAATAACTGTGATTTCCAAAATAAGGACAACTTTGCATTTTTCCCTCCTACAGTATTAACAACATTGTCCAGATCAGAAACTCCATTCATGCTTTCCGAGAGCATTTTATCAAAGGAGAAAGAAGGTGATCTGGAGGAATTGCCTATTTCAGAGTCCATGAATGATACTTACAGAAAGGCTGAACTCACAACTATGCTCATGAAAAGACAGTCACCGGAACTGAATAAAAGTTGTGACGGTCAGATGGATTCAAGCACTACAAAACGTCAAACAAAATTAACAAAGAGTAGTAATGCCAGATCATATGACACTGAACAACCTCTCTCATCTTTCAAAACATCTGAAAACTGCAAACACACTGATGTTCAAAGTCCTGAAACAGTTTCCACTGTAGTGCCTTACATAGAAAGTGCAAGTAAAATGACCAATCAGGCACCAGAGGAGGAGGAAAACCAACCAGAAAGCTCAAGTGGAAATGGGCATTTAATATCAGATGTTTCTGAAACAACAACTAGCATCAATAAGCCCAAGAAGTCAATTAGTGCCTCAGAGATGACCAAATCATTTACCAAGGTGATGACTACAGAAATGCCTGGATTTATAGAGCATAGTGTGACTGAATTTACTGTAGAACGGGAAATACAAGCATCAAGTCAGACTGCAGAAAGCTCTACTATGGGATCGACCAAAAAAGAGGAGTCAACTATGCCATCCGAATTATTAAAGGAAACCAAAAACACAGAGACTGCCATGACTAAAGATAGATCATACTCAATCACTGCAAAAACAAATTTATCAAATCCAGAACCTACTGTTCCTGTAAATAGTGCCTCAATAATCACCCAGACAGGTCCCCTTGTTCCACGTTTCACCAAAACACACAATCTAGAAAAAGCAACCACCATCTATGAACTGCAAACATCCAACAATTTATTTAAAGGTGTTGCCCCAGGGACATCTTTAAAACCGAAATCTGACCAAAATATTAAAGACACGACAGAAAAACTTGAAACAACTTTTGCAAGTCCAATCACACCTGCCACCATTGAAACTACAAAGAACGTGAGTGATGCACTTGTCCCAGGTAAGCTGTATCTAGCTTTAAAATTTGGACTAGCTATACAGGTAGCTTTGTTATTTTTATATATATATATATATATATATATATATATATATAATCTATCAAAAGTTCAGTGATCTTCACCTCTTTTAAAGACACATCACCTTGAAATGTTATTGACTGGGTTCACATCTTGGGCGATGCCTGGATGGAGCTCGCATGTTCTCCTAGTGCAGGGGTGGGCAATATCGGTCCTGGAGAGCCGCAGTGACTACAGGTTTTCATTCCAACCCAATTGCTTAATTAGAAACCAATCATTGCCAGTCTTGGACCTTATAAGTCTGCAATGTAAGGTTCTTATATGATAGATTTTTTCCTTTCCAAGGATATCATCCAAACGATTTGAAGCCTAAAACGGATAATTTTATGTTTTTATTAAATCAAACTGCATTGATGAACATACACAGATGTAAACAGAAACATGCAATGACAAGCAAGTTGGTAATAAGGAGCCATTAAAACACTGAATGCAGCTTTTTAAGATTGAAAAACAATTAAGGTTGGGGAACCTTAAAAAGCAAGACCACTACAATGAAGCATTAAAATGTTACTTAAGCAATAAGTGTGTCATCAGCAATAATTGACTTCTCATTAAGAAACTGAGTTGGAACAAAAACCTGCAGACACTGTGGTTCTCTAGGACTGACATTGCCTACCCCTGTCCTAGTGGGTCTCCTCTTATTTCCTAACATAGTCAAAAGGCATGTAGATTATTGTGTTTGTGTGGACCCTGCCATGAACCCTATGACTGATGGGATAGGCCAGTGTTTCCCCATGCTCCTTCTCTGGATAAACCGATTAAGAAGATGTAGGTCTGATCTTAAATAATCAAGATGGTGATGAAAAGTATTTTGACATGAAACACAGGTGACAGCTTAAACAGAAATTTAACCCCTTTTTTTCTGAAATGTTTCTAACGTCACACAAATTTATGATAAACCCTAAACTCTTCAGACTTAAAAACTTAAAATGTTCCTTTTTTTGCCTGAAGATCATGATGATTCTAACCTTTGCATTGGTCGCCCAGCCAACGGGATGACTACTCTGAGAAATGGGACAACATTTGTATTTAGAGGTAAGATCTAAAATAATCTATCCTATCGTATACTGGTTTGGATTATCTTACTTGTTTTAATTAAACCAATGACGTACCACTAAAACTACTAAACTGATGATAAAGTACATCAGGTATAACTTAACACGAGCTAATGTAAGCTGTACAAAATTGCTTTCCTTCAAAATGTTTAACACAAATACTCTTTCATTTCAAATATGCAACTCATAAAAATGTAGCAGTATAAACAAAGACGCACTTGCTCATGTCCATTTGTCAACTTTTTTTGACCATTCTTGCTGGTGGAAGAATATACAATATTGAATGTGATTTTCAAACAGTTTTATTCATGTTTTGAATAATTATACACTTGATAATTCATTTATGACGACACCATCATAACTTGATTATAAAGCAGTCAATGTCCATATATTACTTAATTCTGACTTAAAACTCTTGACTGGCAGGACATTTTTTCTGGATGCTGAATGCACGTGGAATAGAAGTAGGATACCCTCGTAAAATAACAGAAGTATGGGGTATCCCTTCTCCAATTGATACAGTTTTCACGCGTTGCAACTGCCAAGGAAAAACATTCTTCTTCAAGGTACTTTCTACGCAGGATGTATTGTATTAAAATGGCTTAGGTGTAATGAAAATAGGTTAGTTGTATAGTTTGAAATGGTTTAGGTGTAATGAAAAAATAATTGCACATATTACTTTTTTCTGGACCAGGGAAAAAATTACTGGAGATTTGAAAATGGAAGTTTGGATCCTGGATATCCTAAATTAATTTCAAAGGGATTCAATGGTCTTTCCGGAAAGATAACTGCTGCTCTTTCAGTATCTGCTCATCAAAGAAAAATGGAGTCCGTTTACTTTTTTAAGCAAGGTACTGTTCAACTAATAGGATTTTTCCATATAAACAAAGCTACTCAAAATGAAAGAGCAGATTTCAAAAAATGTCCAACCAACTATATAAGACAAACACATTCTGCACATCCAAATTTTAAAAGCCCTTCCAAAAATACCAGTGAAATCCACCGAACGCTGTTTCTCGATTATAGTAAAACAGTGACACCACCAAAAGAGGAATCCTTTTGCGTGCTGCAATTTGTGAATTGTGAGTCCATTGTTCATGTGCAATGCGAGTTCTGCAGACGGTTCAACAAAAAGCCACCTCGTCATAAGCAAATTTACAAGTGCCATAAAAAATTTGTAGAAGGTTGCATAATCCAGACCTAAAAGCACTGGTCATCCACCCATGTCAGATTAAAATGTTGAGCGTATCTGAGGTGTGTTTGAACGGAGCCCTAAGAGATGCACATCACGTTCAAGCATTGAACTGGGAATTCCTCAAACAACCTTTCTTTTTTGCGGAGCAAACTGACTGCATTTTCATAGTTGGATATGCTGCAAAATTGGTAATTTCCCTAAATTCAAGAAGATTCAAATGACTTCATTTTCATGTAAGATGGTGCGTTGCTTCATTTCCACTTGGAGGTCCGGCATTACATGAATGACACCATTCCAGAACAATGGATTGGAAGAGGTGGACAACAAGATCTTGTCTATCGTCTATGGCCTCCCAGGTCTCTAGACCTTACTCACTGCAATTTTTTATCTATGGGGGTACATTAAAGGAGAAGTGTTTGTTCCACCTTTGCCCACTAATGTTCAAGATTTGAAACATCAAATTGAGGAAGCTGTGAATTCAGTAACTAAGGACCAGTTGACCTGTGTGTGGCAAGAAATGGTCTACCGTTTTGGATTTTTGTTGCTCTACACATGGTGCTCATGTTGAGTGCATGCAAACTCAAGGACCTTAGGACCAAACTTTGAACTTTTATCATCCAGTGATGCGTCGAATGTGTTTGTCTTGTACAGTTTTTGACATGTTTAGAAATCTGCTCTTTCATTTTGAACAGCCCTATATATCAAACTTTTAGAAATCTAAGATGAATATATGGCATTAATCAATAATCAAGTAATTTGTTTTTGCTGTGCAAAGACATTTGTGGGTTGAGATCAAAAGGTTAATATGAAAAGAGATCAGAGTTTCACCTTTTATTCCGGGTATTTACATCTAGGTATGTTAAACATAGAACATAGCACATTTTGTATCAAACCACCCAGTTTCTTAAGTATGCAAAAATAATGGAACATGACAAACAGATGTTTGTTACCCTGGTGTATCACAAAAGAATCATTAAGTAACCCTTGATATCTACTCTCAGTTTAAGCTTTGGCTTTCACATGTGAAGAGTGCATTTGCAGTTAAGGGTAGACCAACATGAAGAAAACAGAACTGTCTATGGGAGAAAAGCATGCCATTCTGAAACTGAGACAAAAAGGGAGAAAATCATTCAGATACATTTCAAAAACATTGGGCACAGCCAGGCAATTTGGAATGTTCTGAAAAAGAAGGAAACCTCTGGTATACCAGGCAGCAGGCATCAAACTGGTCATCCAATGAAAACCACAACAACTGATGACAAATGGCGAGAACAGTAAAGAAAAACCCCAAAAGAGTGCTCAACATCATGAACAACCCCCAAAGAGCAGGGGTGGAAACATCACAGTCCACTGTTTGAACGAGACTTAGACAACAACAGTATAGAGACCAAACACAGATGTCTTCAGTGCACTACAAAAGACATTTGGCCTTACTGTTCCAATACTTTTGGAGGGGACGGTATCAGTTTTGAAAGATGTATTATATTTGTCCCTAGACACTGATTACTGTACAGCTTCAAGTGTAATAATTTGTATAATCAATTAACTAGCTTTCTACTCTGATTCTAGGTGGAGTATTTCAAAAATATACATTTGAGCAACAACCATCAAATAAATGTGCAAAACCATCAACTTCTTTGTCAATCAAGGTCATCAGGAAGAGAACAGCTAGAGAAGCTGGAGGAAATTTAAAAATTAAAGGTGGGACATTCACAGTACATGAATAAATCTGTAAAAATAAAATTAGATCATAATAGTGTATACTACTCTAGGTTAATAGTTCTTTTGTATTGGTAATACTTGAAAGGCTTGAAAACTAAGATTTATATATGTTTTCTTTAAAGCTTATCTTACTAAAGAAATTGCAATCAGCTCATTAAGTGGAATTCAAACCAGTATTACCTCAGCAATATCAGTACCCAACCCAAAAAGTCTGGATGGATACAACTATTTCCTGTTTTCCAAAAGTAAGTGAACATGTCATTACCATCCTAACAATTATAATGTATTATAAATTGGTCTTGTAAAAATAAGTACTATAAATGAAAATGTGCATATACAGCATTCTTTTTAAACAAAGTTAATTTTAGCTTAAATCAAATTAAAACAAATACTTGTGTAGAATACCAGTTTGACAGGAGTCACGGTGCCAGGGCATGTCCACTACTCAGATGTTACACAAACCCACAATTAGTTTGCAGGACTAGACAGCAGCGGCAAGTGAAAGACAACACAATTTGTGGTGTCTAAAAAGTGCAAATAGTGCAAACTTATTCACTACAAAAGCCAGTGTCACTTTGAAAAATCAGGCAGTCTTGAAGGAATAAGAGTCTTCAGGAATGTAATAAATATTCACAGACAGTAAAGCAAACTGAAGACACAGATATTCATAGTCCATACAAACAGCAAACTTTCCAGCAATACATTCAAGCACTCTGTCCACGAATAAAGCCCTGCCAACGCTTACCAGACAAATAAAATTGTTGATTTAGTGGTTACTCCACTCAGTCCATCCTAACATCATACTGTGTTGAATCTACAGTTCCTCTTGGTGAAACTCCAGTCTCCTCTGCTCTGAGACAGCAGCCTAGACCTTGAACTGATAAAGAACTCTGACTTCTGGACTTTCTGCAACCTCCAGTCTGTAGCTGCAAAGCACTTATTTGCCCCCCACCATTTTCCTGCTCTTCACTTATTCCCTTTTCCCTAAAACAAACTATTTCCATTAGACTTACCCATCTCTTCACTTTTTGGTTTCCATTTCTTACATTCAGCACCCCCACCACTGACTCTTTAAATATGCACCACTTTAACCACTGGCAGCCACTCCAGCTGAAGTGCATCACTTAACGTAACTCAATCAGCCCTTGATCCCTAAATGAGACTGCATGTGCGCACAATCGAGTTAACCTCAAAATGTGTCAGCCCATTTTAAAATTAAAGGGTAGTATGGAAAACCCAATAAGACCCATAAAAATCTCTAATCAGTAATGTAATGTGAGGCATGATTGAATGTAGGATTCAAATATGGAAAAAGGTTTTATTAAAACTATTTCCACTATACATGAACTTCCAAATCCTCTAAATATTATTAAATCAAAAATAAAAGATTGACTCCTAGTTTTTCCTTTGTAAACAATAGTAAAGTTGGAAGAAAGCTGCATTACATTAAACATTACTTGTTACTCGTCTCTAGGTTATTATATGATAACTAGCCAACCCACGGCGTACCATACGCCGCATAATCAGGCCGGTTTTTTAGTGATTTTTAAGCACAGGGAGAAAATGAACACTTGAAAAATCGGTAATGTAATAAATCAGCAAGAAAAGCAACATTGTAACAATGCACGGAACGAACCAACACACAATCGTCCGTGACTGAAAACTGGCCGACCGTCCTCATGCCTTCTCCCGCCAGACGGAGGGATGGGGGTGCACGGCGCGGAGGTTGGAATGAGAGGAGAAGAATGTCCATTCAGCTCCGTCCGTCATGCTAGTCTGCCGATTTCTCGTTCAGTATGCACTGCCTGCTCATGTGCCCACCTCCAACTCGTCACTTGAGTCGTCTTTATACAGTCCAGATGTACGTGTGACTGACGTAGACTTTTCATTGCTCTGTGCGGATCTGGCTGCTTTTCTATATATAATCCACTAAGACACCCGTCCATGTTAGTAGAGAGGTGGGAAGAGGGTGTGTACAAAGGGCTGGGACGAAAGCAGTGGGAGCGTATGAATCGCACTTAGTGGGAATTCCACAGTTTGCAGCCCGAATGGGGTTCAAAAGCTTACCCACGCCGGGTAGAGACACGCTCAATGTCATGCATAATTATTTATGGAATGCTAAACACTTCTGGAAAGACGCGGTTGTCTAAAACGGGTTGGTGTGAGAATACAACAGTAAGTGAATGAAAAGATGGAACTCTGGAGAGAGCAGAATACAACACAATAGTGAACCCGTGGCATAACAAACGCAGCGTGGCTCAGACGTGCATGTGGACTCTTACCACAGACGAAAGAGACTGAGTGGTCGTTGAGTTTTTGCGTCCAGGCAAATGGGCAGGCAATGTGAATGCCTAGAGAGCAAAAGTAGACGCCGGCTAGTGAAAAAGGAGTGTTGGTGGGCAGGAAAACGTCTTCCGTGTTCCTGCAGGAGCATCTAAGATGACGCATGTTTGTCACGGATGCGAATAGCTGTATGTAGCGTGTAAAACAGTTTGCTATGGTGCACGCGGTCGTGCGTCGTAACTGAAAAGTCATTTTTTTTTAAAGACTGCTTACTTCATTGTGCTTTAACCTCAGTTGTTGGGATATTGAGTTGGGATACCCCTCGCAAACCGTTTCACACACGGCATATGGCAATTCACCTCCGTGAGAAACATGCCTCTATGAACAGTCAACGTAGCTCGGAGGTGCAGGACATGCACATGACCTGCACTGCATCTGGCCTCTACGACAGACGAATATAAATGACGCCATTTTTTCTGTGTTGTGGCGTCCGAGTTGGTGGGCGTGGCCCTGTGAGTCGTCGTATCCAATGGGCTTGGAGTTGGTGGCCGTGGCTCCTTCCTGCGTGTGCCATAGGTGTCTCACTTGGCGGCGGCTTAGTGAATCCACGCCCCTTCCGGCGTGCTTTCCATGGTTGTCTTGCCTTAGTGAAATATATTTTTATATATATATATATATATATATATATATATATATATATATATATATATATATATATATATATATATATATATGAACAGTTCATGCAAATGAAGAAAACAAGAAAATTCCATACCTCAAGCACAAAAACCTTACTGCTTAAGATGTTTAATTTTCAGGCTTACATATAATAGTTACATTTCTGTCAGCACAATATATGAACAGAAACTATTTGGAAACATGTTTAACCATATTTTTAATTTCAACTTTTATGCTGTAACAAACAAGTCAAAATAAACCCTTTTCTGTAAATATGCAGCTGAATAAAAGCTCAAAGGTTAGTCTTTGTATAAGCCTTTTTAATTTAGTGCTTTGGAAACTCCAGGCTTACAAAAAGATACTCTGTACATGCCTCTATCCTTTCCCTTGCCAAGCATGCAAATGTACCTTTCTATCTAAACCGGTTATATAAAATTTTAGCAGAGTGTTAGGGATGTTCTGCTAGTTAGGGTTCTCCATAACCTACTGTATATAGCTATATTTATACAAAAAAAACTATTCTAATTAAGCAAATGCTTGTGTATTTAACATTAACTTACTAAGAGTATCTCTTATGGCTATAGAATCAGAAGGGTTTTTCTTATTTAGAAGTACTATAGCCTTATCCATATGTCTGGGTAAGCCTGGCAGTTCTATTGCAGTAGACTCATAAAACAAAATAGCAAAAACAAAACCTCCATAATGATACTTTAAATGTCTAGTTTTACATAATACTATCTTAATTTAAGGCACTTTAAAACTTTTGTAATTTAATCAAATGAGAAGCTAAGGGAATCAAACAGCTGTCATAAGTACTGTTGCTTATTTTATTTGTTACAAAATTAATGTGTATTAAATCTGTAGGTTCTTAAAGTTAAAAATGACAATATACTGCTCTTAAAGGCAAATATCCTAGTCACAACAATTCATAGTTTAAATCTGTGAGGAAATCTCTTTTCTCAGTGGTCATAAACTCATCTTTTTAGATTATAGCCACCATATGATCCATTTGAGATGATTTAGTTAAAGTCATCAAAATAAGTGTAGTTGATAAGAGATATCAATAACAATGAATCAAATTAAATAAATGTTTACTACAGTAGCCAGAGAAACAAGTGGTTGGGATTAAAAAAAAAATCTAAATTCTGAAATGTCATCCTGTTCTGAATACTATCTATATGCAATATTATCTACTCCATTATCTACTACATACATTTTAAAACATTTTCAAATATTCAAGTCTTGTATTTTGATTTAGCATTCTATTTACCATTATTCAACATTTTCTGATATTAAATTAGAAAAACTAGTTTCAACACTAACATAACAGAGACTGAACAAAATAAAGTTTAATGTTTTGCTCTTTACATAATTACAAGTACCAAAAATACTACTAAGACCTGTCAATTTTGTCTAAAATTTACAAATAACCTTAAAAACTAGATGATTGTAAAGTGTCAACTGTAGGAGCTACAGTATATTTAGAAAATATGAAACCATGTTTTGAAATCCTGGGAAATAAAATTTTTTTTTTTTTTTTGCCTTTCTTCTCTACAGACAAGTACTACAACATTAAGTTTATCAATTCAACAATGCCTAGCTTGTCATCGGTCCACTCGAATGCACATAAAGACTGGTATAAGTGTTTGTAAGTGAACCCGACGAAAGAGGAAGACAAAGAAAAAAGAATTTCTGGAAAAGATGACTGACAATTGTCAAATTTTATTATGAAAGTATAATTAAATTGTTCACTCAGATTTTTTTTTTTTTTAAACAAAGCACAAGGTATTTAACATTTAAGGGAATTAAAAGAAGCATTAGTCTTTACAGTACAGAAGAGGAAAGCATGCAAACTAGCTCATATTTCCTCTATTGAAACGTCCTCTTCTTCCAAAGGCACGCCCAACACCTGCAAAATTGAGAGATAAGAATTCAGAAAACAGATTTTGTCCTCTCTAGAACACAAACTTTAAATATCTAAAATATCTGGAATATCAGGAATTCTGGGTGTGGTATATCCTACAAAATAAACAAATTGGTAACTGCATGAATGTCTAGAATTATACCTTACATTCCTGACTACCCTGAACCCTAAGTCTGTTGTACTTCCTTGCATTCTACTCAGGACACCTGAAGACTAAAAACTTCCTTCTCTGAACATTTTTGAAGACAAATACTGTACTTATATGATGAATAACCTAGAATAACTTTATATTTATACTGGCAAAGCAAAAACACAAAAGAGGTTGTTTTGCAGAGGAAGCAGAGCATCAATTTAGACTGAAATTCACCAATATGCAGAGTCACAAAATTTTATAATGCAATTACACAATGTGCAAAAATATCCACAAAAAGCTTTCCTATTTAAAAGGGAACAGATTGTGTTTCTCAAATACACTATTATACACAGTTCTTTGGGAACTATTAGTAGTACCACATCAGTTCACAACTTTTAGAGCACTGTTGAAACAAATTAAATAGCGATTCAGATAAAAGCAATTCTTGCAAAGAACATGGAACTATTTAAGGCAACCTGCACATATTAAATATCCCCATTTTTATAGGAGGGCATGTTTGAGACATTGAAAACATTAAAAATGCCTTAATTTCATCAGTGATTACTATGACAACTGGACTGATATTAGAAAATATTTTCTTATAAAATGAAAGAATGTAGGTTTACAAGCAAGAAGATAAGTACAAGTATTTGTTGGCATATATCCTCTAATTAAACCCCTGTGTGTGTCTTCTGGTGAAATGCGCATGGCCACACGGCATGTGTTCAGTCTCTTCCTGTGCACTCCCTGTGTAAAGAGACACACACACACAGAGGCGCGAGACAGACACACAGAGGCGAGACAGACACACAGAGGCGAGACAGACACACAGAGGCGAGACAGACACACAGAGGCGAGACAGACACACAGAGGCGCGAGACAGACACACAGAGGCGCGAGACAGACACACAGAGGCGCGAGACAGACACACACACACACACAGAGGCGCATGCTTAAGAGAGACACACACACGCGAGAGACATTACTATTATGCTGTGCATTCAATGGTATAATTAACTATATTTGTGCTTAAAAACTTAAAAAAACATTTACATACAGTTCATACGGTTTGGAACGGATTAATTGTATTTACATACAATCCTATGGGGGAAATTACTTTGGTT
The DNA here is from genome assembly GCF_016835505.1 of Polypterus senegalus. Taxonomy (NCBI): domain Eukaryota; kingdom Metazoa; phylum Chordata; class Cladistia; order Polypteriformes; family Polypteridae; genus Polypterus; species Polypterus senegalus. The sequence continues at coordinate 77,466,058 of NC_053167.1, forward strand.
CACAACCAAATCAGGTTACAACCATTGTTTTGGAACGAATTATGGTCATGAACCGAGGTTCCACTGTATTACTGTCTGACAAAATTACGGGCATTTTACGGAAATACAAACCAGTATTACTGAGAGAGAAAATTCTGTTCAGAAGTAACATGTTAAAGCCTTGTTTAGCAGTTCAAAGTAAACATGAACTTCAGAAGATAGTCCTTTTAGCATTTAACTCCTGAGCTTCATAAAACTAGACACACATCTCAATTTCCAGTCCTAGAGTGGGGTAATAATGCTTTGTGTTTACATTTTGGAATAGCTGAATCAAAAGGGAGGGCTAAATTATAAATGATCACATAGCAGCCTAAAGAAAACTCTTAACAGAGACACAGCTGAATTAATTTATGCTTATGTTTAAAGAAAATGCCAATTATCTCAAAGTGTTATCCAAATTATCCAGTACAACACTGCCCGATGTCACAAACAGGTGCTTTTATGTAATGAGGAACAATTTTCTGGTAATTTCTATTGCAAAAAGAGCTCTAAACCTTGACTAATATGCTCTCAATAAGAAGATGTCTGCATTTACAATATCATGCAGATTGTGGTAATTATAATTGATATTATATATTATGCAGACACACAAAAGAAGCAGAAAACAATTCATATAAAATGTGTACAGAATCGTAGCTTATAAAGTTCTAAATAACTTGTAAATTAATTCCTTTAAGCAGACAAGGGTAACAGCTTAGCTAATTAACCTAATCACTGTGCCTTCTACTTGAAAATGTTGTAAAATTACCCCCACTTAGATGGGACTGTGGTAATTCTACAGTGAAATATGAGAAAGTACCATACTTTAATATATAAAAATATTCACATGCAATAAAAACTCTGTACTTCCACAGACATCACTAACTGCTCCTCTGCATGGTCTCTGCCATTATTTAAATGACAGATAATAACCAATTTTAAGGGAACGATAGAAAATATTCAGACAATCAGGTAAAACAAGTACTAGGACTGAGGGACAATGTTACACTTAGAATGATAAGTGTTAAGATAATGGATAAAAAAAAATTAGAAAAAAATGCTTGCTTAATGATACTAATGTTTGAAAAGTTTGTGGTAACTAAATGCTAGAATATGCTTTTTGGAACCAACAAGAATGTATATCTGGTTTGTGTGCAGTGTCCAAGGATGAAGTGGAATAATCTAGTTTTTGTTCAACTGGCAAATGAGGTTTTCATTTTAGCCCTCAAGCATAAAATAACTGACTTAATATACAGTATATGGACAAAAGTATTTGGACACCATTACACCAACAGCGACTTCAATGACACTGCATTCAAATATATAGACTAATATGGAGATGGTCCCCCTTTGTAGTTATAATAGCTTCCACCCTTCTTGGAAGGTTTTCCAGAAGAGTTTGGAGTGTTTCTGTAGAAATTTGTGCCCATTCATTTTGTAGAGCATTTATGAGGTCAGACAATGTGTTGGATGAGAAGGCCTGGCTCACAATCTCCATTCTAGTTCATTCCAAAGGTGTTTGATGGGGTTGAGGTCAGGACTCCTCTTCTTCCACACCAAACTCATCCAACCACATCTGTAAGGACCTTGCTTTGTGTACTGGGGCACAGTCATGGTGGAATAGAAAAGGGCCCTCCCAAACTTTTTCCACAAAGTTGGAAGCAAAGTGTTGACCAAAACCCTGAAAAACAACCTCATCACTCCTCCACCACCAAACTTCAAAGTTGGCACAATGTAGTTAGGGCAGGTAAGATTCTTCTGGCATCTGGCAAACCCAAAGTGACCCATCTGACTTTCAAACAGAGAAGTTTGATTTGCCACTCCATTGAACACGTTCCCACTGCTCCACAGTATAGTGGTGGTGTGTTTTACACCACTCCATTTGACTTGGTGATGTGAGGCTTGCATGCAGCTGCTCAGCCATGGAAGCCCATTTCATGAAGCTCCCACCACACAATTTTTGTTCTTAAATTAATGTCAGCGGAAATCTGGAACTCTTCAGCTATGGATTCAGCAGAATGCAGTATTAGTAGTCGTCGTTCCCTTCTGTAACTTTATGATATCTTACTCTTCATGGCCGAGCTGCTTTTTTTCCTAAACACTTTCAATTTCCAAAAATACCACTTACAACATGTAATTGCAAAGGTGGAATCCTATCACAGCACTAAGCTTGAAGTCACTGAGCTCTTCAAAATGTCCCATTTTGTTTCACAAATGTTTGTAACTGGAGACTGCATGGCTAGGTGCTTGATTTTATACACCTGTGGCAATGGGTCTGAATGAAGCAACTAAACTCAGTAATCAAGAGGTGTGTCCCAACACTTTTGTCCGTATAGTGTATATCATCATCATCAGTCCTCACTTAAGCCAAAGTGCAATTTCTTTAATCTTCTAGAATTCCTGAAGCCTACGAAAAAACTCGTAATCCCACGTCATCTTCAATTCCTTCGCACCTCTCCATTAGAGTTTTGTTTTGCAAATGTGTCGATTAGCGCAAGCAGCCTGAATCAAAATTCATCTCTTTCAAAATCAAGTAAATCAAACAGAAAATATTAAGAATTCTCTCTTGTGTGATTTCATTTCTAATCTGCACTTTCATCCCATCTTAATGCTCTTTTTCCCTGACATTCCAATTAAAGAAATAAACAATCACTAACTCTAACCTGCTCTCCTCTCCGTTCCTCTCCCATGTGTCAGCAAGCAGCGTTGTGCTGAATAGACTGCAACATCACCCAATGCTCTGCGGCCAGCCGAGATGCTTGTGATCGCAGCTGTTTCAGGGGAGGATAATTAAACAATTAAAGTTCTATTCAATATAGCTATTACTCTAAAGGTTCTAATCAGTGACTGACAGCTCAACTAAAATTTAAGCAGCAAGAACGGAGTTAACTTAAATAAATATTTAGAAAAAATGTATTTAATGTTGATCTAATCTTTTATCTGTTTTTATTATGATGTTCAAAGATCATGCCAAGAATCACCCCTTTCAGCCATTTATTCTTTAGCAAAAAAAAAAAAAAGGAAAAGCTAACAATTTTTTTCCCTAATCTTATTTTATATATTAAAAAAAGTGTATACCCGTCTGCGTTACTGGCCGCCCTCGACTGTCTGTCCTTGCATGCTGAGGATGACGAATTACCACTCTATTTCTGGGCTGTGTGCTGGTTGTTTCTGGAAGATAAAATCTATACAATTAGAGTTTTAGAATCATGTTGCATCTAACAGAAAAATGTTAACATAAAAACACTACTCTTTTGGTGAAAAACACAATAGGCCGAGTCTTTCGTCACATAGAATTTAAACTGACAAACTCTACAATGACAAAAGGACACGAATATGAATTTTAAAGGCTCCTGGACAGTAACAAGCAACTAAGTAGACCACAGAATGGGAAATCTGGTGCCTTCTGCATTACAAAATGAAACAATATTATTCAAATTTAATTGTTTTAATTTTAGATTTCAATTCAAAATGTTTGGTTGAATAATCATCAAAATTTCCTAAAGACAAAACATTTAGTGCATCTAACTAATGATAAGGCATACTACTGTATATTACGGGAGCTCTATAAATAAATAAATAGAACACAAACCTGTAGAAGCAGTTGCTGGAGGAGGATCCTGGCTAGTAGAAGGAAGATCAGCATCATCAGATGGCTGAGCAGGTTCTTCAGCTTCAGGCTGGCTCTCCACATCTAGACTGGCTTCTGTACCAGGTCTTTTTTAATGTACAGATAAGCATATAGTTAATTTTACCCCCCAAAGATAAACAAACTAATAACTTTACACAAGCAACAGCACAAAACCACCATTGCGTAGCTTTACTGTGAGAAAGCACACAGACAGAAAGATCCTACCCCTCGGACTCTATAAATACTTCTTCGCCTTCATCTCCCTGGCCTGGCTCATTACTGGAACCTGTAGATGTTGTGACCATCGGTACTGACTGTGAGGCATTCTCAGCCACATCTGAGGGATGAGTTTCAGTAAATACTGTAACTGTAAAAGAATACATTTTAAATTCTCTTATACAAAAATTGCATTACAATGATAAATGTAAATATTTAATTGATAGTATCACTTAAATGTTTGCATATTGTTACATGCATTGTAATATGAAGATAGCAAAAAACAAATCGCATTAAAACATTTCACAAAACCAGAGTAAACAATTAAAATTAATATAGGACTAACAAATTTTAGTACCCATTTGCCAATTTACAAATTTTTTTTTTTTTTTTACAAAAGCATTTATTTATATAGCACATTTTCATACAAGAGATGTGGCTCAAAGTGCTTTACAGGATGAAGAGGAAAATAAAATTCAAACTTGATAGTATAAATGTAGTATTCAAAATGATATATTTATTTAATAAGAGACACATGTTAGTTTTAATGAGATTTTTCCCCCATTTACCTGGAGCTGCAACTTGCAGAGGTGTAGTTGGTACACTGCGTCCCCCTGATTCGTCTTCATGAGCTGCTAGGAACAGGGGAGTTTCATACAAGCCTAGTCCTAAATAATAAGTAAAATTTAGGCATAAATTATTGTTCTTGAAAATGGTAAAATATTTAAAGCTAGCATCAAAACTTCAAAACTAGTTACCGAAGCAGTGGTTCATATTCCTTATTAATACACAATATACAGTAAAAGTTGGAATTATATACTGTAACATGAAAAATTAAGACAACTATATATTAGATTACCTCCTTGAGAAGCCAGCTGCCCAAGATCTGAATGACTAGAGCTGGTCTGTGCCATATCTTCTGGTGGACCAAACCTAAACCGTTGAACTCCAGCAACCTGAGGGGAACTAATAATTGAGACATGGAAACTAAACTTAGCAGTTAAGAGAGGTTTAGAATTCATGGATGGTAAACTTTAAAATTCAAGGAAAACTTTCAAATTTAAAGCTTTCCAGATGTACCCTTATTTAAGTGGAAAGAGCAGTGAGTTATCAAATCGAATTGAGTTACAGAAATTAAGCATGATTAAACCAGTCCTCAAACTGAATAAAGTCTGGACAGCTCTTCAAAATACTACACTCCATATGACTTACACAAGTATGGCTTCAATGCAAACCAAAATTCAATTACATACAGAATATAAATTAATTTTCTGTATGGCTACAAAAGTTATTTGAAGGGCAGGCACACTTACTGAATGGCCTCAGCAAAGCCATCAGTTCTATGGGGCACAACCAACGTTGGAGTACTTGGCACCATTCGGTCATCATCTTCAAAAAAATGTTGCTGCAATGGAAAATATGCAGTCAGTAATACAAAAAAAATTAAATATAAATTTCAATCTTACATAATTTTATTTAATGGGCAATATGAAGAAATTTTATTTTTTTTATATAAACACTCACACATACACCCGTAGAAAAGTTAAGAATCGGCAATAATTTTTTTTTTATAGAATTCTTTTAAAGGAAATTGACAGTTTCTTTTATTAAGATACCATTATATTCATTTAAACACAGCCAAGGTATAACTAGTGTTTCTCATGGCTATTACTGCTTGAAAGGTCCAATTTCAATTATTCACACGACTGCAAATCCTCATTTTCAGTAGGCATTCCTTCAGTCTCTCTTAATTTGTCCTTGGTCACGTTTAAATGTTAATTAGTTATTACAGAAACCTTTGTAAATGCATTAGCACCATTGAAAGAAGTTATTCTGTTCAATAAACCAAGTACATAGTCTTTCCTTCGGTGGCAAGGTACTGGAATTCCTCAAGTTCAGCTCCAAGTTCAAAAATAGACAAAATTAAACTGCTTTCTTAAGCAACATGTCAATCCATAAATGTTTTCTGGCAAGATTATTCTATGTGACAGATTTCCAAGAAGCTGAAGATTTTATACAAAGATGAACAACTGCTGTTTTGAAAGAAGAGGGAAAACTGATTCTAGGAAAAAAAAAAAAAAAGCCCAAAAGCACAACTGCATAGAAGATGAGAATTACAAGATGCTGACCATAATACACTTTTTTTAGTCATCTCCGTTCAATATCTTTCTTTGAAACTCTGCCTCCAAGACCAACATTATGTAATTGTGTTTTTTCACTGCTGCAGATGACAATGGTATTTGATGCAAATGTTTTGAAACTAGGGCTGCAACTAAATTATTTTGATAATCGATTAATCTGGTCATTATTTTGTCCATTAATTGATTAGTTGAATTGTAAAATAAATTCATTTTAAATTAAATACATGAAGTGCATTAAATGGATCCTCCCACCAATTAAACACGTCTGTGTAAAATTTTTAGAAATTTTTTAAGAAACTACTTCTTAACAAAATATAGGATTTTATAAAACACTTGCATAATACATTGAAAATAGTAAAAAATAGAAATAACACTTAGTAGCATTTTTGGCTCTGATTGCAACACACACAATTTTCTTAAAAACAGAACAGTTTTTAAAAAATGAAATCTGTAAAAAACAAAATTGCATTAAACCAACACATCAAAATATAACTTAAATTACATGCTTTAAGTTTGTTTTTTTCCCCAGTTTCTATGAAAGAATGTTTACTGGAAAAGCATTATGTAAATATCTGACCACCACAATATTCTACCAGAGAAGAATCTGTTTAGTTTCTATTTTTTGTGCAAGTCTGCAGTATTATTTGAAATCAGTTGGCACAACGAACATGGTTGTAATATGTTGTTGAAACGTCCATACTATTTTCCTTTAGCAGCAAAACAAGTGGCTTCATTTGTGTGAAACTTTTTTCTTTGCCAAGTAAAATGTTAAGTTAATTTTAACTGAAAGTTCATAGTTTTGTGTCTGGAAACCTTTCACCACCACCACAGATTCTTTGGTACGTTAGCTTGCAGCCAATGTACTGTCACAACCTGCTTCATGTCCTTTGCTGTTGGGAGTGTACTGTTAAATTTTTACAATTTAAATTGAGATCCTACCACAAAATCTGTTTTACCAGTTAAACTAGGCTTTCTGCATGAGTACTTGCACATTATCTCATCTTTCTCCATTTTGTATAAAGGCCAGGTGATTTCCTTTGCATACGACTGAAGGAAAAAAAAAGGTTTCTTTTTGGACAGGGACTTGCGTTTCTTCAACCATTTATTGTAAACATACACACATTCCAAGTGTCTGCAAACGTGTAATGCAGCACCATAATTTACCAGAGTGACCACATCAAAAAACACCCAAATATCGGAAAGTGAAAATATGAATGTTTACTAGCTAGTGGCTAATTACACATTTTTTATTAACCTACCATGAAACTCTGTCACATATGTTAGAGTTTAATTCACATTGTAGAGAGCTAGACCGACTCAAATATTTCCTCACTTTAACCCAAAAGTCATTTCATTATGCCTAGCAAACACTGTATTCATAGATCTAAAATCCAGCTTATTGGGAGGATGGTAAGTCTTCCTCTTCCAAAGAGCCTGTAATGAAAGGTTTCCAATTCAAATATGTTTGTGCATCTCCACTGTATTCTTGTGCCATACAAGATCAGACCTATACAATGTGTTTGGAGTAAAGAGTGACCTAAAAGTTTTGAAGCACTGTCTTTTCCAGGATTTGCTTACAGTCTACCTTTTTTCAAATGCGTACACAACTGAATGAAGTAGTGACGTAAATGTGCAGCAGAATGTACTCTGCCTAATAGCATAATCAACTAATTTTATGAAAGTGATCATTGCCAACGTTAATAACTGATTATTGTTGATTAGGTATTGCAGTCCTATTTGAAACAGTCACCAAAACAAATCTCGACTTTACAATTGGCACAGTAGAAGCATCTTTCTTTGCACAGATTTCTTATATTTTTTTATGTTGCTTGAGCATAAGAGGGTAGAAAGTCAGCACCTGTACCACACAATTGATGCATCCCTTGTGTTATTGTAGGCTACCACAGGTTTAATGACTTAGAGATATTACAGACCTGTTGGCCAGATTGATAACACGCAGCTTATATAAAGTGACAGAAAATTTTAAAAGTTTTTTAGTAAAAGGAAACTAAAACAGAACGTACAGATCATACTGATCACCTTTTAGGTTTAATATATTCGCATTACAACATGAATATCCTATGCATGAATTGTCATTGAGCTACTTTGGCTGCATTTTCCTACTTGTTTCCCACGTGTGTCCTCAAGATATCACTATGTATTATGCAAATATTCCAAAATATATCTGGTCCTAGACATTTTGAATTAGGAATACTCTAACTGTGGTATATACCAGCTTAGCATTCCTAAGTCATTAACTGGTTTGCCAAGACATTGTTTTTTTTAACTCTAACCAAACGCTTTTTACATGTGTTTGGGATATGGTCATGAAATACATGAATCAACCTTTGCTCACTGCTCCTGGCAGCTACCTTAATTACCAGGGTCCATTCAAAGTGCAGGTTACCATTCACATTGATTTTATATGTCAACATGAAACACATCAAAAATTTTTTCCACTTACCGAACCAACAATCCCAGGAGTAAGTTGAAGTCCTCTTCCCACAGACTGGCGGCGAATTGGCATGCGCTGTTGATGACACCAACAATATTAACAACTTTCTTCTGCCAACAGATACTATATATTACAAACTTTTATTATCAGACTTTAATGTAACAAACTCGTATGCACCATCTATCACTGTATACAATCAAACTGTAACCTGGGTAAAAAATGAGTTTAGAAAATCTTGGAAAAACATCACCCTCGTAGCCAAGTGAAACATTCTTTAGAAGAAAAGGGAGGGGATGAGGTAATTGTCCAATTTGAAATTCTAGAATAGCATAGGTTTGTAAAATGTGTGTGAAAACAAAAACAAATGTTATTTTAAGAACTTAAAATAAGTGCTGTGCTATATGCATAATGAAAAGATTTTGTCTAACTAATTGTGCTCTCCAATGTTTATGACTTCCCAAAAGATCTTGCTGAACTACATCAAAATCGGCAATGTTAATTTTTTCTAAAGGTGACCAAACGACCATGTGTAAAGCACAACTTGCATTCTGTTTTATACAGAACAAAAACAGGACACTTCTTAAATACTCCACATCAGTTAGAACTTGTATATTCATTTGATGCAGAGCTGTAAAAATCAGAACTGTAATATGGTCTGGGAAAATTACTTTTGATTATTTAATCATCTTTATTGTTTGGAGTGACCTGTAATTAGGACTATGGATATTTCTCATGTATCAAGGAGTGCTCAGCAGGATAGAAATCTGTATTAACCAAATCTTTGCATTCACATCACAAACTAAAAGAAAATGAAACTGCGACAGTATATTATATCACACAATGTTTACCATGGTACTGGAAAGTGGCAACTTGGTGCATATCGCTCAGGCATGCAAGGATCTCACTGCACCCTGTACATATAACAATATTAATCCTACCACTACCAGCCTGCACACAAATAAAGATTAATGCAGACATTAGCCGATGTCATGCTAGTAATACAAACTTTTTGGACCAGACTGTCTTGAGAACTCCAATTTTTTGTGAACTGATTTGTAGTTTGTCACACACGTGTGAGTAGGAAGCAGCTAAAGGGTTTGAGCAAGTGTAATGAAACATCTGACCAGAAGGCGGCAGAGTGCGCCAACTGTCTCAGTTCCCTAAAGACCTTTCCCTGGAAATCCTGCAAGGTTCCTCCGCCTCAGAAGATGTCACTTCAGAAGCCGGCCCCTTTGATGACATCACTTCCAAAGCCGGCCCCTTTGATGACATCACTTCCAAAGCCGGCCCCTTTGATGACATCACTTCCAAAGCCGGCCCCTTTGATGACATCACTTCCAAAGCCGGCCCCTCTGATGACGCCAGTTCTTCTCCAGACCTTTAAAGCCTCCATCCTGGGCTAACATAGCCAGTTCTGTTGTGGACTCTGTTCTATGCACATCATGCTTCAAAAACAAATTTTACAGCTTGAAAAAACAATACAGTAATCCCTCGCTATATCGCGCTTCGACTTTCGCGGCTTCACTCTATCGCGGATTTTAAATGTAAGCACATCTAAATATATATCACGGATTTTTCGCTGGTTCGCGGATTTCTGCGGACAATGGGTCTTTTAATTTATGCTACACGCTTCCTCAGTTTGTTGCCCTGTTGATTTCATACAAGGGACGCTATTGACGGATGGCTTAGAAGCTACCCAATCAGAGCATGTATTACATATTAACTAAAACTCCTCAATGCTATAAGATATGCATCCCACATGGAGCTTGATTGCTCGTCTCTGCCTCTCTCACACCCTCTCTGACATTCTCTGCGCCTGACGGAGGGGCTGTGAGCAGAGGTGCTGTTTGCACAGAAGCTGTTTGCCTAGTGGATACAGACGCACCTCTAAGAAATGCCGCTTTATCACGGTGCTCCCAAAAGCACACTTATTGACTTTTTGATGGTTTGCTTTGATCTCGCTCTCTCTCTGACGTTCTCTGCGCCTGACGGAGGAGATGTGAGCAGAGGGGCTGTTTGCTTAGAAACTGACGCCAAACTTAAAAGCACACGTATTGATTTTTTCATTGTTTGCTTTTCTTTGCCAGCGGGCTCTCTCTCTATCTGAAATTCTCTGCTCCTGAAGAGAAGATCTATTTGCATTCTTTTAATTGTGAGAAAGAACTGTCATCGCTGTCTTGTCATGGAGCACAGTTTAAACTTTTGACTAAAGGGTATTATTTCATATCTAGAGGGCTCTAATAATGTTAACAGTGTGGGAGAGTTTATAAGGGCTTAAAATATATAAAAATAACTACACAAACATATGGTTTCTACTTCGCGGATTTTCATCTATCGCGGGGGGTTCTGGAACGCAACCCCTGCGATCGAGGAGGGATTACTGTATATGGGTGGCTGCCTGAAACCTTTATGATGTCTTTGGAGTATTATCACAAGTTAAACATCTATAATAACTAGAATAAATCTGTCCTCAGAAGATTTTTGCCTCAGAGAGGCAATGATATCATGTAAGACTAAAACTTCACAGCAATTCAGAAAAAAAAAATATACCAGTAGGCAGAACAGCTCATTATTATAACCAACTATGAAGAAAAGAATTTTAAAATTAAATACCCATTTTAGAACTAAAGTGTGCTCAATTTATAATCATATTTATCCTGTGTAAAATAATCATTGCAAATATTTAACAAAATTAGGATACATCTTTCTCCACAGGGTTCATAAATTCCAAATCATTGACTGTAATAATGACAACAAAATAGCTGCTCTGACACAATCACCATATTGTAACATTACCATTACTGATTTTAAGGCAATGCAATCTTTCATTGTGTTAACTATAATGACCTGTGAAGGTGGTCCCAGTTCCTGTGCAGGAGCCTGTATTGTAAGTCGTGGTGGAAGCGGATGCGGTGGTCTCCTTGGGGACTGAGGAGGACGAGGTGCTTGTCTATCTGTATTGCTTGCAGCTGGCTGTAGAGTATGTTGCTCTCTGGAAGTCTCACTTGTTGATTCAACCGTACCAACACAACCTTCTCCTGCAACAAGTCAAAATATCCCGTTAAAAAGGCTGGCATCTACGCTCAAACCCACTAAGGTTGTAGTGTCTGGCTATTCATTAAAAACAGTCTGGCTGAGAGTGAGAAAGTGCAAGAGAAAAATGTGATATTTTAAGAGGGTTATGTCTGATCAACATCGATTAAATTTGTTCCAAAAATCCATGTTAAAAGATATAAATGAACAAGTTAATGTGCTTGCCTAGCATGTCACAGAAGTTGGAAGGAGACAAGTAAAACAAATCTGGCAAGGTAAGTGTAGTTAATACCAAACCATCTAATTTCTATGCTGCAGCCTTGCATGTTTTGAAATGAAAATCATGTCCTGTCAAGAACTTAACACAGCAGCAGGTTTTATTTCAATAAATATTTAAGGCAGCCAACAATTTGTAGTCCTGAAATAAAGGATCACAGGTAATGAGTAATTATTATTATTTTTAAATAACCCTGGGAAAGAATTAGCTGTGCAACAGAAATATTACATACAACATGCATATGAGAGATGAAACATCCAAGCATTTGGCTTAGACGGCAAAGAAAAATCTAAAGTTGGAAAGAGAAACACTTTTTACTACAACACATTTTTAAACTTTTAAAATAGTCTGCCCAAAAATCAAAACAGTTTGCCAGAAAGCTTGAAATTACTCACCAAAATACCAAGTAAACGTCTTGGCATTTTCCCAGCACTAGTCAATGTAACAGAAACAGGTTCTCAGATTCAATTAGAAAAAAAAAAAAATCTAACACACGCATGGTTATGCTATGAGAAAATAAGGCTATACAGTCAGGATCTAAAGATAAATTGGTCAAAACAAATCTTTGATTAAGAAGCTATTTTGATTCACCTGGCCTTGTGACTAACTTTAAAGTTAACCACATCACAAGTAGTCAATGAACAAAAAGATATTTATACTTTAAATATGAATTATATTCCATTCCATACTGCAAAATCTACTTTGAACCAAGAGAAAGAGAAGAACTGCATATTTTGTATATATCTTGGTCTAACGGTCAAGCACAATAAAGCTAAAAGAATTCTATACTGAACAAAAGTACAATGATAAAGATTGATAACTTGTGTTTGGTCAAAAAAGCTTTCATTCATTCTTCCATTTGTTGCTCTCAGAGGCTAGCATTTCAGTGCCAGACTGTCTACTTCTGAACTGTTCTTAATATACCCGAGAGCTATGGTTGGCTGGAGCCAATTTTGACAAATACGATGCCAACATTACATGCTATTTATAAGCAAAAGCTTAAAAGAAATAACCATCAAAAATACACTTCACTATTTAAATGTATTCAATTTTTAAAGGGACAGTTTTAAAACTAGAACTAATCATTGAAACTGCACAAAAAATTAAAAAGCATCATAAATTTAACTTATACCACTGTTTTGAGGGTCTGCTGTTCTATGACTGGCTTCAGCGGTTTCCAAACTTTCTTCATTTTCTGTTCCGGTGTCCATAATTTCCACTCCCTGGTCACAAAAGATAAACACTTTAACTTTCACTGATTTTAAGAATCCCAATCTCACCAAGAAAACTTTAGTCAGACATTAAGTCAGCACTGAACTTATTTTTTTTACTCATTCTAATTAATACACATTTAATGCAGATCAAAACCTTCAGTAAATAGATAACTAACTGTGCTATGTAAGATGGGCTGAAATCTAAGTAATCATTGAAAATCTCAGAGTTAATCTTTGCAGTGCACCATCTATTTAAATGTGTTTTTTAATGTGTTAAGTGATATAATGCACTGTGCATTTGTCATTCCAGCAGAAAGCGCACCAAAAACATATGTAGCAACAAAACACAAATGTTTGTGATGCACACGCCATCTATTGGAATGGTATGACAACCAGAAGAACACACACTTATTTCATTAAAGTGGTCTACTGTATTCTGTACTTATATATAACCATTAAAATAATCAACAATTCAAGATTTTATCTAAATGAGAAAGGAAAACCAAAATGGGAGCAACTTGATTTAAAGAAAACTATCACATAAATCATGCTCTAACCTCATGTTCTTCTCCTTCAAATTGTTCATTTCCATTACCACTTCCACTACCCTCATTGCTTTCTTCACCTTCATCCCCCATTTCTCCATCCTCTTCGTCGTCTTCTTCCTCTTCCTCTTCATACTCCTATAAACAAACAAAAAAACAAAAAAAAACCTCAGCTATATAGCAGCTTAACAAAGCAATGCACTCATCGCAGTTCAATACAAACATTAAATGACCAAGTCCAGATATGTACCTGCTCTGCTTCCTCCTCCTCTTCAGATTCAGAATCTGTATCTATCACAATCACATCTTGTTGCTTCTCTTCTAAAGTGTCCTGAATGTGTGTTTGTTGCTGCTCAGTTAACTGGGGAATGAGGTCACCTGGAGCAGTCTGTTGCAAAGCCTGGCTGCTATCTATTGAAGTGTAATCTTCCTCCATTACCACCTTCATATTAAATAAAGAATGAAAAAAACAGTTTTGAGGCCAAAAAATAAAACAACCTCTCATTGTTTACACCAGGTTAGCGGAGTAATTAATCTATTTTAAAACCACCATCTGACATAATGTGATCTTCATCACAAGAACTGCGATTTTCTTTCAGCCTATACATTATAAATAAGTTTACGGCTTGAGCATGCAAAACTGAAGTGTTTAGTTCTGTCAATCTTCCAATCTACATGCATCATATGGGGGAATACAACACAGTAACAGGCAGCATGTGCATTACCTATGAATTAGTTCAACTAGGTGTGGCCAAAAAATATTAATCAAAAAATTTAATTCACACAGTAAGAATTGATAACATAATATATTTGCATTTCTGAAGTCTTAATAAAAAGTCATAGGTGTACATAATAAAAGTACTCAAAAAAACAAATCACTGCTGTAGCTTATAATCTAATCATCATATGTTAAATCCCCAATCAAAACAAGATAAATCAGTCAACACAGGTCAGAATATTTAAATATGTTATTTATGTTCATTCATTTAAAGCCAGCATGGGCCTAGTTATGCTTTTAAAAAAAGCTAACAGTCAAATCTGTAGCAATGACTTCAAACCAGCAGCCAAGTAAGTAGTTTTTCATGGTCTGGTGTTGTTTTCTGTAGGATGTTCTATCAAATAGGTTCAGAACTAAAATCCAGGAACATTTTGTGAAGATATCATGCAAACAATACCGGCTACAAAACAAAAACCATAAACGAGTTACTGAATTTAAGCAGTGCTCCAAGTAACAGGGGCCCAAAATATTTTTCAAGAGATTCAGAGGACTAGTCAGCAATTATAGGAATGTAACAAGTAAAATATATATAAAACATTATGGCATTACAGTACCTTCAGGAAAAACTACAAAATGTGTGGCTTATGTTATTACTTGTGGTCAAGATTATTGCAAAATAACAGCATTTAACGGTACATAAAAAAAAATATCTATCCACCTAAGGTGGATGACAGATTTTATCCAAAATGTATTTGCATCTATTCCCAATGTGAACCACTCAAACTAATTTTAAGTTTATACATGGACAGGTCTTCAGCTACAGAGGCAATAACATCTAATAATGCAAAAATAATTACACATATTATAATGGTTCATTACTTATTAGACAGACAGATTTTTAAATCCACACCTAACAGCATATTCCCTTCTCACCAGTATGTCATGATTACTCAAGAAGTGATTTCTTCATTGACAAAAATAAAATCTTAGCCCAACAAATTCACAAGCAGGAATGCAATAACAGTAAATATAAACAGAGATAAAATGGACCATAAAAATATAACCCACACATTTAGAGAATACCAGAAGCCCTTATATTCTACCCAGATAAAAAAAGATAAAGACATAGTCTGAGTTTTTTGATTCATTACAAATACCAAAGCTAGATACTCTGTACAGTGGAACTGGATAAACCTCTGACACTCTCAGATACTAGACACAATAAACTTACTTCAAATTGGGAAAGCAGCAGGCCCCAATGGCTAACCAGTGAAATTTTATAAAAAATAAATAAATTTGAAATAACATTTATAGAAGCTAGAAACAACAAAATTCTACCTCAAACTTAGAATCCCTGAAGCCTGCGAAAATATTTGTAATGCTGGGCCACCTTAATTTTATTTGTAATTCCTCATTACTCTGCCAATTGCGCACTAATAAAGCCTTTGTATTGCAAATGTGTCAATCGGCAATAGGCAGGCAGCCTGCTCACCCATCTCTCTTGACAAGGCAGCTAAGTCAGACACAAAATTTTCACAGCCGAAGTCTGTTTTTCTCGAAGTGAGGTGACTGGAATTGTATAGGAAAATGTATCTTTATTTGAAATTCATACATTTCATGTGTGTTCTGTGTATACAACGATCTGTGCAAATGTAGGAAGACAGGAAATGAAAGGCAAGAAAACAATTTTTTTTTCATTTTATACTAATAACCACAATGTTGACATTCAGTGTATAATGTGACGACTTAAGTCCAAATAACAAATAAACACTTTCGCAAAAAGTATAACAAAATAAGTATGCTTTTATTAAAGAATACAAACTAAGAAAAAAAAAATCTGCTGTCAATGTGTGAAAACTGAAGCCCAAATATCAAATGATACGAAGTAAAGACATTTACATTCATGTGCATCTTTCACAGTGGAAAGGTAGCCGTCTCACAGATATCTGCTTCACTGGTACAGGGGAAAATGCTACTATTTTGTACTGGTTCAATTCCAGGTCTTTCTTGCATTTATCGCTTTTGAGTGGTGGGATACTATTATTGTTACTATTAAATAAAAAAACATACATTTGATTTGAGACTATTACAAATCAATGAAACAAGTTTTAATTAAGAATAAAAAGGATTAAAAACCAAATTTAAAAAAAACACATAAAAGTTCATTTGTTTCATTATATCACATTTTTATTTGAAAACAGTGTCAGAGCGAGGGGAGAATGAACATGACTGAATAAAACTGGGGTAAAAATAGCTACCTTTTACAAGTACCATAACATTACACAGGCTGTTAAGACTAACTTGTACCTTTTTTGTCACAGTACAAGTTCGCTACATTATAGATTCTAATTATTAGTTCATTAGGTTATTAACATAGGTTCGTTTATTAAAAGATAGTGCCGAGTATAGCAAGAAAGTTATTAGATTTACGATTTGGAAAAAAATATACTCAGCTCGGCTCACTAAGTAAAAACTGAGGGATGCTACATAAGCAATGGAAAAAAAAAATTAGTTCCCTCAGCTGTATTAAAAAAAATTTTCAACTGTAGGTAGATGACAACAGCTCTTAAGCCCAATTACCAACCACCTTCAAGAGACACATTATAATAATAAAAATTCTTTGCATATATATAGCGCTTTTCGCACTACTCAGAGCACTCAGCAATTGCATGTTAGGGGCCTTGCTCAAGTGCCCAACATAGCAGAGTCCCTTTTTGGTATTTACGGGATTCGGAACCGGCAACCTTCTGATTGCCAGTGCAAGGTCCCTAGCCTCAAAGCCACCACTCATATTAGAGAGAGTACTCTGAATAAGAGTATCAATATTGATATCCCTACTTACAATACACTTACACTTTAATTTACAATTTCAAAAATTTAGCAGTACAGACTGCATCCAAGTCACTGGTACACACCTGACCAACCACTAGTTAAAAGGTCACACAAAAAAAAAAAATGCTCCAAGGCAAGTAACAAGTACACCTTCATTACTTGCCTTATTTTATTTTACCTGTGTAGGAACTTGGGGTTCTTGGCTTTCAGCCTGGACCTCTGTTTCAACATCGGGACTATCTTCCACCACAATTTCTTCCTATAAATGGAAAAATACTTAAAATTATTTATTTATATTTAATCTTAGAAACTTTAACTGCAAGTATAAAAATATGACTACAGACAACCTCAGGGCCAACTCTCTGAATGATTCTGAGCTTCTTTGGGATAGGCTGATCTGCCACATCTTCCTGGATTGTTTCTGTGTTATCAGGTATATTCTCTTCCCCTTCTTCACGTGGTCTTTTTGGGATTGAAGCATTGGGGGTGGCTGAAACTACAAATAGAATAGAAAAATAAATGACAGATTTATGAAATCCATAACACACACAAATTATGAGTGGTACAATCAGATAATTCGAGCTTGTCTTTTACCTTAGCACCTTTCTCCAAAACCTTGCAGTCATGTAACAGCATCCAACCCTCTGACCACTAACATCAGAAAGCATGACAAGCCAACAGCATGTGTTACAATGCTGTTCCTCCTGGATTTAGACAGAAACTGCCTAGCAGTTTTGTGCTTCACTCAAATCCGTTATTATGTCTGAACCCTAATCCCATGCATTACCTATATTATCAACAAACAGCCTTGGAAAGTCGACAACATTGTGTTTTTGTCGCAGTGTTAAATACTCCACCTAATGGTGATTTTTTAAAAATATGTTACTTCCCAAATTAAGTTTGCAATAATGGCTGCGAGAATTTTTAAATCCCATGTTTTCATGTAGAAACGTGGCATTTGTGATATAATTGGGGTCTATAGTGACCAACGCAAGACAACAGCGAACAGCATTAAAAAATTCCATGAAAAGATTTCAAGTTACCCATGTCGCACAATCCACATCAAGTAGTCTAGATTTATTCTCACAAAGTCCCATTATCCACATTAGAACTCATCAAGTTGTATGCTTACAAGTCCCAAATGCATGCATTTTACTTATTAAAATATTGCTAAATAAACCACCTCAACATGTGAACAAAAATAGAACATGTTTAGACACAAACGAGAATTTGAATTGAAGGCCTGCCTCATCGACAGTCTCAACATGGTTTCTTTTATAGACTCTTTGATATGGCTTGCTCTGGTTGTGTGTTGATCACCCTATACCTCTTACATTAGAAATTTCAGAATCTCCATCTTTTAAGAAAACTTCACAATTTTTTCTTGACCATCACTTCAAATTAAGTAAGAGATAAATTATACACACCATGTTTAGGTGGAGTATATTCTGTGTCAGACAGGTGGAATAAGAAGAAACAAGACGGAAGGGATAATGTTTAACTGTTTAATGATAAAGAATGCCTGGCTGCACTTTTAAGACAGCTGAACTTATAGCTGACTTGCAATTGACAGTGATTAAAAAAAAATTCTGGGATTGCTGCAAGTTGACCACTTTATCCAGTACATCATGCTTTGTCCATCTGTTGATAAAAATTAGGCTTCACATGTCCTCCCTTTTTCACATAAAAACTCAATATTTAAACGCCACCAACTCTATTCACTGGGCAACAAACAGACATTAAATACATTTTTGCCAATGGTATTAGCGTTAGGAGTTTCTTTAGAGTTTTCTAATTTAAGTGTCATGATTGACAGATTGCCATAATGGCACAGCACACATGATGACATCTTCAAAGAATAAATACACTAATTTTACTAACTGTGTTCCACAGTGGTGCAGTGGCTAGCACTGGTGCCCCTCAGCTCCAGCATACTGGGTTTGAATGATGGCTTAATGCCCGTACAAAAGTCTGTAACATGTCTACACATTCTCGACGTTTGTACCGATTTTCTTTAAGGAATCAGGAGTTCCTCCCACATTCCAAAGAAATGCATGTTAGGCTAACTGGTGTTTGGTATGAGAAAGTCAAGGCATTTGCATCAGCTGGCCCCGCACTGCACTAGAACTCCTAAATACCCATCAATACATCTACTGCAGCAACCAACTCAAAAGTTGCCCAATGAGACAAGGTGGGTATCAACATGGCTGTGATGCATGTTTTTATATAAATAAAGGCTTCAGAAAATTTGCCACCCAGCATAGTCCGCAACCAGTAGTGCTTTATGCTAAAGCCTGTCAAAGAACATGAAAATGTCACAAATGTCATTTATATGCCTACCTGAAAAAACTGGGTAAACACAAAAATTGGTGTTTTAAACAAAATCTTATAATTATTTCAGAAAAACTTTATTATGCTTAAAGTAGAAAGGACAACCTGTGCCAAAAACAGCAGTAGATGTAGAAGGCCTCTCAATCTGCACCACTTCCACAATCGCAGGAGATGGATCCTGACTGGCAGGCTCAACTGGAGGCAGGCTTTGCTGAGTTGGCTGCACAAAAGCTGTTGCTTGTGTCTGCTGCTGCTGTACAGTTAAGATTGTTTGTGACAATGTTGTCTGGACATTTGGGCTTGTAGAACGTACTGATCCACTAGTACTCCCAAACACCATAACATGCTCCACTGGACCCTCAGACTGAATGGCTGAAACAAATACTAGATTGTATTATTTTATAGTTATAAAAATGCACAAAAAAAAAAAAATACAGTAATATTTTTAGCTTACCTTCCTGAGTTTCTACTTGAGTTGTAGGCATTACCGTTGCTGTAGGTGTAGTGGTTGGAGTAGTAACAGTTGCTGGTGTGATCATTGGCCGAATGCTTGCACGTGGTGTGGCCTTGTTTCCTGGAATTGCTGCAGCTTTGCTTGGTGTAGGAACTAGGGGAGTTGGCTTTATGTTGGCTGTTGGGGGTTCTAATGCACTTGTACTATAAAACAAAAACAAAAAAAGATTACCAGGTAAGTTCTAAACGCGACTGAGAGAATGAAAAGTGAATTTAAAAAAAAAAGCTAACCTTTACAAGGATCATAAATTGCACCGACTGTTACAGACTGAAATCAAATGTATGCTTTTATTCTAAAATAGTAAGACTAAGAGCAGTTTACTTCTCAAAACGGAGTGGTGCAGGATCGAACTCGCGACCTTTTGATTCCAAGGCAAGAACTGATTCCCTTGCACCACGGAAGCAGTTGCAATAAACTGCTGTCAATGTCGCATGTTAAAGCGGCTTTTTGTTTCTGCAGTTATATTTTTGAATAAAAGCGCAATTGTTGTGTTATATTTGAACCTTTTATGAAAATGTTTCTTTGCTATTTGGACTTCAGGCTTCATACATTATATAGTTTATGCCTACATTTTGTCATCTACTACTAGAATATAAAAAACGTTTCTGTTTTAACAATGTGTTTACACAGATTACTGTAGAAACGGAACACACATGAAATGCGTGTGTTTCAAATAACGATCTATTATTTCCACTCTAAAACTCCACTTCACTCCCAGATGCTCAATCAAGGCATGAGCTGAGAGAAGTTCGTGCACGTTCTAAATTGGTGGGGGGATGGAATAGCCGGCTGCTCCTAGCTTCTCTTTATCAGCACATTTAGAAAACAAAGGACGCTGGCGGAGAGGTGTGAAGGGATTTAAGAAGCAATTTAAGGTGGGACGGAATCACGAGTTTTTTCGTAGGCTCTGGTAATTCTAGTGTTAAGACTGGAAGCTATAAAATTCTAGCTCAAAAAACAAATACCAGTACAGGTGTTTTATTGAACATTAATAAATGCTTATGTTTTACCAATAAACTAATGCTTTTATTAGGAACCAACAAAAGCATTCAGAAATAACACTGCAGGGTTAACCAAAATCCTAATGAATAGGATGTAGTAAAGAATAACACAAGGCATGTGTCAATAACAGGGGTACTGACAAACAGTCAATATGGGCTCAGACAGGGAAGATCATTTTTCATGAAAATGCTGCTATGAGAAAGCAACAAAACATATGTCCAGAAAGGTGCATATGATGCTATTTATCTGGATTTTAAGAAACCTTTTGATTAAAGTACCACCAGTTTAAAAGGTAGAGTTTAGTCCAACCACCCATCCATTTTCCATACCTGGTCATCCAGGAAAAGGTCACAGGGAAGCGAGAGCCTATTCCAGCAATCATAATCAAACTAAAAGTGGGAATTCAAGGTGTAGTGTGCAAGTAAATTGGTACAAAATTGAATTAAACAATGGGACCGAATGATGAGAATAACTGACAAATGTTTTAAGTGGTGTCAATCAAATCAGTGTTGGGGCTTCAGCTCTTTAATTCTAGGTAAGAATACAAAAACCCCTCCTTGAACCGTCACCTTATCGTGGTGGAGGGGTTTGCGCGTCCCAATGATCCTAGGAGCTATGCAAACTGGTCCTAGATGAGGGACGAGACAAAGAGCAGTTCAACAAACCTCCGATGAAGAATAAAAACCTTGGACGACGTTTCCCCTGACTGTTTGTGTGTATGCGCCGAACAGCAGTTTGGAGTATCCACCCTTTTTGGAGTCTCGGGAGGGGGTGCTAGAGGGCATACCTTCTGGGGATTCCCTCGTTTTGCTGGGAGACTTCAATGCTCATGTGGGCAAGGACAGTGAGACCTGGAAGGGCGTGATTGGGAGGAATGACCCCCCCGATCAGAACCCGAGCGGTGTTTTGTTATTGGACTTCTGTGCTTGTCACGGATTGTCCATAACGAACACCATGTTCAAGCATAAGGGTGTTCATATGTGCACTTGGCACCAGGACACCCTAGGCCTCAGGTCGATGATCGACTTTGTGGTCGTGTCGGAGGACTTGCGGCCATATGTCTTGGACACTCGGGTGAAGAGAGGGGCGGAGCTGTCAACTGATCACCACCTGGTGGTGAGTTGGCTTCAATGGTGGGGGAAGATGCCGGTCAGACCTGGTAGGCCCAAACGTGTTGTGAGGGTCTGCTGCGAACGGCTGGCAGAGTCCCCTGTCAGAAGTAGCTTCAACTCCCACCTCGGGCAGAACTTCAACCACGTCCCGAGGGAGGTGGGGGATATGGAGTCCAAATGGGCCATATTCCGTGCCTCTATTGTTGAGGCGGCTGACCGGAGGCTGTGGCCGCAAGGTGGTCGGTGCCTGTCATGAAAGCAGCAATCCCCGAACCCCTTAGTGGACACCGGTGGTGAGGGATGCCATCAAGCTGAAGGAGTCCTATAGGACTTTTTTGTCCTGTGGGTCTCTGGAAGCAGCTGATAGGTACCGGCAGGCCAAGCGGAATGCGGCTTCGTTGTTGCTGAGGCAAAAACTTGGGCATGGGAGGAGTTTGGAGGCCATGGAGAACGACTTTTGGACGGCTTCAAGGAGATTCTGGTCCACCGTCTGGCGTCTCAGAAGGGGGAAACAGTGCAGTGTCAACACCGTATATGGTGGGGATGGTGCGCTGCTGACCTCGACTCGGGACGTTGTGGGTCGGTGGGGGGAGTACTTCGAACACCTCCTCAATCCCACTAAAATGCCTTCCAATGAGGAAGCAGAGCCTGGGGACTCTGAGGTGGGCTCTCCCATCTCTGGGACTGAAGTCACCGATGTGGTCAAAAAACTCCTTGGTGGCAGGGCCACGGGGGGGCGGGGACCGGAGGGTGTGTTCCAACTAAAGAGGGATCACACTCCTCAGCATCCCTGGAAAAGTCTATTCGGGGGTTCTGGAGAGGAGGGTCCGTCGGATAGTCGAATCTTGGATTCAGGAGAAACAGTGTGGTTTTCGTCCTGGTCGCAGAACAGTGGACCAGCTCTTCACCCTTAGCAGAGTCCTGGAGGGTGCATGGGAGTTTGCCCAACCAGTCTACATGTGTTTTGTGGACTTGGAAAAGGCGTTCGACCGTGTCCCTCGGGGAATCCTGTGGGGGTGCTCCGGGAGTATGGGGTACCGGACCTCCTGATAAGTGCTGTTCGGTCCCTGTACAACCGGTGTCAGAGCCTGGTCCGCATTGCTGGCAGTAAGTCAAGCCCGTTTCCAGTGAGAGTTGGACTCCGCTAGGGCTGCCCTTTGTCACCGATTCTGTTCATAACCTTTATGGACAGAATTTCTAGGCGCAGCCAGGGTGTTGAAGGGGTCCGGTTTGGTGGACTCAGGATTGGGTCACTGCTTTTTGCAGATGATGTTGTCCTGTTTGCTTCATCAGGCCGTGATCTTCAGCTCTCTTTGGATCGGTTCGCAGCCGAGTGTGAAGTGGCTGGGATGAGAATCAGCACCTCCAAATCCGAGTCCATTGTCCTCAGCCGGAAAAGGGTGGAGTGCCCTCTCAGGGTTGGGGGAGAGATCCTGCCCCAAGTGGAGGAGTTCAAGTATCTCGGGGTCTTGTTCACGAGTGAGGGAAGAATGGAGCGCGAGATCGACAGGCGGATCTGTGCGGCATCCGCAGTGATGCGGGCTCAGCATCGGTCTGTTGTGGTGAAAAAGGAGCTGTAAGGCAAAGCTCTCAATTTACCAATCGATCTATGCTCCTACCCTCACCTATGGTCATGAGCTATGGGTAGTGACTGAAAGAACGAGATCGCGAATACAAGCGGCTGAAATGAGTTTCCTCTGCAGGGTGTCTGGGCTTTCCCTTAAAGATAGGGTGAGAAGCTCAGTCATCCGGGAGGGGCTCAGAGTAGAGCCACTGCTCCTCCGCATTGAGAGGAGTCAGATGAGGCAGCTCGGGCATCTGATCAGAATGCCTCCTGGACGCCAGCCTGGTGAGGTGTTCCGGGCACGTCCAACTGGGAGGAGGCCCTGGGGAAGACCCAGGACACGCTGGAGGAACTGTGTCTTCCGGCTGGCCTGGGAATGCCTTGGGATTCTCCCGGAACAGCTGGAAGAAGTGGCCGGGGAGAGGGAAGTCTGGGCCTCTCTGCTTAAGCTGCTGCCCCCGCGACCTGACCTCGGATAAGCGGAAGAGGATGGATGGATGGATGAATACAAAAGACAAGCTGGTTAAGTTTACAAATAAACTTGGCACAATGGCATATAATCTAGATAAATAGAACTTTATCTGACACCAGTTAGAATATTTGGCTTTTTACAGAAGTTGAATAAAATAAATGTGCACACACTGGTTTGAATACATACCAAAATGACTAAAAGGAAGAAAAATTACTTGGTAGTTACAGTTATAATAAGGTATTATGCAGGCATATTGCTGTTAATATAAAAATGAGTCCAAGGAGCATTTTTGACACACTTTTGCTGAATAACCCGATGGATGATTAATTACTCTTATAAATCTTGGACAGTGGGATAGGCCTCTCTGGCCGCGTCTTAAATTAGTTTCAGTCTTACTTAACAGGTACAAAATTCTTTGGTACTGTATATGGTGTTTGTGGTGGGCTGCCGCTCTGCCCGGGGTTTGTTCCTGCCTTGCACCCTGTGCTGGCTGGGATTGGCTCCTGCAGAGCCCCATGACCCTGTGTTAGGATATAATGGGTTGGACATTGACTGACTGACTGACTGACTGACTGTATATGGTGTACCGCCAGGATCTATTCTGTGTCTGCTGCTCTTTTCAATCTACATGCTTCCATTAGGTCATATTATCTCAAAGTACAAGGTGAGCTACTATAGAGATGACAAACAGCTTTGTTTATCTATAACGCCTAATGACCCTGAAGCTATATTCTCTTCCAACCAACCACTGAGGTAGACTAGTTAATGCCTACAGCCAGAAGTGCATTAAGCAGTAAAAGTGTAACACACTCTTGCATATATTTTTTATGTATGGGTGATAAAACAAAAGGGCATTAGGTTATAAACTGAAAAATCTTGTGTTATTAAAAGAAAACACCTTTACTAGAAGAGAATGAATGAGATGGCAGGTATAGTTAGCCATTATTTTGCCAACTGACAACTTCAGTTACTTCGTTTTAACAATAAGGAACTAAAATGTTATAATGTATTTGCAGAGTAAACAGCAAACAAACTCATACTGAACATACACATTTGAAGAATTGGGTTTTTCATTTCCAATTCAGAGCTAATAAAGTGGGCAGTCCATCCATCAATTACTAATGCTAAAACGGGTGCAGTGAACAACTTGTGTTCTATCACCCCTCGTGTATGCCAGTAAGTGTAGGGACCACGGACTAGCTTGTGTATATGGCAGGGAATATTGTAACTAGGCTAGAGCACTTTTAATAAATACTTGAAGCCGGAGTCTTTCACCACTGCATATGGCTGCAGAAACATGTTATGAAACATAAAATCCAGATTTACAGCATCTAGAAATGTAAATTTTCATGTAAAATAAAAAATCATACCTTCCTCGATCAACAGAAGTAGGAGTGGATTTCAGGGTGATCTGTCGCTGTTCAGCCTGCCTCTGCTGTTCTTGAGCCTGAAAATAATGTTAACATTTACATTAAATTTTGTGTTAAGGCAGCGTTTGAGAAATAATAATTGTTTTTTTATTCAATTAATGGCTGCTTTCAACTTGTTTTCAGAAATGTTAAAGATCCTTTCACCATCGTAACTTGGGATCTTTGAAAGGAAGGGATTTTAAAATGCTTTTATATATTGTTGAGATGCTGATTTCTTAAATTAAAAGGATATTTGAAAAAGACTGCCTTCTTTACGTAGTTTAAGTGTTAAATACATACATTCAAGCAATGCATTGTAGCTGTTGTGCATAAATAGGCTTGGGCTCTCCCAAGGGTGTAGAATGAGGACTGATAGCCATTAATGGAATATATTCTGGCTTCATGTGCACAATGCTCTCAATCATCCAATTTAAAATCTTTCATCAAACACATTTATCTTGTTTAAATTTTTCCAAAATCTATGCATGGCAAAATTCAACAAGTAGGCATCTCTCAAACAAAGTTCTTTCCGTTTTGTTTTTCTCTGTATCAAGTACAATGGTGCCCCCTAACCAAGAAGAAAAAAAAAACAACGTATAAACTATTAACCTTATTGGGTTGTTCCTGGGGCTCATCTCGCTGCTCATGATGTCTCTCTTGTTGTTCTCTTAGCTCTCGCTCTAAACGACAAATTCGTCCCTCATACTGAGACTTTAAAACATTCAATCTCCCCTCTTGCTCCTCCTTTTGTGCTCGTAAATCTTCATTCTCTTTTGTCAATTGATCTTTGGTACCTAATACAAAACAATATACCTTGGTAAAGATGAAAATTAAATGCAATTCATAAAATATTTTAACAGGGCAATGAAAAATTGCTTAGTCGAATATTTTTTTTTCCCCTTTCAAATTTACCCATTAGATGCTGTATCTTTTGCTTAGCTCCCATGAATGCCTTCTTTGTTTTCTCATCTTTCTCAGTGATTTGCTGACGAAGCTGCTCTGTAAGGTTCGATTTCTCCTGCAGCTCTTGCTTTATTGTGTTCAGCTCTGCCTGCAGTTTAGAAACATTTTCCTGGACATCTTTTATCTCTGCTTCACGATCACTGATGATCTAAACATGGTACAGAAAAGCATAAGTGAAACAACATGATGATTAATTAGTTCACAATAAGTCATCCTTATTATGCTCAAACGGCACCAATAATTTCTAAATAGGTCTAACAGCCTATTTATGTTTTACAAAACAAGCATGCATATTTTGTCCAGATGTTTATATGTCATTGTCATGTGTATAGAGGACAGTTAAATTCTTAAATGGGCTAATCAATAATGCAACAGATATAGGTAATCTAAAACAGCCAGCAAAAAAAATAGCTCTTCAGATTCATACTTTCATTATTATAGTTAATTGCAATTTAAAACTCTACCTTCTTACGGTTTTCTGCCTCTTCCTGAAGCTCCTGAACTTTGGATTCAGCTTGGTGAAGTGCGTCTTTAAGTCCTTGAATTTCTTGGGCAGATGCTTGTTGAGCCTCCTGTTCAATTGCAGGCCTGTTAGCAGCTTCTTCAACCATCTAAAAATATTTAAATATTAAATATCACATAACATTTTAGATAATTGCACATTAACCAGATTTAAAAATGACATAAAACTCTTTAAAAACTTGTACAGTACAAGGATCTTAGTACATTTTATAATTACTAACTGAAATATTTACCCTGTAAGGCCCAATGATATAAAATTACAACACTACCTTTAGTTCTCCTAAAAATATACTTGTAATTTTTTTTTTTTAGGACCACATTTACATAGTCAATGGGACCTACTGTTTAGCTCTGCAATGCTATTGGACAGCTAATGTGTATATACAAGGTGCGATCCAAAAGTTCCCGGAATGCATTTATTCTGCAGCCAGAAGGATTTAGTTATACCAATCGCCGCTAAATAGCTGTTCAAGTTGTCCTTGAGAGCTGTTATCACGCATTATAACAGCGCAGTTGTTTTTCAAGTCGCAGTTCTTGTTTAAATGTCGGTTGTGTCTGTGAAGGGTTGTTCGTGAAAATGAGTGATTTGAAAGACCCAAAAAAGCTCGACAAGTTCACAGGTACAAGTAAGTAAAATGCCTGAAATATTTGTGTGTGTTTATTAAATCTCCAGGCAATAAAAGCCCAGTAACACAGGCAACAAGGAGCCCATTGACATCCATGAGCAAACTGAATGCTCAGAAGAGACCATCTTCAGGTGATGGTGTTCCACCAAATGGGATCTTAGCCAACAGGTCATCTGTGCATTCCCCGACCAGATGTGCACAAGGACATGATTCAGTATTTCTCCCTGAAGACTGAGAGGACACTGGAGACACCATGATAAAAGATAAATCAACATACTATTCAGCGAGTGTAATGTCCGTCTATGCTTCTCAGATGAAGAAAAAAAAAAAAAACAAAACCTGTCATTGAAATTTTCACTGTAAATGAACACCTTTAAAAACTGACAGTTTAATTGATTTAGTTTCTAAATACAATATTATCCCTTTTGCAATTAATAAATTATGGTTAACAAAAATGGAAATGTTGTGCAATTATTATTCATAATATACAGTAAGGAGAAACCGAAGTATTGAAACCAGCAATTAAACACATTGGATTTTGTATTTGTAGAAATAGTACAAATAGACAGACATTCTGTTTCCAACTAAGCCCAAAATTGCAATATTAAACATTACCCTAAAAACTACCTAAAAGAAAACAAACCTGAAATCTCTAATTTCTGCATCAGAGGCTTCCAAAAACATCTGATAGGAGATACTTTTTGCTTTTTTAATTTGGATTTTAAATGGTTAAGACCACAGTGAGACATACTTTCAAATCATGTAAAACAAATTACTATAATGACCAGTCTTAAATACTCAAACCATTTTTTTTTTATCTGTTACAGCAAAAACTGCAGGAGGAAAAAAGGTGTTACCCTCATATTTTATGGAGAATGAAAAGTGGCAACATTAATGATGCAATAGACATCAATGGTGATACAACGGAATAGCAGAAAACAATATCAAGTGTCCATGAAAAAATTGGTATTACGTGCATAATTTCACAGTCAGGACTAAAAACATAGGGTAAGGAATAAATATTTGAGAGTCGAACATTCATGTAAGGGCAATTGGGTTTTCAAGTTTTACTCCTGTTAACATAGAATTCAAGATGGCAAAAAATGGTAAATGGCCTGTATTTGATATAGCGCCTAACTAGAGTTCAAGAACCCCCCTAGGCGCTTTACAACACAACAGTCATTCACCCATTCTCACACACATTCATACGCTAGTGATGATAAGCTACTATGTAGCCACAGCTGCCCTGGGGCACACTGACAGAAGTGAGGCTGCCGAACACTGGCGCCACCAATCCTTCCGACCACCACCAGCAGGCAAGGTATAAATATACATTAACAAACATTTTTACATAATACTCAAGTAAAAACAGTCTCCCTTTAATGGAATTATAAAGCAATCTAGTCTTTATTCATGCTTAGCACTCACCTGATCATGTTGTACTTTGAGTTCCTCAAATTGAGTCTTGTATCTTCGTCCAATTTTCTTCACTTGAGTGATTGTCCTTGTTTTCTCCTGGATATCAAGTACCTTAGCATCAAGTTCTTTCTGCACTGCCTCTTTCTCTGCAGACACCTTATTCAAATTATCTTTCAGCATCTGGTTCTCCCTTTGCCCTGTTGTTATGCTTGCATGTAATCTAAAAGTAGACAATTCAGCAATAAACTATATAAACACACACAAGATGTTTGGCAGGTGCTAAACTTTGGCATTTATAAACACTTAACCAACCTTGCACTTTCAGTCTTGAGTCTACCAGTTTCTTCTGTCAGCTGTTGAATGCGTTTTAAGTGAGCTTCCTTCTCAGAATGAAGCTTCTTGTATTCTTCTGGGTCAGTATCTTTCTGCTGGCTGACTAAATTCTATAAAATTAAAATTTTAGTGTACAGGTGTTAGGTACAACTAAGGAAAGCCCTTTAAATTTGAATTTACTATGTTACAATTACAAACATATCTACAAAGTTGAGCCAAATTAACAGTATGTGTCAGCAGTTTACCCAATGTAAAACAAGGCAGCTAGAAGTTCAAGAGACCTTAATACTCAGTGCTTGAAAGGTAAATGAACTGGTTGCCCAAAAAAAGTTTAAATTTCCCGAGTCAAACAGAACAGTCTCAAAAATTATGAATACACCAAACATGGACAAAATGCATCAGCAAAAAGAAACCATAATTGAAGCTGGCAGGGACTGATGGACACTTTACATGATAGTGGATAAATGCCACAAAAATAAACCCTCAACATTTACCACAAAAATAAAAAAATCTTAAATGAGCAGCCTGGAAGGGGAAAAAAAAAAAAAAACTTCTGAACTTCATAAGCTGGAAATTATGGGCAGGACTGCCTTTCGGAAACCACATATATTTAAAGCAAAACATACAAAGACTCATATCCTGGCTTCAGTAGCACAATCTCTGAACTAAGAAAGGTAAAGGAATACAGGGACTAATCTTTCACCAATATGGACAGGCTTGTGTATGGAGAAAGCCCAACAATGCTTTCAACCTACAATGTCTGTTGCCAAATGGTAAACATGCTTGGAGAGCCATAACAATATACAGCTACCACATACGAATCATTTGATCCAATGATTCCTTTAAAGTTGATATTACTGACAAAGAAAACAAAGGTGTAGGACCAGCTGCACCCAATGGCGCAAACACTGTTCACTCACAATATTCTCCAATTCCAGTATGGTAATACCTCCACATATACTTTCAAATTAATGTGCTCTTTCATTAGTTAACGCCAGGCTGAATTTAAAATGCCCTTAGTGACCTTGCAAATCAACAGGTGTAAATATAAATACTTTCTCTAAACATTCAGTGTAGTGTAAAGCTTTCCCTTTCAAAGCATTCTTCAAAAACAATGAATCCATCATTACTACGCAAAATGCCTTCCAAACACTTCAGAAAACAATTCTTCAGTGGGTGGCTAAATTTAGACAGACGGGTACAACGTTGAACAGAAAATCTACAGGCCATCCTCAGACTGCACAAACACCTGAAAACATCCAAGCTGTAAGGGCATCAATTCCTCTCCTAGACGTTAAGTAACGCAAACATGCTTCTGGCTTAGGCATTTCCAACACGCCTGAGGAGGATTTTGCATGAGGATTTTAATTTCCATCCACACAAATGGCAGAGACACTGGGAGAGCCGCAGACAGTTGTGAGTGAACATTCTGCAAACCATTCATTGAGATGCCATCATCATTTGCAGCGATAAGGCACATTTCCATTTGAATGGTTGTGTAAATAAGAAAACTTTCACTACTGAGTTGAAACCAAGCCTCATGAACTTCAGAGACCCCTGCACAGTGAGTGTGTTACAGTTTGGTGTGCTGTTGCAGAATTTGACATTGTAGGCATTTACTTTTTTGAGAAGGAGGGAGCAACAGTCACCGTCACTTCAGAAGGTTACATTGAAATGCTAGAGAACTTTTTACAGCCCCAACTGGAAGAAATGGATGTAGTGGATTCTTGATTTAAACAGGATGGAGCAACACCTCATACAGCATGGAGATCCATGCAAGTCTTGCAGATGTTTCTGGGGAAACTGATCTCCCTGTGTGGCAATTTCTTCTGGTGGGGGGGTATCTCAAGTCGAAGGTATACACACAGACCTCAAAACCTTGAACCCCTCAAGGCCACTACTCCCCTAGAAAATGGCCAAACGAGTTCTGCAAGCATTCAGAAATCGTCTCAGAGTGTATTACTAATGATGGCCACCACCTTGAAGATATTTTTAAAACACAGTGAAAAAAAAATCTATTTTGTATACCCTTTCTTGTGTTGTAATGAAATTTATCCTGTAGTGTTTTTTCACAACAAACATTTGAAATGTGGTCATTTTAAGCTGACCCTGTATATTTCATCATCCTAAAGTTTCAAAGATCAAGGATTTTTCTTAGTGAATGGTACAGAACTCAACGGCACACAGTTCAGGACTTGTATAATAGCAATTCAAGGACAACTAAAGCTGTTCTGAATGTAAAAGGGTGGCACTACACCTTAAGTTCTTGAAATATATCTCGTTATTCCTGTTAGTTTGTCCATTTCACCAATTAAAAATCTGAAACTATAAAATTCAAAGGGAATACTTTAGTAAAATATACCTGAACACGTCCTTTCCAACGTTTAACATCTTCTTCTAACAATTTCTTCTCTGCTTGCAACATACCACTTCGCTCACTTAATTCAGCATTTGATTCCTGCAGTGGCAAAATATCTGCTTCTAATTTGCGTACCTAGTGGTACAAAACAGACAGTGAATGTTGGACAATCATACTCCTGCAACATTAACCTTAAAGTTAATGAAGAAAAAGAGGTCAGAGTTTCACTAACATATCTTAAACATATTACAACATATTTTAGTGCATTATGCTTACCAGCACAAGTTTAAGGAGAAAATTTAGCATGTCTAAATAAGAAAGGTGCTAATAAAGTTCTCTGTCACAAAGACTGAAATGCAGACAAAAATACCTTAGCTTGTGCCTGCTGCATTTCTTGCTCTATTCTTTCTTTCTCTTCTCTCAACATTTTATTGGTTTCCACCAGAACATTCATGTTTTCCATCTTCTTCATAAGTTCTTCATGCTGAGCCAGTGTTTTCGTTGTTACCTTATTTGGGGCAAAAACACTACTATTTTAAGTTTGTAAATAATGCAATTAATATGAAATACAAAACAAGCATACCACATGAGAATTTACAACATGTAAAAACGTATCCTTTTTGATAACTTCAACATTGAAATCCAGTTAATTCAATGACAATTCTAATTATTAAATTTTAGTCAGCCCTTCATTTCTTCTTGTACTTCTCTCCCAAATATTTGATATCTGTTATAAGTGTAACAGAAGGTTGTCATCTTTAAAATAAAATTCCAACTGTGCATGTTGTTCCTTTGGTAAGATATGCTATTTCTATATATAAGCCAAAGAAAGCACCACATTACAGATGAGCAGGTCTGTTTATCTCCAAAGATCCCACTGACAAAAATCTTAGAAACACTGGATAGCTGGGGAAAGAGTTATCGATAAAATCCAGCCATTACAATATCATAATGTTATGGACATATTGCTTTGATTTATGTACACAGGCATCAAGACGGACTTATCGAGCAAAAGGATGATTAACAGTTTCCCATTTCTTCGATCAGTCATATGATATGGTGCGTGTATACTTTCAATATAATTTTGCTTGTGAAATAGTGCAGGACCAGTTACATCAACTAGGAATGAGTTGCCTCAAGACTGAGCTGGCATTATGACATCAATAGCAACAGCACCTATAAAAATGGCAACTCTGCAGTCATATGGGCTTTTCAAACTAGTGCAGGAAGGGGCAAGCAGTCCTTTTAAAGATAGCAAGCCACCTCAAAGAGCCATGTAATGAGCAGGGATATGGGATATCAAATCTAACCTTTTTCCAGTAGTAACTGACATGTTGGAGCACAAAACGAAACCGATTCCATGGATCTGCTTGATAAAATATCTTAAGAAATATACTGTTTAATTACATGAAGTTGTGTCGAAAATCTCCAGAAAAAGACTCTTAAGCCAAACAGTACAACTTTGCAGTGGTATGAGATATGAAATCTAAACCTAGTACAGTGAAGGCTGACAGGCTGCAGCACAAAACAAATTTGATTCTAGGGTTATGTATCACGAAATGTCAGATATGTACTATAAAATCCAGTTTTTATAAAGAAATCCAAAAAAAGCCTACATTTTTACTGTTGTATTTTGTTAATACCTGTGTGAAACAAATGTTATTCATATAAATACTTGGCGATTTGGTGTCTCCTGGAGAAATTTATTGCAATTTGGGATCTCAAGCATAGTCTTTTGCAACATCACCTCCATCAAAACCCATGTGGCATTATTTCTTAGTCCTATTTGAAAACACACACTAATTGCATAGTTATACAGATATTTAAAATAAAGATTGATTGACTGAAATCTGATCCTTTTGGGGGAGGAAGGCAAGTATAATGAGTATGCACAAATAATTATTTCTCTTAATCTCCTTGGCGTTATCCCCCACCCCCAAGCACCTCTCAGCCTCAGGCTTGTATATAAAAAACAAGCAATCATGAGTGCCTCTCCATTTAAGCGATTATATTCTGTTAAATCTGAATCATTCCCAGAACAGTATTCTGTTACTGTCTTGTGGATAAAACAACATGCTACCCCCCACCCAAAAAAAAAAAAAAAAAAAAAAGAAATTGTGCTTTGTCACTATGGTAAATCATGAATATTCAGGAGTAGGGAACAATCTTTAATCAAGCCACAAATGGAATGCAAATGTTAAGCTATAAAGTCAGATTTCGATCGAACAAAGTGAAGAATTAGTTCAATCAAGCAATCATGACAATATGAATTTGTCATTAAATGCCGACATGCAGTAGATAATGACACTGATTCGTACAGAGTGTATAACCAAATGACCATGATATGCCTGGTGAACTCAGTCGCATAAAAGATTCAGCTTGGCAAAAAGATACGATTGTGATCAAGTGGAAGGACATTAAATAAATTAGCCACCTAAGCACTGTTCACAATGCAGCAACTGTCAATGCTCATGTGAGAGGAATTTTGAATGTCATTAAGCCTTTGCAGTGGTAGCCTACAATTTCAATGGACATCATCAATCATCCAGATGAGGCGCTGGCTGTAGCCTCTCATGGGCAAGCAACAGAAAAAAATGAGAAAAGTACATGAAGGAACACACTTCAACTGCTCCATAGGCAAAAAGACTGTGTTGGTGATGGTTTCAAATATCACAGGAAGGACATACTAAATCTGTTTCAGTAGAGCAGTGGACACTTGACTGACCTTTCCGATTACATTTATGTTGAAATTTTGATATAGGTTTTGGTTACGCACAATACATGGTTAAATCAAAAAGTAACGGTAATTTGAACAATAAAACGGTACCCATAATGTATACAAGAAGGACATCGGCAAAGTGTCCATGTTCCTTTGACCTTGGCTTCATCTAGACTTAACAGCAGAGTGCTGTACTGTGCTTGTTTGAACTACCAATAAGTCATCACAAACGTGTTGTATTAAATCACCTTATATCTGCTGTGATACATTTTGGTTTACCCTAGTCATTTCTTCCTGTTGAAAATAAATTGAATATTTTTGGCTCATTTTTCTGAGGTTAAACACTAAGGAGGCTACAAAGTCTCAGTCTTCAGTTTCATAAGTGCACAATTAACTAGGCCTGAATGAGATAGCATTTGTTAAATAAATTAACCTTAGACAAAGGAAATTGCTAAATAGAGAACAATAAAATGAAGGCATGGTAGTATAGTAGGTGGTGCTGCTGCACGTATCCAGTGCCCTAGGTTTGAACATGATGCCTGAATGTTGGGAACCTTGGTTTTGCATATTGCTCAAGTTTGTGCTCATGTTTTACTCCCATATCCCCAATGATGTTCACAGTAGTTTAAGTAGTGATAAGACATTGGCCCTGAGGCTGTCTAATGTCTCTGAATGGATGAATAGTAATTTTCTCAAACTAAATAAAGAGAAAACTGAAATTTTAGTAATTGGCAATAATGGATTCAATGAGGTTATCAGAACTTGATGCACTAGGATTAAATGTTAAGACGGAAGTAAAAAAAAGTAGGGGTAACCGTTGACTGTAATCTGAATTTTAAAATCGCATATTCATCAGACCACTAGGACAGCATTTTTTCACTTAAAAAACATAGCAAAAGTTAGACCTCTTATATCATTGAAAGATGCTGAGAAATTAATTCACGCTTTTGTTTTCAGGAGACTAGATTGCTGTAACGCACTCCTCTCAGGACTACCCAAAAAAGACATAAATCACTTGCAACAAGTGCACAATGCAGCTGCTAGAATCCTAACTGGGAAAAAAAAATCCGAACACATTTCTCCAGTTTTGATGTCACTACACTGGTTGCCTGTGTCATTCAGGATTGACTTTAAAATACTGCTTATGGTTTATAAAGCCTTAAATAATCTCGCTCCATCTTATATCGGAATGCCTGACACGTTACATTCCAAATCGTAACCTTAGATTTTCAAAGGAGTGTCTCTTTATAATTCCAAAAGCTAAACTTAAAAGAAGTGGTGAGGCGGCCTTCTGCTGTTATGCACCCAAAATCTGGAATAGCCTGCCAATAGGAATTCGCCAGGCAAATACAGTAGAGCAACTTTAAAATGGCTTTCTCCTAACTTCACTTTAACTTAATCCTGATACTCTGTATGTTCAATTCATCATAATAACTATTCATAGTGGCTCTAAAATCCGTACTGACCCCTACTCTTTCGGTCTCTTTTTCCGGTTTCTTTGTGGTGGTGCCCTGCGCCGCCGCCACCACCACCTACTCAAAGCATCATGATGCACCAACATTGATGGACTGAAAGCCAGAAGTCTACGTGACCATCATCATCAGGTCCTTCCATGAAAACCCTAAATACAAAGAGGACTGTTTGACTTATGTTAGGTAGATTGCCCAGAGGGGACTGGGCAGTCTCGTGATCTGGAACCCCTACAGATTTTATTTTTTTTCTCCAGCCTTTGGAGTTTTTTTTTGTTTTTGTTTTTTCTGTCCACCCTGGCCATCAGACCTTACTTATTCTATGTTAATTAATGTTGACTTATGTTTATTTTTTATTGTGTCTTCTATTTTTCTATTCATTTTGTAAAGCACTTTGAGCTACATTCTTTTGTATGAATATGTGCTATATAAATAAATGTTGATTGATTGATTGATAATAAATACTACAAAAATCTCACAAGTTTAAAGGCAAGTGTATGTTTGTTCATATACATTTCTGCTTTATGATTCAAATTTATTCATTAAAACATTTACAAAAGTTAAAAAGTAAAAAATTGGCTTCAAAAAATGAGTATTTTTGCTTAGTTCTTAAAGGGGTAAATTATCAAAAACTCCAATAAGATTTTTCTTCATTTATTACTATAAAATAAGGACATTTGCCTATGCTTTTTATGCTTCTGCACGTGAAGCACATTATGATTTCATTTATAGAAATCTAAGCTTGCTGCAATTACTGTTATTTCTTTGTGTGCTTTAACAACTGTTACATTTTTGTTATTACTGGTTAGAATCACAAATGTCATGACTAATTCTTTTTAATTTCTGGAATTACTGCTTATCTCCCTTTATCTATAATAATTTCTTACTGGTATATTCATGGGTGCCATGTCTGTTATGAACACAAGGAAAGGACTCAGGCTTGTTCCGGACAAGAGCATTCATGAGAACATAAGTGAAAATTTGGACAAGACATGACAATATCTTTTAATTTCTGGTAAGCATCTTGGCCTGATTTATTTAACTGTTGAGAATTTAAGTTTACTGAACACTACCCTCTTGATAGGTACTGACCATGAACAAGTCACTTCAACAGCCTGTACTGAAATTAGAAAAAAAAAAAGTAACCAGTTGTATTTCATATGTTGCAAGTCACCATGGATAAAAGCATTAGTTAAATAGTAAATACTAGGCAATCCACGGCGTACCAAAACGCTGCATAATCAGGCTGGATTTTTAATAAATTTTAAGCACTGGGAGAAAATTAACATTTGAAAAATCGGTAATGTAGTAAATCAGCCAAAAAAGCAACATTGTAACAATGCACGGAACGAACCAACACAATCGTCCGTGCGGCGCGGAGGGTGGAACGGGAGGAGAGGAGAAGGGAGTTCGTTACGCTCCCTCCGTCATGCTAGTCTGCTGATTTCTCGTTCAGTTTGCACTGCCTGCTCATGTGCCCACCTCCAACTCATCACTCAAGTCGTTGTTGTCTTTGCAGTCCAGATGCACCTATGACTCACGTAGACTTTTCATTGCTCTGTGCGGTTTTGGCTGCCTTTCTATATATAATCGACCAAATCGGGTGTGTACAAAGTGCAGGAGCATCTAAGAAGATGCACGTTTGTCGCGGAGGCGAATTGCTGTATGTAGCGTGTAAAACCGTTTGCTATGGTGCACGTGGTCGTGCATCGTAACCGAAAACTTGGTTTTTAAAGACTGCTTATTTCATTGTGTTTTAACCTCAGTTGTAAAGGAATGTTTTAAGGATCCCATGGGATACCCCTGGCAAACCGTTTTATACACTGCATATGGCGATTCACCTCCGCGAGAAACACGCCTCTATGAACAGACAACGTGGCTCGGAGTAGCATGTGGCCTCTACGACAGAAATTTAAATGACGCAGTTTTTTCTGTGTCGTCGCGTCCGAGTTGGTGGGCGTGGCTCTGCGAGTTGTCGTCGTATCCAATGGTCTTGGAGTTGGTGGCCGTGGCTCATTCCTGCGTGCGCCATAGGTGTCTCACTTGTCGGCGGCTTAGTGAATCCACGCCCCTTCCAGCGTGCTCTCCATGGTTATCTCAATATCACTAGAGCGCTTTGAACATACTGTACAAAATTGACAATGAGTAAAATAGTCCTGCCTATGATCAATTCCTGTTTTTCCTAGTGACTTGCCTTTTACTGATCCATCATTGCAAATCAGTAGGAATAACATACATCTGACTATAGTACATATTAGACATTTACGATTCACTTGTCTTCGTTGTTCACTGAAGTACTGTATTTCTTTTCATGGTTTTCATCTGTTGTACACAGTTCACCTTTAAAGTTTACAGATGCAAATTTATGAATTGCAATAGTTCAAGTGGATATACCGAAGCGCCAGTGCCCTGTGTGTTACACTGATATACAGTATTAAAGCTACTAATGCATGCACTTTGAGAGTTAATACTGTTTCTGTGGCTTCTCCATTAGAAGTTTAAGGACAGCGATCTATGAGTGACACGAGTACTGAATGATTTAAGCGCTACAATCAAAGAGGGGGAGGGCTGAGTGAGGTGGAGTCAGTTCCCCTTGTTTTCAGTGCCACAACAGTCAATTACATGCAAGATAAGATGTGAGCCAGTATGCATCTATGAGTGCATCTAGTCAACAGCAAATCACTGTTGACCTTTGCCAAAATTTTTTCCGTTTCACAAACTGATTGGTTCGCCTCCCGGGTCCTACCTGTCTGGAGTTTGCATGTTTTCCCCGTGTCTGCGTGGGTTTCCTCTGGGTACTCCGGTTTCCTCCAACAGTCTAAAGACATGCAGGTGAGGTGCATTGGTGATTCTAAATTGTCCCTAGTGTGTGCTTGGTGTGTGCCCTACGGTGGGCTGGCGCCTTACCAGGGCTTTGTTTCCTACCTTGCGCCCTGAGTTGGCCGAGATTGGCTCCAGCAGAAACCCCGTGACCCTGTGGGGTGTACTCATTTTTGTTGCCAGTGGTTTAGACATTAATGGCTGTGAGTTGAGTTTATTTGAAGGGACAGCAAATTTACACTGTTAAACAAGCTGTACACTGACTACTTTACATTGTATTAAAGTGTCATATCTTCAGTGTTGTCCCATGAAGATATAATAAAATATTTTTGAGAGATACTGTACTTACACAAAAAGCTGACTTTACAAATTTCCTTAAACCAAGCAAAACAATTTATAACTTTTCTTTTAAAAACACACTTAATTTCTCACATCCAGCCAGTACATTAAAATACTGAATTGTAAAATTTTTCTGGTGTACCTGCATTTTTTCCCGCTCTGCATTCAGACTGTCTTGCAGTTCTTTTTGTTCTCTCTCCAGATGTTCCACTCTTTGACGGTAACGCAGACTCTCAACCTGAGCAACTTCATATTTTGTTTCTGCTATTTCTTTTTCTCTACGCACAAATCTTTAATTGGGGATGGGGAGAATATGGAGAAAAGTTTAAAATGGTACATAACAAAAATAATGCCACATCATACTAGAAATTTAGACAGCCATGCTGAGAGTTTTATTCTATTTAGAGTACACAGTTCATGCAATCTCCTTCCCTAATAGGAAGGAAATAAACCCTACTCACAGCTGAGCCAGAGAGATTCTCAAACATTCATGACTATTTTGACCAAGTATGTAGGCATTAAAAAATTGATAAAAACAAAACTAAGAAAAAAGTGGTATGAATAAAGGCAGGTTTGCGATTTTAATTGAACACCCATTTGTACTCATGACT
This sequence comes from Polypterus senegalus, assembly GCF_016835505.1. Classification (NCBI taxonomy): domain Eukaryota; kingdom Metazoa; phylum Chordata; class Cladistia; order Polypteriformes; family Polypteridae; genus Polypterus; species Polypterus senegalus. The sequence goes on from NC_053167.1 coordinate 77,505,722, forward strand.
GTGGGGAAGGGGTTTGCAGAACAGAGGTTTTGTGAAAACCTCATTGTCCAACTAACAGACCACGCTCTGTCTTGGCTGTATACAAAAGCCAAGGACATTTTCAAAACAGGTAACTTGGGAAAGGTAGAACATATGTTCCACATCGTACATTGTAATAATTTGCCAGAAAAGAAATGCCTTTAAGCAATGTCTACCACAATGCAATAAAGCAGCAAAAGAAACCTTGCTAAAATACAGTGGAGTCAAAAAATTCTTACATTCACAAAAACACCTTGCCAGTGTGATGACATGGAATTTGAAAAGTGCCATAACCAACACCAAAAATGTCTTTGAAGCTAAAGTGATCAACTGAATATGGTCACAGTATGCTTGCATTTACAAAAGGAATACAAACTCCATGGTAACAGGGCACAAGTTTCTACTTTGTATTAAAATGACAGGCAATATAAAAATATATATATATTTGCCTTGAATAAAAGTAGCATGAAGGGATTTTATATCTTAGCAAACATCTCTAAAACTACTCTTAATCCTTTTATTTTTACAGTTTAACTCCATGGGAGTGAATGAAAATTATTCAAAACCTTAATAGCAGCTATGTAACAGATAAGGTTAAACAATTAATAGAAAACTGAAAAGAGGCATATCTTTACCTACATACAAGTACTTTAACAAAAATAATGCTGCTGTATCATTCAAGCAATGGGATTGATTCTGATATTAATTTTAGCACTTCTATATTTAGTAAAGCTGAATTAAGAATTATTCAATGTACAAGCGATTGACTCCTCAGTATCCAGGGATAAGATTTACTTACTACCTTCAGGAATTAAGAAAGAAGACATTCATCTACATAAAAGCATGGATAGTATTTGCTACAAAGCATGAGAAGTTAACATATGGAAGATTTTATAGTCAAATGAGACTACAATGGAACTTTTTGCAACACAAGTACAGCACAATATTGCAGGAGACCTTGTTACGGTCGGCTATTAACCTATGGCTTGGGAGAAGATTCATCTTTCAACATGACAATGACCCTAAGTATGAAGCCAAAGCAACACTGGAATGACTCAGAAAAACAAAGGTGAATGTTTTGGAATTGTCTAATAAGTCAAAACTCCCGATCTTAACTCTACTGAAAATCTGTGGCACAATTTGAAAATTGCTGTCCAGAGGCACCACCCCACCCATCTAGAGGATTTCTGTAAATCATGCCAACATGCATTAAGAAGAATCTCTCCTGAACAATGTGAAAAACTGGTGCATAATTACTGCAAAAAGAAAAAATTACCACAAAAAAGGGTACTTGACAAGGCTTTAATGTGTAATGCTTGAATACTTGTGCAAACTTGAGTTTTTCTTCCTTAGTAAAAATAGACAGAAAATGGTTTATTTTGAATTTGGAAATGCCTAAAAGTTCACATTAAAATACCAAATAAAATAAATGTGCAAAAATCATTGGTCATGCACAAAATGAAGCCTTTCAAGGGAGTGAAGTATTTTTGCACACCACTGTATTTACATGCATTAAAATGCATAAAATGTTAGCTAGAAAATAATTCTACAAATTGTAGAATTTTGTTAAGGGTACAGGTATAGCATAACCAATGTAAACATAAAATCTACATCTCTTTAGTACCTTTTTTCTTAAAAGCAGATAGGTGTAACCTACAACTACTCAGTAATTTAGGCTTTGAAAATAACATTTTAATATTAGTTATTTTGTAGAAGATGTACAAAAGGAACTACTTTGAACAAAAGCACTGCCCAAAATACAACACTGAAAATGTCTATTACCGAAGAATTTCCAGGATCTGCTCCTGGGACTTTCCTTCTTCATTAAGCGATATGTTCAAGTTACTGTCCTGTACAGCCTGCTGTACAGATGCCACCATCTTATTACCAAGTGCTTCTATCTGTTCATGCAGCAAGTTGTTCTGCTTTAGCAAATCTTCACAACGGGATGCCAGTTTAGTCACTTCTTCCTAACCATCACAAAGTTGACAGAAAGTGAAGGAAAGAAAAAAATTCCAGACTTGTAAAATGCACATTTAAAGCAATAAATTTAAGATTTAAGTATAGTAAACAACTCACTTGTACATAGCTTAGTACCTTTTAACATTGTAGATAATATAAAAGTATACCTTTAGTATTCCTTCTCGCTCATCCCAAGATTTCTGACACTCTTTCAGCTGAGCTTCGGCTTTCTGTGCTTTGTCTTCCAGCTGTTGTCGCATCTGAGAAGTCTGACCTGCTTGTTTTTTTGCAGCCTGCAATGCCTCCACATCAGCAGCATGCAACATTAATTCACGCTCATATTTATTTTGTGCTTCAGCAGCCAACTTTGCCTAATTGGAAGAAAAAATGTAATAGAGACATTATTAAATCTAAGCTCCTTTGTTTAAACAAATGCTGGACTAAGAAATTAAAAAGGTTCTTAAGAGTTATTCTTACAGTAATGATTGGCCAAATTAAATACCTCCTTAAGAGCTATGCGCAAAGTGAGAAAAGGGAAAACTACAACTTAAGAGTAGCAGCCTGATAAAAATCTATCAAACCAGAAGAGTAACAGCAAGTTACCACTTACGAGTTTAAAGCTAGACAGCTCATATTACATTGAAGATATTTCAGACATAAGCCATTAGCATATGAACATGTGGAAGAAAGTTTAAATAAACTATTATAAAAAACTAGGGATGAGACGAGAGAGAGAGAGAGACACACACACACACACTTCAGAGAGAGACACACACACACACTTTACAGCGGAAGCAGCCAAAAGAGGAAGAAGATACAAAAAGTACTCATTCCACACACTTCATAGAATACCCAGGTGTAAATAAGTCATTTTCATTCCTTTCCACTCAGTAACGTTAAACTTGCTGTGCATCACAACACAGTTTTGGCATAAGAGCCTAAAATGCATAACTCTTGATATGGAACTAAATAAAATGTCTGACAACAAAAAAACACAGTAAAAAGTTAGTTTAACTCACTCAAACCCTCCTCGTTCATTCCCATTCAGAGGAGTGCTTTACTGATATTACATAATACTGATATTACGCACCCCTATGGCTGCGTCTATTCTGGCATTTAGTAGGTGTTTGGCTTTGTGCTTTTTTAAAAAAAAAAAAAAAACTACTGTCCAAGTTCACAGTTCCTTACATTTCTAAAAAAAACTACTACTAACATTTTGCTACTGATCTCAGTTTGAAGGAGGCTTATAATGCATGCAGGTTGTTTTTTTTTTATTACATGGTGCAAAGGACAATGCTAACCACAATACCAAAATTAATACTACAGTAATATGTTGATTTGACTTTCATTCAGCAACTTTTTTGCTGGATGGAATGGTGGCACAGTGGTAGTGCTACTGCCTCAAAATAATGTCACTGGGATTCAAGTCCTAAGTGTAGAGTTTTAAAGTTCTCTCTGTGTTCCTATTAGTTTCCACTGGTTGCTCTAGATTCCTCCAACGGTTACTCCAAGCTAATATTGTTTACAAAGAATTAGGACCGCCTTTCTTGCATCGCTATTACTTGTTTCCACATCTGATTTGCTCTTGCAAGATGATCTTTTATGTGGCAGTTTAAAATCATCACTCCAGTTTATGAGTATGTCATCAGTTTTCCAACAAAACAGCTTGTAAAATGCAAGCTTCATTTATTACTAGTAAATAAAACTTGGGCTTGCTGAATACCCAATATCTCAAGCCACTTGAAAACAGTATTACCATTAAAAAAATAAAATAAATAAATAAAAAAACATTACTTAAAACCACCAAACAGATTTTCATGATGAACGTCAAATTCTTTCAAATCATTACTCACTTGTTGCTGGCTATCCTGTGAGGCCTTCTGCTCATGAGATGCAGCTATTGCTGCCCGTTGAAGGGCTTCTTGAAGTTCTGCCTGAATACTTGTTAAATTTTTCTTAAGTTCAGATACCTGTAAAAAGGCAAATTTATTACAATGTGATTTAATTGCATTCAACATTTTGCTAGAATCAAAGCAAACAATTTTAATCATGCGTCTGTTCAGTTATTCTTAGTGAAAAATCCAAAACATGAAGATTTGAAAAATTAAACCACCAGGAGTTTAACATTTGAAATTTTAGTTCATTTGACCCACCTATTAAAAATTATTCTTCTTATGTGTTATTAACTAAGATCTACTTTATACATTGGGGCAATCTCACAAAAGCAAATGTCACAAACCTGACAAATAATTTCTCGATAAACCCGATTTGAAAAATGTGTTATAAAAGCAGCTCTAAAGAGTTGTGCAAATGAAGCTTGCTATTCAGTAAATCACAGGCTTAATACATTTACATTTGTTACATGCACAACCACAGTGAGGCATTACACAGGCATATTGCAGGTGGTTAAAAAAACAACCCATTGAATACTGCTTGACACAAATTTGCTAAAGAATTCACTGGCTGAAAGTACTCAGTGTTAGCGTGTCAGTGAAGGGATTTGTACCATTGTTCATAATGAGAAGTTTTTCTTTTAATTCTCTCCTTTGCTACTACCTGCAGGGTGTTTAGAGTGTGTTCTATAATGAAGCCCGATTAACTTTTTTGGCGCTTTTCCACTGCATAGTACGGCACGACACGGTTTAGTTCAGCTCACTTTTGGGAGGTTTTCCACTGGGAACAGTCAGTACCTGGTACTTTTTTTAGTACCACCTCAGCCGAGGTTCCAAGCGCGCCGAACCGTTACCAAACCGTGACGTGTAAACTCTGCTGGTCACCGATTGGCCGGAGAAAATCGTCATTACTGCGTCACTGAACTAGCGATACGAGACACAACAGACCCGCTAGATTTTTAGCGCAGCCAGCGAAGGTTCGGACGCACCATTTTGTTTTAACCAAAAATGGCTGTTTCGTGGTCTATTGAGGAAGTACAGACGTTCCTCTCATTGGTAGCCGAGGAGCGGATCCAGCGAGAGCTGGATGGGGCGACGCGGCGCAACTAACACGACACGTGAATAATCCCGCCCACTCTAAAGCGGTACTAAACTGCAGTCGAAACGCAAACCGAGCCGAACTGAGCCGAACCAAGGTGAGCTGTACTGAACCGTACTATGCAGTGGAAAAGCGCCATTTGATTCGGTGGGCCTCCCTTGAAGATATTACCGACCTAAAAACTATAGCATAGAAAAAGCACACTGGCCATCATAGAGGTGCAGAAGATGTGAAGGATGTAGTTGCCTACATTAAAATGAACAGTTCCCCAAGAAAAAAAAAAAAACCTGCTCTCCCCGTTCTGATATCATTCAACAAGTCACTGATGTGGACCACCAAGAACTTGTGGGATTGCACCATGTATACATCCACACCCTGAAAAGTAACTGGACAGTGTTTCTTTGGTGCAGTGAAACTCGCCAGTTCCTTGGCTTTGCTGATTTTTAGATGCAACCAGTTTTTGCACAAAGAAATGAAAGCTTTCCACCCAACTCCTCCTGTACTCTACTCTGTCTCAATCCTCTTGTCAATACACCACATTAGTGCAGAATAATCTGAAAATTTTTGCGAGACACATGACCTTGTTATAGTCTAAAATGTACAGAGTAAAGAGAAATGGGAGACAGAACTATTCCTTGTGGTGTTCCAGTGTTGCGGACATTCATATCAGAAAAATGGTCCTTGAGCCTCACAAAAACTGTGGTCTGTCAGAGAGATAGTCTAGGGTACCTCAGGTTCATCCACCTTCATATTTCGGAGCATACACCATAAATAATTGGCTGGATGGTACTGAAGGCACTAGAGAAACCAAAAGCAATCCTCACAGTACTGCCAGCTTTATCCAGGTGATAAGGCTTGTGGAATTTAACTGCATACTTCTCTCCAATCTTTTCCCGACTGGCATACCGCAGTGTTTCCAGGTGGTTTACCATAAGAGGACTCAGTCCAGGACCAGCCTCACAAAAGGTCTTCATGATGTAGATACAAGTGCCACTTTAAGTAGGCATTAGGCGAAGAGGTACCTGCCTATTTTCAAACAAGAACAATGCACAATATTTTCCACAGAAGCTGCACTGAATGGAGTTTTAAGGACAGACTGAACAAATAACAAAGAATACCACAAAGATAGTCAGTACAGGCCTCTAGTAATCGAGGGAAGACACCATCTGGTTCCACGGCTTTTCCTATATGTTGGTGTTCAGTTATTGACAGCCTAAACCAATGGTCTGAGGTGGACTTGTCAGTGGACATTCCGGCTGACACGGTAGAAGATGATGATGTAACAGGGATGGTGTGGGAAGACAAGTCATTGAAAGAAAGTGGCAGTGGGAGGTAAAGTCAATTAAAAATTGGCTTAGAGTGTTAGTTTTCTCCACATTTCCTTCCAGCACCTCAAGCCCTGGAATGCATGAGTCCATGTAATTATGCCCAATCCTTTCCAGACATCCTTCATGTTATTCTAAGTGAGTATGTTTTCTATTTTAGCTTTGTAAGCGTCCTCTCCTTCACTCAGCTTTTTCTTTGGCATTTAGCAAGTCAGAGTTTCTGGAAAGAATCGTTGCCTCCAATTTATTATGTAAATGAAGACTGACTGAAAATTGCTGGAAATGTGTCAGAACCTTAAGGAAAATGTACAAAAAATACTTTATTAAAGCTTAATTTAAAATTAAAGCTTTGAAAATATACCTGACTTATGAAAAGTAATTTAATGTGTACAAAGAAACACTTTGGAGAATTCCACAAAATCCAGTGCAGGCTACAAAGATTAAAAATTTGCATTGCTCACAAGCAATCGAGAGCAGTGTTTCTTTACTACTGTGGATGGTGGGTTGGCATCATTGTGTGTGCAAGTGGGTCCCCTAAGCAACTAACAGAGCTATGTGACATTTCTCTCCATTTATATCTGCACTTGTCTCACCCACACTTAACGGTCTTACGTTAGTGTGCCTTTCAGAGAGATGCCATTCAACCTAATATTTGCACTCTTTTCACTAGGTAGAAGAAATTCGATTGCACAGATATCATCAGTGCTCATTACACCATAATGGACAAACGCGCTTGTGCATCAGTAAACTTAAAAACAGGTAAAACTGGGTTGCAAGACCATCAAGGTTGAGAAACAGTAAAAATCTCCCTTCACTGAACAGTCGAGACACAAAAATTGACATTCAGTTCTAGCAAAATAAAGAGGCCTACTCGGCAATTTCAAAAGATCACAGCCATAATCATATAGGAATCAGAGAGCCACAATATTAATCTTTATTGAATAAAAGGCCCCTCTGCCAAAATAAAATCCATCATACTAACCAAAGAAAATTAATGTGTTTTGAATACCTCAAACTGGTAACAAAAATTACATCATGATTGCATTTGTAATATGCAAACACTTTTATATTTTCATATTCAAAGCAGTATAATTATTACAGTAATGCCATCATTTCATCTACCTTGCCTTTAACAAAAATACATGAACAATTAACAGTAGTGCCAGCATGGTTTTGTGTTTCACCACAGTATATTGAATCATTTGCAACACAGGGTGATATAGTTTAATGCTTTAATATAACAGATTCTTTGTTTAAAACATTCAATGTGTTACTGGATCTTACTCAATATGGACTCAGGATAACAAAATCATGGAAATACTTTTCAAACTGTGCTCAGCAAGTGGTGGAAAAATTTGGGGCTGCAGAGAAACTAATAAATTAAAAGAATTAATTTAATATCTGTTGAATATACTTACGATAAAGCATTCAAACATTGATTAAAACTGCTTAGTTCCCAGAGATTTAATTACCTGTTGTTCTAAATTTTCAATTTCTTTTCGCTTGTCTTCTTGAAGCTCTTGTTTTTCCTTCTCAGCTTCAACAAGTTTTTCCTCCAGCTGCACTTGATAATCATGAGATTCTTTCAAACGTGTTTCAATAACAGTTCTAGCTTCTTCTGTCACCTAAGATAGATTTTTGGAGAGCAATGCTTTACATTTTTGTGAACCAAGACTAAAATAATTTGACAATTTATCAAGCCCTAAACACAACCCAATGTTTTAATGTGTTTGTGGTAAGACTATTAGGTACATGTCATAGTTTTTCGGCCATTAGTGAAGACAGAATACAACTGCAAACCACAGTACCTGCTTCTCTTTGCTAAGAGAATCCTCTAGACTAAGCACCATAGACCTATATTGTTCCACATTATTTGTAGCAGTTTTGAGACGCTCTTTCAGATCATTATTTTGTTCCTCTGATTGTCTGAGTCGTGTTTGCAAGTCTTCAATATCCACTTCTGCACCTTGCCGAACTATTTAAAAGAAAAATATATTACAAAAAGTTAAAGGCTGACAGTCAAAAACACCCCCATATATTTTAAATACACATATAATGAATATGACCACTAGAAATGAATAAACCCCCTAGAAAGACAAATAGAAAAATTGACTAATATTAGTAGAAATGATTTGTAGGAGAAATATTGTTAAAGTCTAGTTTTCTTCTTTCAAACAAAACCTTTAAAGCCAGTTTAAAGAGAGCGACAGATAGAGAGATATTAGCAAACCCTGTCCCTCCTTGTACACACTACTTTAGTGATTTTGAAGCAAAACTGGAAATGAACTTCCAAAAGGAAACCTACTACTTGTTTCTTAGACTTAGTCGCTCCATTATTACACTCAGAAGTTAAATATGGTGCCCCGCATGGTACAGTACTGGGACCTTTACTGTTTGCACTATATGTTTCTATTAGGAACTATCATAATATAAAAAAAAAACAAAAAAATTAAAAAATCAATTTACATTCAACATCAGATGACACCCAATTATACCTCTTTTAAACCAAATGAACTTACTCTGAAGCTGCTTTTAATTAGTTGGGTTAGGAATTTAACACTAGAATTACCAAAGCCTACGAAAAAACTCGTAGATCCGTCCCACCTTAAAACTCTTCACACCTCTCCATCACGTCTTTTGTGTTCAAAATTTGTGGCTAAGCAGCAAACAGCCTACTATCACATTTCCCACCGGCGCACAGTTTTCTCAGCTCAAGTCTGTTTACCTGCGTGTCAGTTGCTTGGAGTTGTATAGAGTGAGAAATCAAGCATAATTACACCTTTTATTAATACTATATCATTATTTGGAACACTTGCATTTCATGTGTTCAATGTCCACACATCGTTAAAAAACGTTTTTCATGTTTTAGTCATAATTGACAAAACGTAGACATGAAGTTTGTGTGAAGCCTAAAGTCCAAATATCAAAGAAACAGTTTCACAAAAAGTACAAATATAATAGAACAAATGCACTTTTATTCAAAAATATAACTACAGAAAAACCCACATTAGAGTGCGATATTGACACGCATATGCTAAGAGCGCTGTGGTGGCGCAACGGTATCAGCTCAACTGTTAGTCTGAAGTTCACGGGTTCGATTACAGATGAGTCCATTTTGAAAAGTGAGCTGCACGTATTCTTACTATGTTAAAATAAAAACATACATTTGATTCCAATCTGTAATAGCTGGTGTAATTTATGATACTTGGAAAGGTTAGCTTTTTTTTTTTATTCTGTTATTCTCTCAGCCACGTTCACAATCCCAACTCAAACCCCCCCACCCTGCATTTGACACTGCTGTTTTCTCAGACACACTATAACAGAGGCAAATCATGATGACTGTTCGACATCGGATCAAGAATGCACTTTTGCCATCTGTGTACTTTTTATATGTACATCCTACAGCACTGCACTCGTGACTTTACGCTGAAGGAAGTAAATAAATAAATAAAAGGTAATAACATTAGATCTGGCTCTTGCATACAAAGGACTGTGCATGCGCCCAAAACATTAACATTGATATGTTACTTACATAAAAGCCAGATCTAATGTTATTTACCTTGAGTTATTTACTTATATGACAACGGATCTACATCGGATCAAGAATGCCCTTTTGCCATCGCTGTACTTTGTATATTTATATGGGAAGCTTTGCACTTGTGACTTTACGCTGTAGGAAGTAAATAAATAAATCTCTATATAGTAAAAACAGTAATTTTATTATTATATAGCAGCTTCCCTGTCTGCCTATCATATAGTGCCTTTCCTTCCTATCTATGTCTATCCCCTTAGCTGTTTTTTTATATATCTATTATACAGTGCCCTATGGGGTGCCAAACAGGCAATTATGTTTTTCGGAATATATAAAGGCATTCCTGAATATATAAAGTCGTCATCAGAATATATAAAGCGATAGAAGCGATTTAAGGTGGGACAGATCTACGAGTTTTTTCGTAGGCTCTGGTAATTCTAGTGCTACGGTAATGGATGAAACTGGTTAAGTGGATGGGCGAGAAAAAACAGAAATGCTAATTATTGGGGGCAAAGTTGGCCAAGATCTCCCAGACTATGACTGTGCAAGACTTTATAATTGTAAAAGAGAAAGTCAAAGACAATCTCGGTTTTCAATTAGCTATAGCTCATCAATTTATGAATTATTGCAAGTGCGCCATTCAGAAAAGTCCCATTATATAAAAAAAAAACTTTAAAATGTCATTCACAAATAAAACCCACAATGATGAAATTTAAGGTAACTACAATATTGATTCAAAATGGAGTGAAAATTTAATAGATTACTTTTTCCCACAATTTAAGGACATTTATCTATACTTTTCCACAACATTATTTAACACTTGTCTTTAATTTTGGAACAATTGATTTGACATACAGAAAGTCCAGAAAGCAAGGTTCAGACTCACAATGAAGGATGGCAATCTGAGTTGCATGTTAGGAAATGTTCATACTTCTGTTTGAAACTGTTCCGTCAAGTTGTGAAAATGAAGAGTTTTGCCTATTGCAGTGTACTCAAATTGATTCCAAAGTCTCAAGAATAGAGAAAAAGAAACTAAACACTGTAACAAAAGCAAAATGAACTAACCTACAGATCAATGGCTATTCTACTCTCAACTCGTTAAATAAGCATTTGAAAAACACAGAAATTGCCCAAAGGCACAGGTGCAGTGCATTTCACTCTCACCAAGTCAGCAGTACACAAACTCATTCTTTAAAAACACATTCGAATGTAAACAAATGGGTTTAAAAAAAAAAAAAAAAAATATTCACCCTCTACTAGTTTGCAGGGTGTTTCTCACGACAAAATCAGAATCACAAAAGCTTTGGCTGAGCTTCACCCAAAAATGTCAATATTCCCAAAGAATGCAACTCAAAATGCCTTGCAGGAAGGCAAATGGTACTAGTAACAGTCAATTAAGAGCTAATTCAAGCAATTTAATGCACAGCATTTGAAAACTAACACAGTACACCAATTTACCAAACAGTCTTAATATCTGAATGTCCAGTAGCTAAACACCCAATTAGCTATCTGGACCCATCCTTAATGAAGCATTCTTGAGGGATTTAAATCTTCAGTTATTTAAATAACACAGGGGTGCGGAAATCCAACACCCGACTTGTCCGACACGGGTAAATTGACCGCCGGACAAGTGTGTTTTCTGGTTTCAGTTGTCCGCGGACAAGTGCAATTTTTCTGGAGAAAAAAAGAATTAAATGTGCAGTTCAGGGGCACATTTTTACCACTACTTTCAAATTTTAAATATTTACGTACTTCGTGCGGAAACAGTTTACTTAGGCATGTTCTTCATGTATCAAATTGGTATTCAATATTGTTTACAAAATGATGGCTGATTTTTCAAAGGGGAAGCACTCTTGTGATCTTACATAAGTATTTTACCCTACTATTTACACGCTTGGAGATGCGGTCTTTTTTTTCATGCCGACATGATTTTTCATTATAATCGATATCTTTTATATATTAATAAAATTATTTTTTTCTACATAAAAATGCGGTCATTTCACCTACAATGCAATTGTTTTCGCCACATAAAGCTTGTTAGGCATTTGATCTTTTCTGGAATTTGCGATTTCATAGGTTGTGATATATTGAGGAGTTAAGAAATTTATTGCGTGACATCAATTTTGATGAGCTGTCTATAGATCATTTTTGAATTTTTCAAATGAAACAAGTTGGTTTCGCGCTGTCAGTTTTTTAAAAATAAAGAAAACATTCTAACGGTTTCCAAATGTTATGAAATATCAATAAAAATCTTCACTAAGACTTATTTTTTTTCCCCGACATCATCGGTAATATTTACTTCTTTGGAAATGTAACCTCTTGCTGAATTTCGAATACGCCATTAGGAATTACCTGCGTAACCCATAATGCACTGCGGTACGCACGTTGTTCTCGCTATATGCGTGTTGTTGAAACTGAAGCATGTAGCATCGCGGATGAGAAATTGATCATTTCTTGATTAAAACTGGCACAACAAGCCTTGAGAAACCTAAGGAAGTGTACGAAGGCCACTGAAAAAATACGGACACAGTGAAGACAAAAAAATGTAAATGTCGAGATTAAAGTCGACATGTTGACTTTATTCTCGTAGTTTATTTTGTCAGTTGAATGTCGCAAACTAAATTTCATCTTAAAATGAATGTTTCATTTACTAGATTTTCTCAAACCCCGTCATAAATTAATGTAGCACATTAAATGCTTTATATTAAGTGTTCCCCGACCCAGTTGTTAATCTCTGCACGCTTCTTAAACTGACTTTCTCTTGCAGTGAGAGCGCCGGCAGCAATCGCCGCACATTGACTTCATGATATTCCTGCTCAATGAACATTCAGAATGCTAAGATAAATACTTGATATCTTTTTCACGATGAAATGCATTAAAGCATGTATTAGACATGGGTGGCGGTGGGGTACGGTGGCGTGACTGTAGTGCTGCTCCCTTGCATTATGGGGTTCTCAGGTCTACGTTCAGGGTAGAGAAGTTTATGGCAGGTGTGACGAAGCTCCAAAAAACTGGATACTGTATTTGAATGGGTATCGCACAGGTTTAACTGAAATATTGTGTAAATGTTGGGTTCGTCATATGGAGGTCGGAGATATGAACGAAGAATTCAATGGATGTTTTTCTGAGCAGGCTTTCTTTATTGCATGTTTGCTGTCTATCGTACGTACTAAACCCCCAGTTCCTAGCCTTTGTCTTTCTCCATATAACCAATCACCACACGATAAAGCGTCTTTGTGAAATTAAAACCTAGACCTCAGTTTTCAGAACTTTAAAAACAATTTTCGTTATACATGTTTAATTATGCCATCCATTCAGAGGTCTAAGCTTATAACTAGTTTTAATTTCACAAATACGTTTATCGTGTGGTGATTGGTTATGTGCAGAAAGAAAAGGATAGGAACTGGGGTTTAGTACGTCAGATAGAGACATAAGTCTAAAAGTAAGAAAAAAGTTGGTTCAATTGAAAAAGCGTTTTCTAAAGCTGAACGCTCGGAGGTTGAGTGTTATGCTAGGCTGTTCAATGCTACTTCTTTAGAAGAGTTTGAACCCACGACCAGCTGTGGAATTCTGGCTGTCACCTGGCAACAGGCACATCACTCATAAAAAACCTGAAAAGTCATCAGCATCCACTTCTGCAGAACCATCAGTCCAGGAACCATGCAGTTCAGCTCAAGAAGAAATGAACAGCATTCAGCCCATGCTGTCTGAGATGGTAAAGATTCTTGGGGGAGAAGATGTTGCAAGACAAAAGCTGAAGAACATGGCAGAAAATGAATCAGGACAGTGTTCTGTTATGTAACTGTAATATATGAAAAAAGAACTAGTGTAGCTATAATGAAGGCATTGTTTATTAGCCAGTTAAAAGAAGGGAATCTTTTATATAAAGTTCTAGAGTTAGGTGGCAAAATACTACACCCTGAAAGAATTTTTTTCAGTTTTAAAATGGAAGGCAGTTTTGGTATCAATAAAAGAGATCAGAAAAAATAAACTATTTTTCACTTTTATTTGTTTATGGGCAAGTGAATTTAACTGGCGGACAAGTGGATTTTCTACGTTTACTTGTCCGTGGACAAGTAGAAACAAATTTGATTTCCACACCCCTGTAACAAAAAAACCCTAATACTTGTGATTCATAAAATCAGAAGTCTGAATCTCAAACTCAGGAAAAAAAAACATTTGTTTTAACCAGTTTTTTTCTGATTTAATACACGGTTCTACACAACTTTTAAAATTGAACAATTTGTTGTACTTCCAAATTTTACCCTCTCTCTTAAATTTACATTACATTTAAATAAAGAATTTCTGTAAAAAGTTACAGAAGGACTGCATTCTGCTGCACAAAAACTGTTTTAACTCATTCCCCTTCTATAAAAGCAGGCAGGTTAAAAACCTATATATGGCAGTGTTATAAATCTAAACCCTTTGTGATTCCCAAAAAGGCAATATTTCAGTTCACACAGAGAAAAAAAAAGCACAAAAATGTGTTGTAACTATCTGTCAGAAGACAAAAGGGGGAAGAAGAGAGGTAGCAGGGACCTTATAATTGTGCAATGATTTTTTTCTTATATAAAATATATACAATTCATTGTTGAAATGATAATACAAAAGAAAGCATTCACACACTTAACCAAAGTCAATACTCTAAACAACCACAGGCAATTCTGAAATAAGAGAAGGTGGTTTCAGGAACTTGCAAAAAATAAATAAATATATATATATAAATAAAACAATTCACACACAACATTGACCCATACCTGTACTGGCAGATCCTTGCAATGCCTGAGATGCTATCTGATTCTCTGCATTACTCAGCTGTTGCTTTAAAGTACCAATTTCCTTTTCTGCATTCTTCAAGAGTTCCTTGGTTTTCTCATGCACAGATAACTGTGTTTCAAGCTGTTTCTTCACTTCTAGTAGCTGTAGCTAAAACATAATAATATCTGACTGAACACTTGTTGCTGTTTAGTTTCTTAACAGACAACATAAGACTGATTTCTTTTGCAATCCTTCTTTCAGTACTTTTCATTTAGTAGTTACAAACCTAAAGTCTGCATGTTGTTGAAAAAAGTTCTAAAAAACATGCAAATATTTTCATAAGACACTGTAAAAAATTCCCATTTTTATTCTGACTCAAAAAAAAAAAAAACACACAACTATACATTAATTTTAAAATGAGCATTAAAAAAACAATAAAAGGATTAACTTACATCTTGATTTCTACTTAGGAGATGTTTCTGCTCTACCTCATACTCTAATTTTTTCTTCATTTGAGCAATCTCTCTTTCTTGTTTCTCAATTTGATTATTGAGTCTCTGCTTTGTTTCAGTCTCTGAGCGTTCCAGTGTTACCTAATAAAACAGAATGACAAACCTGCTAAATATTTTACTATCCCAGCAGTCACAAGGTTTCAGCTGAAAAAAATATATGTTCATCAATTGTTTATCAATCACCTATAAAGTTATACATTGCCAACATAGAAATAAGCTCAAACTGGATTTATGAGGACTTAAAACTATAGAAATTTGTTTTGCTTTTATGTAAGTAAATCATGAAACTGCAAAAAATCCCAATACAAAATAGCAACATTGCATTTTATAACACAATGTGAAAGACAAAGTACGCTGTGAATACTCTTGACATAAATGTGTACTCATTTTTACCAACTTATAAATGTGTGCCCAAATTAAATTATTACCACTTGCTTTCAATACACTGTGCCTTAATGTCCATTATTCTGCACCTATTTTTGTAATTTGTAAAAATTAAAGATTATATAGTGGATCTCATTGGCGGATGGCTTAGAAGCTACCAAATCAGAGAATGTATTACGTATTAAATAAAACTCCTCAATGATATATGATGTGCTTCCCAAGCGGTGCTTGATTGTTTGCTTTCATTCTCTGACATTCTCTGCTCCTGACGGTGCTCCTTTGAAGGAGAAGATATGTTTGCATTCTTTTAATTGTGAGAAAGAACTGCCATCTCTGTCGTGTCATGGAGCACTGTTTAAACTATTCACTAAAGGGTGTTATTTCATGTCTAGAGGGCTCTAATAATGTTAAGTGTGGGAGAGTTTATAAGGACTTAAAATATATAAAAATAAGCATACAAAACATATGGTTTCTACTTCTCGGATTTTCACCTATCGCAGGGGGTTCTGGAACGTAACCCCAATGATCGAGGAGGGATTACTGTGTGTGTGTGTGTATGTATATAATATAAAATATATACTAGCAAAATACCCGCGCTTCGCAGCGGCGAAGCACTGCCTTAAAATTTTTAAGAAGAAAATTAAATCTTTTTAAACTGAGGAAAAATATACCAATAATTGTTAAGGATCTCTTTGTATACCACATTGTGAGTTCGGCCCTCCGGTTGTAATATGACCAAGCTGTGCACTGAGCTTACTCTTGAGCATGCAACGTACAGTTGGCCATGTGAACAGTAATCTTGTTTGAAATCTCACAGCTTGGATTGCTACTGTCATAATCGGTTTGAGTTTCATGGTTTGTTTCAATTATGACAATATTTGCAGGATTTGTTGTGTTGAAGAGACATTCGGCATCTGTCAAGCGTTGTAAGCACACAACCGGTTTCATCGATAAAAATCACATCCAGCTTTTGAGTTTAAACATTCATAAACATCAAAGTGTCCACTACTGAAATCGTCACCTGTGAATCTAAGATTTTTAAGAGGCATTGGCGGTTGTCGAAAGGTGTAAAATATTTGGCTATTTCGGTACACTTGAAAGCGACAACCGAACAATTCAGCAGCAGCCATCAACTCACATGCAGAACCATAGGTGAAGGGCTTAAAGCATTTCACTCTTATAGTGCTCCTGTGTAGTATAATCATCTCCTGTACCGTCATCAGTCCACACCTTAAACCTGTCCCAGTTATTCAATACATAAGACACAATGTTCCTCCGGATATCAAGAGAGTGAGCTGATATGGCCGTGCAATATGTAACAGAGAATGGAAAAGGTAGGTGCCATCTTCGGGCATGGAAACCACTCGGTAAGTGACAGTTCTTTCATCAACAGTGATCACCTCGATAGACATAGTAATGGGCGTTGGAATGATAAAGGAAATGGGTACCTGAGAAATGTAAAGCAAGTGTAAAATACCTATACAATAACTACAATTGTAATAAACAAACAATAAAACAGCAGAGAAGCCATGGATTAAACAAAAAGGCTATAGTTATCAGTAGGGAGACATGAATCCCGTGGCGAAGCAAGGAAGGGAATGTAGAGACCGGAGCGACAGACGGTCTTATATAGGCAGGTATCCAACAACGTGGGAGGCGTTGGGATGGGGGACCCAATGCCACCTCACACGGTGACCGAGCTGCAGGCTATGGATGTATATATGTACGCAAGTAGGATTCAGTTAGCGTTGGGAACCCGTGTACCAAGTTTCTTGAAGATGGGCCCATAAGTAACAAAGACTGTTGAAAAGTTCAATATGGCGGCCGACAGTGGCATCATACCACCGAAATAAGTATGTACATTGGTTTCGGTTAGTGCAGGGAAGCCGCCTACCGAGTTTCAAGAAGATGGGGCCATAAATAAGAAAGTTCAACATGGCGGACGTTGTTGACCGTTATGACCATTACACGTAGAATTTCGAAATGAAACCTGCTTAACTTTTTGTAAGTAAGCTGTAAGGAATGAGCCTGCCAAATTTCAGCCTTCTACCTACATGGGAAGTTGGAGAATTAGTGATGGAGTCAGTGAGTCGATCAGTCAGTGAGGGCTTTGCCTTTTATTAGTATAGATATACAGTGATCCCTCGCTATATCACGCTTCGACTTTCGCGGCTTCACTCTATCGCGATTTTTTTCTCATACACGCTTACGTCACTACGCATGCGCTTTCTGAGAACTTTTATCTAAGCCCAACGATGGCGCCTAAACGTGCTGTTTTTTCTAAGCCTTCTGACAATAAAACTAAGCGCCGGAGGAAGATGCTTACTATCCAGGAGATATGATCAAAGATGGCAATACCCTACAAAAGCCTCCTCACGCATATGAAAAGACAGCACCAGAAACTGCCTATCAAGATGTTCTTCAGCCGCGCACCCAGACACCCACTGCCTACTCTTAGTACTCCTTCACTGAAAACAACGCACCTGCTGAAGATACTTCACCACCTCTGAAGGCTCTCCTACTGAGGTCGTGCCTTCATAGGTTAGTGGTTGGGTGCAATTAAATGTACAGTACAATAATCTACTATATAAAAGCGTTCGGGATTGCCCTTCTGTCCCGTAAGTGCAAAGCGTAGCGTTATTCAGCGTATTACAGACTTACTACTTGCGGCTTGAGGTACGAAGCAACGTGATGTGAGCGGAGTTCTGGTGCTCTCATTGATCCCTTGCTTTTGTGCGCGATGCGCTGGAAAAATAGACAAAATGATGTCTCTGGAAATAATGTTGATGGAGTACAAATGCCACACCACGTAGTAAATATCAGGGGAGATGGTGCTTGCTTATTTAGTGCATGAAACTCCATCTTTAGTGGTACAGATTCAGGCTGACATTGTACGACTTTGGACAGGCACTTGAGGGGATATAAAAAAAAAAAAATAACACTTAGGTTTTCGGGAGATGTTATGAATGGGCACTTTGATGTTCTCATTCTCTACACTTACATGTCTGATGTACACATGGAGCGCACAAAAATTGAGGATAAAAGTCGGTTGCCTTAAAAGGCGAGTGCTAGTAATATGACATTTGTAACGTTTAATATGTCTTATTTTGTCTAATATATTGGGTAATACGAGTGTAATGGTAACTAAAGGGTGTCATGTCTAGAGGGCTCTAATGTTAAAAAACGTATTTAGGAGGTCGTAAACAGGTTTTCTATACTCTAACTGCGAAAATATTCGATTTATAAATAAAATCCTACTTCGCGAAAATTCATTTATCACGGTAGAGTCTGGAACGGACACAGAAAGAACGGCATCATTTATATTCGTCTATCGTAGAGGCGTCATGTACCTCCGAGCCACCTTCACTGTTCATAGAGGCATGTTTCTCGCGGAGGTGAGTCGCCATATACAGCGTGTAAAACGGTTTGCGAGGGGTATCCCATGGGATCCTTAAAACAATCCTTTACAACTGAGGTTAAAACACAATGAAGCAAGCAGTTTTTAAAAACTGAGTTTTCGGTTACGACACACGTCGTGCACCATAGCAAACTGTTTTACACGCTACATACAGCAATTCGCATCCGTGACAAACATGCGTCTTCTTCACTCACGGACAATTATATGTTGCTCTCTCCAGAGTTCCATCTTTTCATTCACTTACTGTTGTATTCTCAAACCAACCCATTTTAGACAACCGTGTCTTTCCAGAAGTGTTAAGCATTTAATAAATAATTATGCATGAGATTGAGCGTGTGTCTACCCGGCGCAGAGAGGCGTGGGTAGGCCGTTGAACCCCATTTGGGCTGCAAACCGTGGAATTCCCACCAAGTGCGACTCATACGCTCCCGCTGGTTACGTCCCTACCCTTTGTACACCCCCCCCCTCCCACCTCGCTACTACCGTGGTCGGTGGGATTATACAGTAATCCCTCACTATATCGCGCTTTGACTTTCGCGGTTTCACTCTATCGCGGATTTTAAATGTAAGCACATCTAAACATATATCACAGATTTTTCGCTGATTCGCCGCTTTCTGCAGACAATGGGTCTTTTAATTTAGGTTACATGCTTCCTCAGTTTGATTGCCCAGTTGATTTCATACAAGGGACGCTATTGGCGGATGGCTTAGAAGCTACCCAATCAGAGCATGTATTGCATATTAACTAAAACTCCTCAATGCTAAAAGGTATGCTTCCCGCGCTGTGCTTGTTTGCTTCTCTCTGTCTTTCTCACTCTCTCTGCCTGACGGAGGGGGTGTGAGCAGAGGGGCTGTTTGCACAGAGGACACGGACGCTCCTCTACAAAATGCCGCTTTATCGGTGCTTCTGTATACTTAAAAGCATGTATTGATTTTTTGATTGTTTGCTTTTCTTAGCGAGCACTCTCTCTGACATTCTCTGCTCCTGACGCTCCTTTTGACGCGCTCCTTTGAAGATAAGATATGTTTGCTTTCTTTTAATTGTGAGAAAGAACTGTCATCTCTGTCTTGTCATGGAGCACAGTTTAAACGTTTGACTAAAGGGTGTTATTTCATGTCTAGAGGGCTCTAATAATGTTAACAAGGTGGGAGAGTTTATAAGGGCTTAAAATATATAAAAACCACACAAACATATGGTTTCTACTTCGCGGATTACCACCTATCGCGGGGGGGTCTGGAACGCAACCCCCGCGATCGAGGAGGGATTACTGTATATAGAAAAGCAGCCAAAAATCACACAGAGCAATGAAATGTCTAAATGAATCACAGGTGCATCTGGAATGTGTAACGACGACAACGACTTAAGTGACGAGTTGGAGGTGGGCACATGAGCGGTCAGTGCATACTGAACGAGAAATCAGCAGACTAGCATGACCACTTTTAGCTGACCCTATACTCTGCATAGTCCAGTGGAAACTCAATTGAAATTATATATTTTAGAATAAAACTGAGAACTTATGCCAGAATAATCTGAAAGTGTGTGTGTGTGTAACTTAATACTCCATCCAAAAATTATTTTCCCCCTTTAAAACTTAACTTACGCTGTGTAGTCTGTAGTGGGGACTAAGAAAACGTAATATCAAGCTTTCATTTTGAAATATTAAAATTATTAAAAACTCAACACGAATAGGTGACCAACACTAATACAGTGTCAAACATTGTGAAAAAAGTCCAAAGGAAAAGAAATTCTCATGTAATTTGAGTCGCATAATCCACATGTCCAATATCCATTTGAATGGTAAAAACTTAGAAAATTTATTTTTTGCTAAAACTGTTACTTCCTGAAATCTCTGCAATAAATATAAACAAGGAAAACCAATTCAGATGTACAGCATTGTGGAAATTGTGATCTGCCCCTCTAAATCATTCACTGGTGAAGAATATGGTCTTTAATTCAAACAAGATGTTTTGTTCAGATCAGATTAAAAAAAAAAATCTTCCCTCAGTCACCACTACAAACAAGAGGATAAGTAACATTAAAAAACACAATTTGGGGTGGCGTATTGCTTAAAAGGAGACTTTTAGCCATGGATTAATTGATATGAATTCAAATGCTGAATAAGATGCTTTGGCTTCAGATGTACCTGTATATGCTAAATTCAGACTGCATTGTGATGCATAATTCTTAAGACCACTCACTTAAAAATAAAATTTGTAAACTGGCAAGAGTACTCTTCTCCTTGTAAAAGAATCAGTAACTAAACAATTGTTCAGAAGTGGTAAGGGTCACAACAGATTCAAGAACTGCAGCAGTGAAAAGACACAGAACAGTTCTTACAAGCAGCAAATAGCTATAGCCTTATTACAAATGTACACAAACAGGAAACCAGACATAAGTTTAATTTGACTGCATTTTCAAACAATTGCAGACTGTAGAAACACAATTTAACTGATTTACATTGATTAGTAATGTGCATTTAGCAATCAGGTTATTTAAATTATACTAAATACTCTTGCTTTTAACACAAGTTTAAAATATACAGATGTGTAACACTTATTTCAATTTTTGGTACCAACCTGGATGGATTTGAGATTGGTCAGAAGGAGGTTCTGTCCTTTCTGTTCAGCCAACAACGACTCCTTTTCTTGATTCAATCTTGACTCACTTATCTTAAACATATCCTTTTCTCTTCTTAGATTTTCAGCTCGAACCTATAGAATTTCAGTGTTTTAAGACAGGTTAACTTGGATAAAACACATTCCTTAATTATCTCAATACAATCGCAGACAACCTAATTTTTATGTGAAATCACCTAAAGATGATCCATCATTTACATAGAGATCAAACACTTTTACATTCTGTCTTTAAAGAGAAGACTTACTTCAGCTGTTGCCAGTTTTTCATTTGCAGCTCTTAGGTCCTGCGTTAGGGTATGGATCATCTGCTCCTGTTGTTGAGTAGTAGATGACATCTTTTGACATTTTTCCCGGAATGATGCAATCTCACGGCGGTACCTATCCAGATTTTCTTGCAACATATCATAACTGACAAGAGGAAAAAAAATATGTCAGAGAAAAACTGAACAAAATTAAAATGTCTTTTAAAAATAAACATTGTTTAGAGTATTTACCGTCTAGAAGCAAATTCTAGCTGTGTAGAAATTTTGGTGTTTTGGGACCGCAGTTCAGTGACTTGCTCCTGAAGCTTTTCATTATGCTCATTAAGAATTTTATCATTTTCAGCTTTCTCCTTTTTGTATGTAAGAAACACTTCTTGTAACTAAAGGAAAAAAAAAGCTGCATCAAACTGCTTTAATATTTGCCACAATGAGATGCAACAAAGCTGAAGAGCAGGAATCATGCAATTTCCAAATGGAGATATGTTCCAGGTGTTGCTCTTTTCCATTTTCCTTCTCTAAAGATATGGGTGTTTTTAAATATCTTCAGAATAATGTCAGATTTTAAACATAGCATTTTGCAACAATACAGGTTGGCTTCATGTCCTTTGGTACCTTGAATCTGGAACTGTCAATAGTCAGACCAAGAATGAACCAGGAAAATGAGAACAGCCAGCCAGTAAAAGGTACGTGAAAAGTGCTTGGTGTTTTTAAAAATCAAAACATGGGTGCAAATAGTGCAGTGCTGTTCATTCATAAAACCAGTGTCTGTCCACAAGTTAAAATCCAAGAACTGATCAAGTGTTGGAACCTAAATAAAACCATGCAGTCATCACATACTTTCTGCTTTCACCACACTGGTCTTAACGGAGATATCTTTAGCTGCAGTCCTCATTTCTGACTCTTGTCCCACCTGCCCTGTGCCAGCTGTCCTTCAGTCTTCCACTATGTTCTCCTAGCATCTTTGGGCTACCTAGGAAGGCCCTAACGACATCGTATCCTGCCACTCTATAAATTTAGCAGGGGACGATCCGCTCCTGGAGTGCCAATAGCCCAATCCTCCGCAGGGGCTACTCAGCGCTCTCTCCCTTCTCCATCACACTGTCTCAGGCACACAATACTGCCCTCTCATTCATGGTTCTTTTTTTTCTCCTCCTTTTGCCCTGCTCTAGCTTCTTTACACACTTTGAAAGGATGCAGCTGAACTGGTGCTGATGACTCTGGAGCGCTAATGAGACAATCATCTGAACCACATTCACTTGCAAGTGAATGTACGCCAAGCCAATCACACCAATTCACACCCTAGGACACACTTCACCACACACACCAAAACCCCAAATAAGCCTAAGCACATATTTACTTAAAAACGGAACAGCCACAGACCCCGACTATACCACACACACACACACACACACACACAACACGTAACAATGGCATTCACAGAAAAAATTACCTGTTTTAATGCAGCTTTTGCTTCTATGACTTCAGCGGATTCTTCTTTTGTTATCTGCACTGGAGTTGCTACTGTTGGTGTGACAGCAGGAGAGCGACGAGGAGTCGAAGTAGCAGAAAATTCTTCTGAAACACCTGGATTTCATTAATTAAATTAGTTTTGTTTACTATATTAAAACATTACTGATGGATTATCAAAATGTCTACATTAGAAAGGGTCACAACACAAACCATATACCGTATTTACGCGTGTACCTCGCGCACATTTTTTCCCCGAAAATTAGCATTAGAAAATCAGGTGCGTGTCATACACGAGGAAATGGAATTCTGTAATGTTTACTTCTTCTGCTTGGGCGCACTCGGAGTAAATATGGTATGTTCCATATGAAGTACTATTAGAAAGAATGATTAGTATATTTTTTAATACTCACTTTTTACTCGCAATTAAAACATTTTTAAATTTACTTTCAAAAGTCTGAGGAAAAAAAACATTCTTGATCTAAAAAAACATTTGAAAGTGTATATAGACCTCAAAAATGTGTACCACACTGCCAGTCAAACAAATTTAAGGATATCTTCATCTAGCTGGGGATTAGAAGATTTCCACACAACGTAACAAAAATGGAGTCAGGGTAGGGTTTGTAAAAGATGCATGGACATCTTAGACTTACTTATTTAAGGTGCTATGTGCATATTATGGCTGTCAGATGGATCATTGTGATTTGAAAATAATTTTGAAATTTTTTGAAAGATCTTATTCAAAAGGTAAAAGCTGATATTTGATTGTAAAAAGAAAAAGATGTCCGTTTTACGCACACCAATTTTGGTATCAAATTACTCCAGACACACTATGCAAAGCTGCAGTATTTTACAGTTCTGTTACATCCAGATCTATTTACTATAGTTTTTTTTTTGTCCCTGTATCCCACTATTCTGCACTCTGATCAACATGTATGTTTAATGCATGCTTCTCTGTTGCCATAAAGGAATCATTTTGCATCTGATTCTGTCCCATTCACATCTGAAACAGGAGATCCCCGACTGTTTAATGCTAAGACCTTCACTTTAGAGCAAATGGAAAAATATAAGTCTGTTTTTCTGTTTTTCCTTTTATTACATTCTAAAAACACCAAGAGTAAAAGGCCTCATCAGTGTCAGCCAACACATTGACAAAATTAGTTTCTCTCTCTCTCTGGGTGGCGGTTGGTTTGACACAAAGCCTAAAAAAATTAAGACAGAAATAAAAATATTCAGGCCACCTTTACTAAAGCATTACTCCATCTGTAAAGTAGAAAAAAAAAAAATTAAGACGACCATAATACATACTTCTTCTGGCTCCTCTCGTTAGGAGTCGCCCACTAGCGGATCATCATCTGCCATATTGTCCTGTCCTCTGCATGTCCTCTCTCATCAAATCCACAAACCTTCTCTTAGGCTCTTTTTCTCTTGCCTGGCAGCTCTATGCTTAGCATCCTTCTCCCAATATACTCAGTATCTCTCCTCTACACATGTCCAAACCAACGCAATCTCGCCTCTCTGACTTTGTCTCCCAACTGTCCATCTTGAGCCGACTCTCTAATGTACATGTACTCATTTCTAATCCTGTCCATCCTTGTCACACCCAATACAAATCTTAGCATCTTTAACTTCGCTACCTGCCTTTCACACTTGCTATGTCTGTCATAAATCACTCCTGACACTCTTCTCCACCCATTCCACCCTGCCTGCACTCTTTTTCACCTCTCTTCCACAATCCCCATTACTCTGTACTGTTGATCCCAAGTATTTAAACTCATACACCTTCGCCAACTCTACTCCTTGCATCCTCACCATACCTGACCTCCCTCTCATTTACACACATGATCTGTGAATAAACTGCACTAAAAAATAAAAACAGCCATCTCTCACTAAACAGAGTTTATTTGAACATATATGGAACAACTTACCGGGAGTAGGAAATGAAACCCCAGTAGTCTGTGCCAAAAGTATACGATACATATCTCTTTGCCGTACAATGGATTCAACCAGTTGCATCTGATGGTTGCGGCTGTCCTTCAGTTGCTCTAACTCACTTAAAGCTTTGTCCAAGTCTGCTTGCAGCTCAGAAACCCTAAATGTGTAAAACAACTGCATTACTATCAGATTTGAAACATTTCATTTAGCTCATTTAACAACTTTCCTAAATACTTTTTTCTTTACTTGGTGTATGAGTTCCCATTTTCCATCCTACTTACGTGTTAAATAAAACAAATTTGGAAAGTTTCTTCTTTTCATTCTGGTCACAAAATGAACCACGACGACAATGTTTACTATCTAATCACTTTACAGCTTATCAAACTTTCAACATTATATTACAATAGCATTTTATTATTACACAGAATTAACAAGTAGGTTTGACATTCAGGCACTGCTATTGGGCTTAGCTCATACTTAAGCCATTTGCTGAAAGCTATCCATTTTTCTGGTCTGAAAAATCTTTGATCCTTTAGTGTCAATACAAACTAATTGCTCTCTTAGTAACCATTAGTTAGTCATGATTCTACCATACAGCTAAGTATCAAACACATGCATTTAACAATCCTGAGACGAGACACAACAGAAGAAACAGTCGGTCCATAAGTATTTGGACAGTGACAATTTAATAATTATGGCTCTGTACACCACAATGGATTTAAAATAGAGCAATCAAGATGTGTTTGAAGTACAGGCTTTCAACTTTAATTTAGGGGGTTTAACAAAAATATTTTATGCACCTTTTAGAAAAGATTTTTTATACATGGTCCCCTATTTTTAGGTGCTCAAATAGTAATTGGACGAACAATAATTAATACAACAATCATTTTCAATATCTGGTTGAATTCAATGACTGCCTAAAGTCTGGAATCCTAGTGCTGGGTTTCCACCCTTTACTGCAGCGCTCTTCAGATGCTGCTTGTTCCTTGGAATTTCACTTGTTAAAGGCAAAACCGATGACAGAAATATGTCCAACTGAGATCAGTTGATTGATTTGGCCACTGAAGAATACCTTGAAAAGCACCTGGCCTGCTTTTGCAGTATGCTTTGGCCCACTGTCCATCTGTACTGTGAAGCATCATTTGATGATTTTTCAGGCATTTCGTTGAATCTGAGCAGATAGTTGAGCCCTATACCCTTCAGAATTCATCCTGCTACTTTTGGCCAGCATTCCTATCATCAATAAACACTAGTGACCGACTTCCAACCACAGCCATGCATGATCGTGCCATATAACTGCCTCCACCATGTTTCACAGATGATGTGGTATTCATCGGATCATGATCAGTATCCTCTCTATACTCTTCTCTTTCCAACATTCTGGATAAAGTGATCTTATTTTACGCTGTTCAAAGAAAACTGTTCCAGAACAGGACAACCTTTTAAAAAATGTTTTCTGGCAAAGCCTAATCTGTCCTTCCTATAATTGAGGTTTACCAAATGGTTGGCACCTTGTAGTAAATCCCTCAGTTTTAACTTTCATGAAGTGTTCTCTTGATTGTACACTTTAGCAATGATAGGTTTACCTCCTGGAGAGTCTTGGTTTGAATAAATGTTTTGTAGAGTTTCTACTTCAATGAGAGATTTCTGCAAACATTTAGCACAGCTGTCTTCTGTGGTTTACCAGACCTTCTGGTGTTGCTGAGCCAACATTTTTTTCCTTCATTTTAAGAATGTACCAAATTATTTACTTGACCACTCCTAGTGTTTCTGTGCTCGCTCTCTCTAAAGGGTTTGTTTTGTTCTGTCAACCAAATGAACTGTTTTTACTCGCATGGTCAGCTCTTTAGATCTTATATTGAGTTCACATTGACAGTTTCAAAATACAAATTACACACTTGGAGTGAAATCCAGGCCCTTTACCTGCTTAATAGTTAATGAGATAATGAAAGAACTGTTCCCACCTTGCTATAGATCAGTTTGTCAGTCAAATATCCATACACTTTTGATCCCCTGGAAATGGGAGAGAACGGGGACTAAGCAGAAATGCAAAAATGGCTGGAATTCCTAAACAGTAAGTCTACACTTGTTTCAGATCCATTGTGGTGGCATACAGAGCCAAAATAATAAAAAGTGTCACTGTCTAAATGGGCCTGCATCAATGAAAAAAAAGGACTGCATACATTATTTTGACTAGATTGTACTTAAGGTCCAAATGACTAAAGTTTATATCACTTAAAAAATATTAAGGAATTAAAAAGTTATGAACATACACTGAACCATTGCAACAAAAATGTAACAGTGCAGCTGAGGTTTTCGTTTCTTGAAATAACATATTTCATTTCAAAGCCAAGTCTTAAAGTTTAGCATTTGATCACCATTTGAAAAAAAGCGGCCAAAATGTTAGACAAACAGAAAAGTAAAACACAGTGATATTTGAGAAGTGAAATTAAGTTTATTGGATTAACAGAAAGTGTGCAATAATTGTTCAAACAAAATCAGGCAGGTGCATAAATTTGGACACTGTTGTCATTTTATTGATTCCAAAACTTTTAGAACTCATTATTGGAACTCAAAATTGGCTTGGTAAACTCAGTAACCCCTAACCTACATACACAGGTGAATTCTATAATGAGAAAGAGTATTTAAGGGGGTCAATTGTAAGTTTCCCTCATCTAATTTTCACTGAAGAGTAGCAACATGGGGGTCACAAAACTCCTCTCAAATGACCTGCAGACAAAGATTGTTCACCATCATGGTTTAGGGGAAGGATACAGAAAGCTGTCCTCGAGATTTAAGCTGTCTGTTTCCACAGTTAGGAACATATTGAGGAAATGGAAGACCACAGGCTCAGTTCAAATTAAGGGTCAAAGTGGCAGACCAAGAAAGATTTCGGATAGACAGAAGCGACGAATGGCGAGAACAGTCAGAGTCAACCCACAGACCAACACCAAAGACCTACAACATCATCTTGCAGCAGATGGAGTCACTGTGCATCGTTCAACCATTCGCGCACTTTACACAAGGAGATGCTGTATGCGAGAGTGATGCAGAGGAAGCCTTTTCTCCGCCTACAGCACAAACAGAGCCGCTTGAGGTATGCTCAAGCACATTTGGACAAGCCAGCTTTATTTTGGAATAAGGTGCTGTGGACTGATGAAACTAAAATTGAGTTATTTGGGCATAGCAAGTGGCGTTATGCATGGAGGAAAAAGAACACAGCATTCCAAGAAAAACACCTGCTACTTACAGTAAAATATGGTGGTGGTTCCATCATGCTGTGGGGCTGTGTGGCCAGTGCAGGGACTGGGAATCTTGTCAAAGTTGAGGGACGCATGGATTCCACTCAGTTTCAGCAGATTCTGGAGACCAATGTCCAGGAATCAGTGACAAAGCTGAAGCTGCGCCGGGGCTGGATCTTTCAACAAGACAGACAATGACCCGAAACACTGCTCAAAATCCACTAAGGCATTCATGCAGAGGAACAAGTACAACGTTCTGGAATGGCCATCTCAGTCCCCAGACCTAAATATAATTGAAAATCTGTGGTGCGAGTTAAAGAGAGCTGTCCATGCTCGGAAGCCATCAAACCTGAATGAACTAGAGATGTTTTGTAAAGAGGAATGGTCCAAAATACCTTCAACCACAATCCAGACTCTCATTGGAAACTACAGGAAGCGTTTAGAGACTGTAATTTCTGCAAAAGGCGGATCTACTAAATATTGATTTCATTTCTTTTTTGTGGTGCCCAAATTTATGCAACTGCCTGATTTTGTTTGAACAATTATTGCACACTTTTTGTAAATCCAATAAACTTCATTTCACTTCTCAAATATCACTGTGTGTGTCTCCTATATGATACATTTAACTGACATTTTTTATCGTAACAACCAACGATTTATACAGGAAAATAATGACTATTAACAAGGTTGCCCAAACTTTTGCATCCTACTGTACAGTAGTTACTTCCCGGAAAGGCAGTGTTCATAATAAACATGGAAGACATTATAAATTTCATCTTAAAATGGATGATGTTTAGTTATGGTGGGGATTGAGCAACTCTAGTAAATTAAAGTAGCATGTTAAAAGCTTTGTATTCCAAGCATACACTTTCCCTTGCACCAAGAGGAGCAGTAGGCAACAGTTGCCACAAAGAATAAATTAACTTCTTGATATTAAAGCTCTCTGAACATTTAGAAAACAGTACTTAGATTTATCCTTGATATTTCCATGATGAAATGCATTAAAGCATTTGTTAAATATGTAGGGGCACGGTGGTTCCTAGGAGTTTCCTGTCTGGAGTTTGCATGGTTTCCAGGTGGATTTACTCAATGTGCTTCGATTTCCTTTCAAAGTCATGAAGGATGTGGGGATTTAGTGATGCTAAATTGATACTACTAGTGAAAGTGTGTGGACATGTTCACCCTGTGATTAGCTGGTGCCCAGTCCATGGATTGTTCCTGCCTGGTGCACAATGTTTGCTGGGAAGGGCATGACCCTGGACAGACTGAAAAGTATTCCTTATACAGTACATGTTTATTCTCTCTATGATTTTTAAAATTTCTAAACACGATGTTCTAAGTTTATAGTTAGTTTTACTTTCACAGACATTTATTGTGCAGTGATTGGTTGTGTGGGGAAAGAAACAGAAGAATAGGGAGTGGGGTTTGATAGGTTTGTTAAAAACAGTATAGATGCAATAAAGTAAGCCCACTCAAAACAGTGTCCCCAGCCACCAGCTCACAAACCCAAAATGTATACAATTCAATTAAACCAGTGGGAAACTTATTCAAACATCTAGCCTCTTGGAGCCTTGTCATAACTGCCATAAAGGTTCTCTGTATTGAATGTACAGCTGCTTGTGCACCTACTTTTTACAGATATTGTGGCGAGGCTTCCTGAGAATTTAAACGGATGTGCTACTGGAAAGCTTTCTTTATTGTGGGAATACGGTCTCTGTCAAACCAACCAACCCCCAACTCTTATACTTCTATTTTCTTTCTCCACATAACCAACTGCCAGACAATAACCAACTGTAATAAATGTAAAACCAGTGATCTGTTTAGAACAGCAATTCATCTAAACTTTTAAGGAACACTGAAAAATGTTCATTATACATGCTTAATTATTACATTTTTCCATTTAGGGTGGTACCAGTCCCAGCAAGCTTTGAACGGAGTCAGGAACAATGCCTAGACGGGGTGCCAGCTCACTGCAGAATGAATATGAGCACACACATACACCAGCACTAATCTCCTAGCCTGCGTGCCTTTTGAAGGAAACTGAAGCACACAGAGGAAATCCATCAGAAAAACTAACTCAGGCAAGGACCACCTGGAACATGAACCCTTTACTGCGAAGCAGCAGCACTATGCCACTGTGACCCGGCATGTTTATTAATAGTATACTGTAAATTTTAAAAAGTAGTTAACAATTTATCTGTAATAATTAATAAAGATGCCTTAATGGATCTCACCATTGAAATATAAAGTATAAATCTTAGTATTCTATTGTTCAGAGAGCTAGAATATCATGAAGTTAATGTATTCTGTGTGGCGACTGATGTCTTCGGCAAGATGAAGTCCATTTATGAAGCACATAACCATTAGTGACTGGGTCAGGGTAAACTTCAAACACAAAGCATTTATTTACGATGTGTTTTGAGCAACTCTAATAAACATCCATTTTAAGATGAAGTTCACAGTGTTCTAATTTTAAGGAAGAAATAAACTGCAAGACTGAAGTTGAAATAGACATTTTTCTTCACCATGTCCATATTTTATTTCCTTCTCTATGGCCATAAAACGCTCCCATAACTACCAATTTGTTATGACCCCGCACAGACAAAATATTAAAATAAAATAAGCACGCTCAAAGATCTCACAGGGACTTTTTCCCCACCACAGACTGGATCTAGTGGCTTTAGGATGGAAAACAGTCACCATGAAGTGGATGTGCATGCATGAACAGCAGCTGCATGTTTTTCAGGTAGGGTAAACATCATTTGCTTCCATTTTAAAATCTACACAAAAAAACCCATGTACAGGCATTTTGCTGCGGAAGAAAAAAAAACAGTCTCTCGTACAACCTACTAAGGCCGGAGTTATACTTCACGCGACACATGCTGCAGCGGACGCTCCTGCTACGCAAGCAGTGTAGTGTTCATACTTGCGCGCATACTTTACGTAAATCCAGAGGAATCCACCAGGTGGCAGTGGTGAGAACATGTTCGACTTCTGAGTTGTGAATTGCCTAGAACACCTATTAAATTCCGATGACACCTTACCGCAATCTCTCTGAAAAGGATGTTTATTGATTGATGGATTTAATCCAGGGATGTGTCTATTCCAGCAAGCATTGGGCTTGAGTGAGAAACAGTCCCTTGACGAGGCCTCAGCTCAACGCAAGGTGAATACAAGAACACACATACACTAGCATCATTTTAGCGGCACCAAATCCCCAAATCTGCATATCTTTGGAAGGAAACTGGAGCACAGTGTGGAATACAAGCAGGAAATACCAGCAACATAATTCCCTGCGAGACAGCAGTGCTATCGCTCCATCACCGTGACAACCCCATGTGTGTAATTATTCCCCCATGTGTGTAATTAACAGTATTCATT
Organism: Polypterus senegalus; assembly: GCF_016835505.1. Lineage (NCBI taxonomy): Eukaryota > Metazoa > Chordata > Cladistia > Polypteriformes > Polypteridae > Polypterus > Polypterus senegalus. The sequence goes on from NC_053167.1 coordinate 77,537,547, forward strand.
TAAACGAAATTATATGTAAAATGTAACACACACTTTAATGTATTTCATCATGAAAGTGATATCTACACTAATAAAAGGCAAAGCCCTCACTGACTGACTGACTCATCACTAATTCTCCATCTTCCCATGTAGGTAGAAAGCTGAAATTTGGCAGGCTTATTCCTTACAGCTTACTTACAAAAGTTAACTAGGTTTCATTTCGAAATTCTACACGTAACTGTCGACAACATCCACCATGTTGAACTTTATTTATGGCCCCATCTTCATGAAATTTGGTAGGCGGCTTCCCTGCGCTAACCGAAACAGATGTACTTATTTCGATGGTATGACGCCACTGTCAGCCGCCATATTAAAATTTTTCAAATGTCACCAATTCTCCAACTTCCCGTGTAGGTAGAAGGCTGAAATTTGGCAGGCCCATTCCTTACAGCTTACTTACAAAAGTTAAGCAGGTTTCATTTCGAAATTCTACGCGTAATGGTCATAACGGTCAACAACGTCCGCCATGTTGAACTCTCTCATTTATGGTCCGATCTTTCTTGAAATTTGATAGGCGGCTTCCCTGCACTAACCGAAACCAATGTACGTACTTATTTCAGTGGTATGATGCCATTGTTGGCCGCCATATTGAACTTTTCAACGGTCTTTGTTACTTATGGGCCCATTTTCAAGAAATTTGGTACACGGGTTCCCAACGCTAACGTACATATATACGTCCATAGCCTGTAGCTCGGTCACCGTGTGAGGTGGCGTTGGGTCCCCCATCCCAACGCCTCCCACGTTGTTGGCTACCTGCCTATATAAAGACCGTCTGTCACTCCGGTCTCTACATTCCCTTCCTTGCTTCGCCACGGGATTCACGTCTCCCTACTGATAACTACAGCCTTTTTGTTTAATCCACGGCTTCTCCGCTGTTTTATTGTTTGTTTTTTACAATTATAATTATATAGGTATTTTAGACTTACTTTACATTGCTCAGGTACCCATTTCCTTTATCATTCCAACCCCCATTACCATGTCTATCGAGGTGATCACCATCGATCAAAGAACTGTCACTTTGAGATTTGAGACAAGATTACTGTTCACATGGCCAACTGTACGTTGCATGCTTAAGAGTAAGCTCAGAGCACAGCTTGGTCATGTTACAATTGGATGGCCGAACTGACAACATGGTATACAAAGAGATCCTTAAATTATTGGCATATTTTCCCTCAGATTAAAAAGGTAAAATTTTCTTAATAAAAAATTTAATGCAATACTTCGCCGCTGCAAAGCGCGGGTATTTTGCTAGTTAAGTAAAGATTCTAAATGTGCAGAGACTTTGAATATCATACATTTAATTTGTTCTGTGTGGCAATCTATTGCTGCTTTCCGCTGCTGTCAGGTCCAAGAAGCTCATAGCGATTAAAAACTGGGATGACGTTCTACGACGGTCTGCTTTAATGATAAAGTAAACTACGAGGTTAAAGTGGACATTTCGAGATTAAAGCCAAAATTTCCACTTTAATCACAATACACGTTTTCACAGTGTCCTTTATTTTTTTTCTCAGTGGTTCAAATATAACGCTATACATTATGTTGCTGTTAAGTAGCAAAAATAAAAAAATAAAGACGACAAAAGATGGTATGTGAGACTTTTAAAATATATCTTGTCATTACGTTCGGGAACTATCTACATGTGACAGAAAGCCTCTTTGCCGATCCTACGGGATGGATGCTTCGATGTGGTGAAGCAAAATGCCGACATACAGATGCATTCGTGGTGCTTTTATATTCAAGCATCGCATATTCCCGATCGTAATGACACGATACATTTTAAAAGTCTCACATACCATCTTTTATGGCATTTTTTTTTTTGCAACTTCACTTCGGCAACATAATGTATAGCGCTGCATTTGAGCCACTGAGAAAAAAATAAGACACGGTGAAAACGTGTAATTTGTGTTAAAAAGGCTCCTGTGCCTTTAAGGCACTGAAGTATGATCACGTGAAAACCGTGGCGTGTGCAGTGAGCATGTGCGTTTGTTAGATGTACCTCGTAAAAAGCCAGAACTACTGGAGCCACTAGACAAAGTTTAAGTTTGTGCGTTGTTGACCAAATGTAAGTGTTTATGTACATATTTAGAAGTTAAGTGTTAAAAGTTAGAGAGAGAACTGTTCTGAATTAGTAGTTAGGTTAATATTTTACATTACCACATTGAAATTGTAATTGCAAACACCTTAAGTTGAAAGTGTGAAGCTATAGTGCCACCTATTGGACATCTGTGTATAGCATAGTGAGATAACATGTATATATGTACTAAATGTCTTATTTTGTTGTTTGCCTGTTAGAACAACTGTACAGGTAGGTGAGTAGGTGTATGTGTGGTTCTACTTCATGTGAAATTTTGGCATCTCAACATTAAAGTGATGTTCCTAAAATGGTTGGATTAGTTCCTGTGTTCTAACCGACACACCACAGCGACTACAGCGTATTGCAAGTCTGCCTTCTGCCTTTCTCCATAACATTGTGATTAAAGTGGAAATTTCGGCTTTAATCTCGAAATGTCCACTTTAACCTTGTACGTTTACTTTATTATTAAAGCAGACCATTGTAAACGTCATCCCAGTTTTTAATCGCTACGAGCTTCTTGGACCTGACAGCAGGTAAAGTAAAAAAAAAAAAAAGACGGCACAAAAGATGGTATGTGAGACTTTTAAAATGTATCATTTCATTACGATCTGGAATAGGTGACGCTTGAATATAAAAGCACCACGGATGCATTTGTATGTCGGCATTTTGCTTTACCACTTTGAACCATTCATCAAACAGCAAAGCGCACACATCGATCCCTGAAGGATCTCCATAGAGGCTGTGTCACATGTAGATAGTAAACAGAGATTCTGACGTCACTTTCCGACTTTTAGCACACTGCGCCCCCCGACTTTTTGCTGGTACTGCAACTCGCGCAAGCGTCGCGTTAATTTCTGAGGACCTGCTCAGAGGACGCGTGAAATGAACGCTGTGAACGCATGGCAGCCATGATGCGGGTGTGTATGCGTTCTGAGCGTGAAGTATAAAATCGGCCCTAAGAGTTAAATTAACTTTATAAAAGTGAATTAAAGACATTTAACTGTGTGGCCAGTGAATCCTGATAGTTGCTATTAAATTCCATTTACAAATGTCATTTAAGAAAATGAATAGCATTATCTTAATGTCATTCTTAAATTTGCTCAGTTTTGTCAGAGTTCTCTCTACCCACTGGTATATACAGTAAAAAGCCATCTACAATATTTGTCCAGTGAGAACAGAGTTATTTCTTACAGTCAAAAAGACATACCTCCGATAGACAGTACTTTTTGCAACAGAAAACAGTTATATCTTTTTCATGTGCCCAACTGCAAAATACTATTTACAATAATTGCAACAAAGCTTTCTGAAGGCAATGTGTCTTTTCTATAGGTTATTTTAGAATGAGGCACTGAAAATATATTACACATACAGTACATTTGCACCACATGAAAATACAACAGGATTCACTGCCAGAACAAAGTGAAATAAAAGCATATAGTATACAGTATATCACCCATGATTGCTAAACCAAAATATATGCAGTCAGTAACACTATTTTTTGTATCTGGAGTTCACAAGACTTCCTGTTCGTTATACATCTATCTTTAATATAATTTAAGGCACGTAGTCTTTACTCATAGTAGTTTACAAATGAAAGAACTAAAAGTGATTAAGTATTTGTAATCATCTTTATACTGCATTTACTGTTTATATCTAGAGCAATTTATAAATCTGTAAAATTAGTCCTATTAACTTAATAGTTCACAAATAAGAACAAGACCTGAAGGTGAAGCTTCATTGGCATATAAATAAGCCATATAAAGACTGATTGTTTAAAGTTCATAATACTGAACTGTCCATTAAACAATATATGGACTTGGGCTGTAAACACAAGTCAAAATGTGAACAGTGTGAATTAACAGATTTATTGCTGGCAACAATAAGACATCTGAGTAAATAGCCAGCAATTAGAAAACTTGTACCTTTTGTCTTTATTTAAATCAAGTCCCTTAAACCTTTAAACTCTGGACACAAAATCCCATGTTAAAACACTTTAATATCTGATGTAAAATGATTTTAAATTCTCTCTTTACTTACTTGAATCTTGAATCTTTTAGAATCTTAAACAGGTTGTAAATTTATTAGACATTGGGTAATTAGGATCCAAATGAACAGTATGAAAATGGCAAACCTACTGATTTTTCTTATAATCATTGCTAATTCAAAGTTTAGTTAAGCCTTTAAGTTTGCAGTGTATGCAAAGTAGAGATTGAAGACATGGAGAAAAATATTACCACTTTTTTTCTATACCGATTGATTAAGATAATTATCACGATAGTTTCATATTACAGTTTCTATTTTTAAAGAATATCCTCATATATTCTGCACAAACAAGTTCAGATAAAAATAAGCAGATCAATTTTTTTAAGAAATGCCACATAAGCTATACATTTAACATTTCCCTACAAATTGTGGAATAATTTTTGGATTTTCAAGTTTTCAGAATGACTGCACTTTAAATAGCTCAAATTAACAAGGGATTGTATCAACATAGAAAAACACTGTGCAAAACAGATTAACAGTGCAAATAACCAAATGTGCATTACTAGCTGCAATAAATCTCTATATTCTAATCAGTTGTTTGGGTAGATTAAACTTCTCTTGACCTGCTGCCAGATCTCTGCCATTTTTGCATAAAAAGAATTTAAAAATGTAAAAAAAAAAAAAAAAAAAACCCTACATCTCTTTCTTTCAATTCTGCTATCTCTCCCAGCTCTCTGTAGCGATGAAAAATAAAATTATATCCATGTACTCATAACAATTAGCCTAGTACTCGAAGCAACTCAACTCTAGTATAATGTTACTACTGAAAAATTTAGCCTAGGCAACACAATAAAATGCATATTCACAATGGGAAATTAACTAAACCAATAACACTCACCCACCAATTGCTAAGTGAAATCTATGTCAGAAGCCTTAAGGCAACTAATTATTCAGTGGCACAGCCTTGGCAATTGCTCTCTCTGTTGTCCAAAATAATTCCACTCTAAACCCCACAAGATGACAGGGTGTCCTCGAATACAATTGTAATGGTTTCTGCCACGTGATCCATGGCAAAATATGCAGTTTGCAGACATTTGCTTTGTAAATGTAAATATGAACATCGATGCGTCTACCAAGTTCTCTTTCATTTACAGGGAGGAATGTGACTGGAAGATTGTCAGCCTTGTCGTGACCTTCAAAACTTGTTTGTCCAGTTTTTCCATGAGAAGGTCTGCATATTGCTTTGAAATGCTCACATTAAAAGTAGAAGATGGAAAAGCAGCTATGTGCAACCCCCTTGCGTTAGGCTTACAGCGCAGTAAAGCAAGTGCTTAATGCAGATTGAAAATATCATGCCTCCTTATGGGAACCAGTAGCAATTCAGTTCGACAGATGCACATCATACTGCATTTTGACAATTCTGAGTAACAGTGTGCAAACTGGACTTACTTATTGCTTAGAGTTGCAAGTAAATATCGTAACAGTTGAATGGCACACGGGAGAGAAGTCTGGGATTAGTTGCAAAGGAAATGGGGCACATACAAAAGTTGTTAAAACTACTATTTAGTAATCTATAGGTTGCCATTTGTCTTAAAACCACTTCAGTATCAGGGCAGGATTCCAAAACCTGTTTTGGCAACACTGTGCACATTGCAGGAAGCAACCCTGAATGGAACACCAGTCAAACTCAGGACCACTTATTTACACACCCAATGGAAGATTTTAAAATCACTAACTAACCTATCCTGCATGTCTTTAGGAAAGTAGAACCACCAATGCAAAACATGGGAAAGAATGAGCATGAGAGATGACCAGATACAGGACTCAACTCAAGGTCACTTGATTGTGAGGAAGCAATACCTCTATGTTGCTCCCATTAATTTTCAGCCATGTTATTTTGAACATGTCAGTCAATTCTTAATAAATTTGATCCACGTAAAAGCATCCAATGTCACTGTAACCATACAAAGACCACTGAAGTTCAAATAGGTTAACTTAAGTTAATGCTTGAAACCAACACCCAGCAGTTTATAAAATATTTTTACCTTGATGATGTTGTTTCTTGTTCTTCTCTCTCCTTGGCTTCCCCAAGTTCCCGAAGTGCCACTAGGAGACGTTGATTTTGTTGCTGTAGATCCTGAATGTCACGATAGGTGACTAAATGCTGAGAAATTACTTCAGATGAGCTGCTGATATCTGCAGAACTGACCTCTTCATCTTCTCTAATAACGTGATTTCCACGTGCTTCTTCCAGTTCCATTAGTAGCACTCTGATCTTTATGGTACAATTCAAATAGGGGTAAATATATGAATCATGCAGTAGATGGACATTAGTTATTTTAATTAACACAACAAGAAAAAAAGCTGAGTAGATAAAATATACATGGCAAGCTGCAACAAAACTTAACAGTATACTTATGTTAAACACGTATGAACATTTTGTTTTTGAGTGGTTCAAAAACCAAGTGTCAGAATAAAGTTTACTTGCCTGTTTAGATAGATCAGCAGCCAATAACTCAAATCTCTGGTTTTCTCTCTCAAGCACAGATGATCTTTTATTTGCTTCATCAGTTTCTTTCTGTAGTCTGTGAATTTCCTAAATGTATCCAAACAATGAGGTTACTTGCATCTAAAGTGATGAACACCACCTATAGGGGAAATTTAAAATTAGATCATACCTTCATTGCCTGTTCCAGTTTTGCAGATAGACTAGCAACAGATGTCTGCATTCGCTCATATTCTTCTCGCTGCCGTTTAAGAATGGGTGCTTTGGCCTCTACTTCTTGGACAATCTCATCCAAGTATTTGTTGACTCGTTTCATCTCCATTTTTTCTAAAAGTAACTGATCCTGAGTTTCAACATATGCATTGTAAAGCTACAATAGGGGTAGATGAGAAAAAATTGCATAAATATTAACATTTACAAAACATGTTAAAATCAAATAACATTCTTAGAAAGTACTTCTGTATATAAAAAGACGACATCTTGCAAGCAGTCATGTCTGTATATTTAAAAAATTAAAGAGACGACTAACATTTATAACACTTCTTTAGGAATATCTAGCAAAATGAAAATTAAACCAAGTACCTCTTTTGTGCCTTTTGTATGTTTTTATCATCATAATAGCTCACTAGTCAAAACGGAAAATGAGGGGAAGACCGGGGATCGAACCTGCAACCTCTTGATTTAGGAGCAGCAGTCCTTACCTCTAAACCAGCCATGCAATTGATAGATGGAATTCGGTTTTTACATATTGACAGCAACAAGTAAATTGAATTTATATTTCTTTGGTCACACTTGAATAAAAGCACACTTGTTCTGTTATACCGCTTGTGGAAGTGTTGGATAATTGGACTTCAGTCTTCATACATTACACACTTTACGTCAGCATTTTGTCAATTACTACCATAATATTAAAAATGTTTTAGTTATGTTTTCAACATTTCTCACATTTCCCATAATCCTACACTATTTCAGATCGTTGTAGACAGGAACACACATGAAATGTATGTATTCCAAAGAACAATACATTATTTACCCTATAAAATTCCAGACACCCAATTCCTAGATAAAGAAACTCTGGTGTCTGACTTGACTTCAGCTGCCTCAGTGGGGAATGACTAAGCATGCTGCTTGCGCTGATTGACACATTTGTAAAAAAAGCACGCTGATGAAGAGGTGTAAAGGAATTTAAGGTGGCCCAGTATTACAACTTTTTTCGTAGGCTTCAGTGATTCAAGTGTTAAGCCACTTCTTAATAAAGATAGCAGATATTCCAGAGAAGCAAATATTTATATGAGTAGAAAATTTGATTAGGAAAATGCTTTACATGTTCTTATCTTGTTACAGAATTGGGGCAGTACATTCCTTCTGAGGCTTTACTGTAAATAGAAGGCAAGGAAGCCAGATAAGACAATTACTATAAAATCTCAGGTTAGGTAAAATTGAATTAAAAATATATGAATATTTGCTCAAAAAGTACTAATAATCCTCTGTATTAGAAACAGACATAGCTATTCTGCTACATATTTTTATTTGTAAAAAAAAAAAAAACAAAACACTTTACCCATGTTTGGAAGCACATGACAGAACAGACATTAAGTGAATCTCAAAATGTTTAAATAAACTTTCAAGGGGGGGTAAAAAATTTAAAGATACCTCTAAGTGGTGTTCATACTTGCTTAGATAAGACTAAAAACATCCTTTCAAGCAAATACTATAAAATGTGAAATAAGGGTGGTGGGCACATAGAAAACCTATTTTCTATCCAATGACCCCTTTAGATGTACCAGTGAAGTTATATATTTCTTAATTTTATGTTTTTTCTGTGATATATTTTAAGAATTGCCCTGACACAGCATAAATAAAAAAGTTCCCAATTCTGGGAAAAAAAAAAAGTTTGAGTAATTTGCAAAGAGGAAGTATTTTTCCCTCCTAGTTCCAGATAAAACAAGAAATCACATTCCCACAGAATTATGAAGTGTAGGTTACCATTATACAAGCTAAGATTAATCAACACTTAACCACAAAATTTTTTTGTTCAATACCGGACATGACTTAAAATAACGCAATTGAGAATAATTTCAAATTCAAAATGTGGTGAATAAGCAAATACTTTCCCCCAAATTAGCATGAGGCATAAAAAAAACAAACCGCATTATCTAGTGAGGCATCAGTGCAATGAAATTATTGTTTGCATCCTGTCCTTAATACAGGTTGATCCAGATCTAACTACACAGATCCAGATCGTCTGGATGACTGATTTATGCGGGGACGATTCCAGTTTGGCGCGAAGACTATTTTTCATGTCGTCAGTTTGCACACTTCTCAATGGTCCAGGATTTTTCGGGTGATTTTCTATGTAATAAACTTAATTACAGCGTAATGAAAATTGCGTAATTAGATCTGGACCACCCTATAGACTTTTACAAATACGTAGTCAACATATGTTTGTGTAATGTACAGTTAAGCAGAGTTATGCCATGTTTTGAACAATGAATCTTGAATTGCTTAGCGTTAAATTAGCAAAATTTTGCCATTTTCAATCTAGTGGGATTCTTTTAATGACATAGTGAACCAACTACCCCGCCCCATCCCACACAATAGGTTTTCCTAACAGTATGCATTGTTTAACATTAAGAGTCCACCCACATAGTGCAAATATATATTGCATTATATAAAGAGAACAAACTGCATTCGGTAACAAAAAAAAAAAAAAGAAACAGAAAAAAAAAACCTGTATTTCATTAGGTCAACATAGGATTCTCCTGAATAAATTAATCTGAAACAATTCATAAAATAAAAAAAACTCAAATAACTCCCACTAATATGAAGAATTTTGCATTATATAAAATACATTTACAAACCAAGAAAGCATATACAGATAAGCAGAATTTAAGATATCTTAAAAACAAAAAACACATGAAATGAGCGACTCTGCATATTGCTCCGAATTACACAAAAACCACACTCCATACACACAACCCACATAAAGCCATACCTCTGTCAGTTTCATTCCAGGTTTCACAATTTTTGCTACAGCCGCCGCCGTAGGGGATAAGGTAGTTAATTCCTCCTCTGTAAGTACAGACACCCCTAGAAAAATCATATTAGATATATAAATCTAAACATACAGAAGCTTAATTATTTCATGTCACTTTGAAACTGAAAGAACACAGTTCAAAATGGTTCTTAAAATTTTGCTTCAAGAAAGCCTAGAATCAATACATTGTGCATATTCTTTAGTAATAATTATACCATCAGTTTCTTTTATCCATATTAGGATTCTAAATTACAAATTTTAAGCGTAAATGGGAAAGATTAAATTTAAGATGCAAACCTACTTATAAAAACAGACCAAGTCACACAATACTGAATTGTATAGAAGCTAAGATTGTATTGGCATTCTGTACCTTTACGCTTAGAAGCAGACAGCAGCTCATTAGCATTCTCAAGTTCTTTTTCCAGACTGGTAATTTTCCCTTTCAGTTCCGCTTCCATTTCTTCTTTGCACAATTCCAATTCCTTCATCCTTCTTTCAGTGGCTTTGTTTGCTATGAATAGGAAAGAAACATTTAATACAGAAACTGCAAGCAGATTTAAAAAGTATATTGCATAAATGTATCAGCCTTTCACAAACTGTAGAAATTAAAACAATTCAAGAATCATACCCTCTCCTGCTTCCTTCAACAGCTTGTGAAGTTCTTCAACTGCCCTATTTAACTCTGTGCTTTTAGACTCAGAATCTTCAGCCGCACTCTGGAATAAAATAAATTTTACTATTTCCCGATGTAACCAGTTCACTACATGAGAGAAATATTTAATGCACACATAGAAAGTTTCTAACTTTTTACATTTTAGAAGTAATGGATTTATTAGTCTCACCTTATATAAATTGGAAAGCTTAATATGTGCATTAAGTTCATTACGGAATCTTTCTTCCATACTTGCTTGCTGCTCTTTTGACTAGGGAAAGAAAAAAAAAAACCTTTATATATATCTTTCATTTAAAAGGTTAGCAACCATGGTATAAACAGTAATCATTTTACCTCCTTCAATTTGGCCATCAAATCCTCAATCTGCTTCTGAAAGCTCTCATTGGAAGATTTAAGACTATTCACTTGTTCTTCTAATCTTGTGACCTTTCCAAAAATGAAATACATTTTTTTTAAGATTTTAATCAGCTATTTTTACTTAATGTTTTGATATGGACAAATGACAAGTACAAAACTGCAAATACAAATAATGCTTCTGGATAAACGGTTGTATGGTAAATTTCTTTAACATTACCTCATCTTTTTTATTCTCCAAGCTGCATTTCAGTTCTAAGATTTCATTGCCTTTTTCACGAGTGACGGCAAGGAGTTCATCAGTTTTGGTTTTGAGTTCTGCATTTAACCAAACATTCTGATTTTGGAGCAACTCTTTCTCCTGCTCCATTCGTTTTTCACGGTACTACAAAAAAAATAAAATAAAGCTGCTCTAAATACTTATATGTAACAATCTTTCATAAAATTTTAATATTTAGAAGCAGATAAAGGTATGCCTAAATATTATCTATGGGAGTTTTCTGATGCAATACATTCTTTGTAAAAGTGTATATATGAAATATGAAAAAAATAGAAAAGAAAATCCTACCTTAACAGAAACTTCTGATGTTTGGAGTTCATCAAGTTTCAACTGAAGTTCAACTTTTGCAGTACTGGTCTCTACAAGTTTGTCATTTAAACGTTTCAAGTCCTCTACAAAGACAACCAAGACAAACAAACAAGGTAACTGAATAAGTTAACAATAACATATTTGGAGGGGCTTTTGGCACAGCCTTAACTACAAGGAATGGACTTTCCCAGTTTAATTCAATTTTCCTCCGATATCTACACATTGAAGCAATACAGAATCATTAGTAAATCTTGTAGAATTTAATACGTTTGTGCACAGGCTTGCACTGCCAAGATGGACTTTGGCATTCTGCAGCCCTGTAACAGTCTGGGCAAGTGCAATGAGCTAAATAAATGAGGCCTACTAAAAAACATCCTATAATAAAGGTGTATTATGTGGACAGCTTACAAATTTGACTTGGTGAATACAAGCACATACTGTACTTTAATGAATTAGATAGATAGAATTATTCATGTGTTTGTACTTGCACAATAAAAACAAATATTTGCTTTTGTCTAGACAATAACTAAATGCAGGAACAAGTGGATTATACTACGGAGGCAGGACATGTGCTGTGCAATTTTAGAATTAAATTTATTTGATCTTCCATTTCCTTGATCTGAGCTTTCCTAAGCAGTGGCAGCAAAGTTGCCACTTTCACAGTATAAAAAATTAAAGAATGACAGAAAAGGGGCAAGTGGTTCCAAAATTATACAAGAATTTGTAAAGGATAGTACCAGGTACACCCTCAAGGGTGAAGTACTATAATATATATCTGAAGTATGTCTTCATTTTCTGACTTAACTGAAATTCTCAGCAAAAAAAAAAATGCTCATCAATTAAGATTTCAATGACTAATTATCTCTTCTGTAACGTGCAACAGTGCCTACAACCCTAGCACTTGATCAGTCTGAAAGATTCATTGCATAAGCCAAAAACCATGCCAGTCAAAATTAAGCCCCGACTCAAGTTTTCTGAAACTCCGCTTTCGCTCTGTAACATGAAAACTCCTACAGATTTCAAATCAACCACCTTTTTGATGTAGGCAGATTCACGCTGATAATGGAATAGACAGGGAGGGTAAACATAGATCTCATCAGCCACAGAGGTACATGTGTCTAACTTGCCAGAAAAAGGTACAAACTGAATATACTATTTATTGTGAGCTCTTTTATAATTAATCATATACAATACATTAAAAACTTTGAAGATACAGAGAACACAGATAACAGTTAAATAATATAATAAGATAATAACAGTTAAATTTATAAAGCATCTGATTACACCAATTATGGTCTGGAGTTTAGGTAGAGAAATCTTATACTACAAGGTGCCTCTAGGCAAACAAATGCAGGGCAAAGCAGAAACCTATGTACATATTCAGCACTAAAAACACTGCAACATACACATCACACGAGTAACAGTGCTGCTACCTATTTGAAATCCAGAATATTCAATCACAACTCAATTTTTTATTGCATGCAACTGTTGCTCATCAAGTCATGCCACTTATCAAACCACAATACCCTTCCCATTATTAACATCTGTAGTCTCGCTTTCATGATTCAATGAATAGACTTCTCAATCTTTTTGCACATTACAGTGAACTGAAAAAACAGCTTTACATATTATATTCCCTTTGGAAGGCCTTCAAAAGCAACAGTCCCAAAGCAGCTCAGCGTTAACACAGTAGTCAAAATTGTAAGGTTTCAGAGGACTGTATTTGGTTAAAGTCTATGACACGCATTTGCTGCTAAAAACTGAAGCTCTTGATATAGCATATTTTGACTTTTATATTAATGCAACCTAAAGAGACATGCACTGTACACTTTACACAAATTTTTAAAGATTTTCATCTCCTGTGTCATAGTGCAACATTTATTACATTACAACCTTACACTATTAATTTAATAAGAACAAAACTAACATTAAACCAATGCACATCACTATACTAACAAGGCACACTATATTGACTCACAAGTAACAGATTCATGACATGTTTCCCAATTCTTGCAGTTTACAAAAAAAAAAAAAAAATATATCCAACCATATGAAATTTCCATGTCTTACTGTGGGCAAACATTAAACAAAACAGCAATGTGTAGATGTTTTGTAAAACAGTTCAGGTCTACAAAAACATACCACTGTAATGTTCAAGTTCCTGAGACTTCTTTTCCAGTTTCCTTGTAAGTTCTCGTTTTTCATCTGCCAATTCATCATTAGCCCTCTTAAGTTGTGCCTTTCAAATATTATAAAGAAAAAGTAGTAACTATGTGGTTCAATCATATTTAATACAAGCTTATTATATACGACAAGCGTTAACGCCCTATAATAAATTTTGTCTAGTCTATGTAGAGGAAAAATATGAATATTTGCTCTAACTTCACAGTATACATGGTTCTTCTGCCCATTACCTGCTCTGTCGATAACTTCTCCTTATTTGCCTCATGCTCTTTATTTTTTTCCTTCAATTCCTTACAATCGTCATCTGCATGAATTACAAAATGTTGCAGTTGTAAAAAGCAGCTAATAAAATGATAATGAAAATGTCAGTTTATCCAAAGTTAACTTACTCAGCTTTTTAAGTTCTTCTTGAAGATTCTGACGCTCCTGCTTTTCTGATAAAAGTTTCTCTTGACTTTGAGCCAACCTCTTCTCTACCTCAAAATACTGCTGTTCTATAAATCAAAAATAAAAAGGCGAAATCAATTTCCAACTATACAGTATATATTTTATAACACTTAAAAAGAGTAAATGCATTTGTTATTTTCTGTATATAAAATCTTAACACGATGCAATGTTTTACGCATTCAGATAAAATGCAGCGTGCAGATTAGAAGTTAGGGTAAACGGATGCGGAGTGCGATTCTGGAAAGGGCGGTATATTTAAAAATTAAAACACAGATTAGACTTTTACACCTTTAGTTATAGTAACCGAAACTTAGTGGCTGAAATAAAATAATATCTTCGAACGTGTGCCATCACTATCATTCGGGGAATGGGAACCACACAGGTTCTTTACTTCCAATCCTATAAAGTCGCACCGAGGCCTGCTGGTATAAATGCATACGTGAACTTAAGTATTAACCAGAATTAACACTTCAGAATTACGAAATTAGATATGCAGGAAGGCGTCCAAAATGAAATCCGCCAGGCTTTAGTAGAAGATATAAGTCAACTCAATGGAAATATGCAGGTAAACCCCGATAATAATTTAGCCTTGTTCGTATCAAACTGCGTGGGAAATAACAGATTTTCAACATGCCGCTTCATAACAAAAACTCACCGCCATCTACTTTAAACCTCTCGTGTCGGGATTTGAGTGCATCGATCTCTACTTGCTGGTCACCAAGAAACTTCTCAAGTTTGTTTTGGACAGGTTTTGGTAGTTTATTGAGCTCGGTTCGTTCCAGTATCTGCTGCAAAACAGCCGCCATCTTTGAACTTCGCCGAGCGTTTCTTGACATTGCGCCGCGCAGTCGCTGGCTTTACCAAATACCGGGTCACTGAGGCTGATGGGAAATTGAGTTTTGTTTTTCTCCAATGCAGGCCCTAAAGGCTACAGGTCGAAATGAGCGGAGAAGATTTCGTTCTAAAGGAATACCAAAAAAAAAAAAAACAGGTATATTATGGTACAGGTATATTATTTATATTAAAATAGGTATATTATGCTACGGGCAAATTAATATCGTTTTGCATTGTATTCCCAGGTTTAACTTTTTCTCTAAGGCTTTATTAGAAATAATTCTTAAATCATGTAACTGCTCAGAGAAATTCGATATATCTATACCAACTGAACTACGCTACTGACTATATCCGTGTCAAATGAACTTGTATCACGTACTGTAACTGCTACAAATGTTATGACCCTGCAGGGAGCAAAATGCATCTTGTTCAGAATATTTTACAGTTTACTACTGAAAGACACAAAAATCCCACCTGAACATCGCGAGATCACCTAAATTAAAATTCACAAGTAAGTATTTACTAATAAATCATAATTAAAACTGTATGTCTCATTTTTTGTTGTAGTGTTTAAGAATATTCACATATATTTTTCATTATGGTATCATTACGTTCTTTAGATGCCTGTCCTGCATTATAAAAAATAATACTTATAATCTTTTGTACAAGCAAGGTTAAAAATGAAGATCGAAAAGTAACGCGTAGAAGCAAGGTGGAATTTGTTAGTCTATTTTGTTAGAGACAAGATAATATTTTTCATATAGCCCTAAGGTAGGAGTCCACGGTTAGAATCTTATAATACGACTGAAAAAAAACCCCGCTCCGATCATAAATAATAAAAGACAAAGGTGACGCGGTAAAAAACAAATCGTCAGAAAAAAAGGATTGGCAGATCCAAAGTAGAAAGAGGTGAATTTTACAGCTTCTCATACAGATCTTCCGTGATTAAATAATCAAATGAATGTGTGTATTAGAACAGCCCTCGTGGATTCAAACTGTAGACCTTTTTTGACCTGTGAGAAGAACAGATGAGAATTTTGTTATTGGATCCTGTCTTCGGCTATATGATAGAAAATTATCACTGGAATTCTTGTAAACATGATGATATGTTGAAATCAAGATACGTGAACAAGATACGTTAAGAGTAAATTGTACAATTGTATTTAACTTAACACACAAAATACAATTTTAAAAATGAAATGAAATATGGAATATAATTCCTGAAATAATTTTTGAGATAATCAAATCAAGTCAAGTTGGGGAGCATACACTGGTACAGTGCGTTGCCGCACCGGCTATACAAGATGAAACAGCTCGGGATCCCGGTTGGCAACCCCCCAGGCAGACACGCGGTCCAGTCCTACCCTCCGGAAATGACCCGCTATCTGCCGCAGCCAGGTGTTACCTGGGCGACCCATTGGCCTGGTCCAGCCACTCGGGTCCCCAACAATGAGGATCTTATGAGCCAGATCACCCTCGGGAAAACGCGCCACATGGCCGTAGTGCTGTAATTGACGCTTACTCACAATGCAGGTAATATGCCTCATTCGGGACTCCACGAGCAACCGCTCATTCGACACAAAGTCAAACCAACAGTACCCAAGGATCTTCCAGAGAGACACAGTACCAAAGGAGTCCGATCGTCTCAGGTCACTGGATAGGTGCCATGTCTCACAACCATATAGTAAGACAGATAGCAGGAGGACTCTAAAGACTTTTGTCCTTTTGCTTAGATATCGGGAGCGCCACACACCCCTTTCCAGCGACCTCATGACCCCCATGCCTTCCCAATCGGTCTACTGACTTCACAGGAGGAGTCACCAGAGACATCACTGCCAAGATAAGTAAACCTCTCAACAAGGTCAACACACTTTTTGCAAACAGACACACTGATGATGGTCATTAAAGGCCTGGATCTTGGTTTTTATCCAGGGCACTCGCAAGCCCAGACACTCAGACTCCTCACTCAGTCTCTCGAGTGCCCGATCAGAGCCTCCATTGACTTCGCAAAGATCACAGCATTATCAGCAAAGTCAAAATCCGTGAATCTTTCTTCACCAATAGATTCCCCCACAGCTGCTGGACCCCATGACCTTGCCCAATACCCAATCCATACAAGTATTGAACAGAGTAGGAGCAAGAACACACCCCTGACGAACCCCAGAATCAACTGGGAAAAACACAGAGATCCTGCTTCCTCTCTGCACAGCACTCACAGTAACAGGGTACAGGCCAACCATGATATCCAGCAACCTCGAGGGCATCCTGCGAACCCTCAGGATGTCCCACAGGGTAGCTCGATCAACTGAGTTGAACGCTTTGCGAAAATCGACAAAGGCTGCAAAGAAACTCTGCCGATATTCACGTTTGTGCTCTATGAGAACCCTCAGTGCCAGGATGCGTAGACTGGTAGACTTCTTAGGCATAAAACCAGACTGTCCCGGTCGCTGGTAGGTGAGCAAGTGATCACGGATCCTATTGAGGACGACCCTAGTAAGGACCTTACCCGGCACCGAGAGCAGTGTTATCCCCCTGTAGTTGCTGAAATCCAGGCCATCACCCTTCCCTTTCCGGATAGGGACAACAAGCCCTGCTTTCCAGTCAGTTGGGATGATGCCAGTCTCCCAAATGGAAGCAAGATTGCTTGCAATGCCAGGAGGACAGCCTTACCACCAGCTTGGAGAAGTTCACACCAGATACCACAGACACCTGCAGCCTTTCCCCCCCTCAGCTGGTTCACCACCTGTGCAATCTCAGTGAGATTGGGTGGTTCACACCATCTGTGGTCTAGTGACCCACGTCCTGCTTACAGAGGAATCAAAGCATTATGCACATCTGAATCTGTTCCTCGAAAAGTCGCAGTCAGGGCAGCTGATAGAATGGTCCTTACGGATGACACTGCAGTTATGATCCGCTGGGCTGGCTACTTTGAGCAGTTGTTTAAAGCTTATCCTCCAGTTAGAACGTTGGATATCTCTGGGTCCATGGTTCTTGAGGCTGATTTGAGATAGTAGATTGTATATATTTAGTCCTACAATGTAATTTTAATGTTAATTTGATGTTAATAAAATATACAATTATAGTACATAGTTTAGCTTTCATAAAGAAGTATTATTATACTGTATGTTCATCTATTAACATCACCCTTGTTACTCATCTGTTATATGGGACACTAAGAACATATGATTAAAAACAAATCTTTATTTTTAAATGGCCAAGCATCATAGTTAGTGTTGCTAGAATCCTGCTTGCAACATAGAATCATGCTTTCTATGTTCAAATTCTATTCCAGCTGTGGTCTGTGTAGAAATGGTCTTTTCTTTCTGTATCTATTGAGATTGTTTTTCTTGGTACCCTGATTTTCCTCCTATACACAGGTTAGGTTGTGGTACATGCATAATGGCCCCATGTGCATGGGCAGGTACTTTGATGGACAAGAGTGTTCCTTGCCTTTGGGACTATTGCTGACTTAACAGTTCTAAACTGGAATAAATATGTTTCAGAATGGTGTTTTTTGTGCTGTTTTTGAAAAACAATATAATAATATGGTTTTATTGGTTTGGGAATTATTTAATGAAAATTAACAAATGTGTAGCTTTCAGAATAAATAATAGTAAAAATAATTTGCAATAGTGTTTGATAATGTTCTATCAGGGCCTAATTAACTTTTGCAAATGGACACTGTGGAAATGAAAGAAGGTGTCTTTAAAGACAGTCTTAGCATTATAATAAATAAGGTGGCACTCTTATGAATGTTTGGGGTGTTGTTGTTTATTATGATATTTATTTTTTTATTGAGCTGCTCTAACCAAGCATTTCATTGCAGTTTGCACTGTTTTATAATTGTATGTGAGAAATACAATTTTATTTGATTTTTGATGCCAAAATTATTAGGAAATAAAACTGACTAGATACAAAACATTTTGGAATTCCTTAGAGAAAAATACTTTGTATGTTCTTTTTAAAATTATAAACAAATAATATTTGTGCAAATAATGTGATTTCATGACAGCTAGGGAAATATATTGATGAGAGGTTTGTCATATCTCATACAGTGTAAAAGAAACTATAACCTATATATTCATTAATATATATATATATATATATATATATATATATATATATATATATATATATATATATATATATATATATACTTCATAACTGTATTTATACAAAGTTATTTAGAAAAATAAATAAATCAGGTGAATTGTTTATTTTTTATTAGTTCATCAATTATACGTATACTGCATGGAACATTATAAAATTATAAAATTGAAAAATCTTTGAAAATGGGTGGATGTATTTTAAGCAGCACGTTCACAGTTCAGCGAAACTAAATGCACAATCATTTACTGTATATTAGATTAATAGATAAAAAAAAATGCAATTTAGGATGGTAAATATACAGATGTTATTTTGTACTGTAGGAAGTAAGATGTCATAGAGGCACAATCGATACTTCACAAACGACAGACATGTTGAGTAGGTATTAGTTACGTCATATGAGCGCGACTTTATAGACGGTCTATTTGGTGCAATTGTCAACGTTGCATTACTTTGCCTGAGGTATGAGATCGGTTTTCGTGTAGAACATTGAATCGCCAACATTGCACACGTCGTAAATATCTATAAAAATATTTCATTCAGTTTTTATGATGTGTCTGAAATCGTCTTCTGATAAGCAAGCAGCTAACATGTACATGTTCGCGTAAATGTTAAAGTGCCCAAGTTATGATTAAGTTTGTAATCAAGATGTTCTTTCAGTATATTTTAATGAATAGTAGATGATGGATGTATTTCAAAAACGTATAAATTAACGGAAGACATATCTTAAGAAAAACATGCTCAATTTGTTTAATTGTTTTCATAAACAGATCTTCAAGACTGAAAAAAATGGGAAGATCTTACTTTGTGGAGGAATCGATACAAAATTACTTATTAAATCTAAGCAACAATTTCAATAAGAAGCACGTGACTGGTATTCTTATTGGACAAGCAAGTTTTTTTCTTTATTGTTTTATTCAGTTTTATACTTCTCGAATATCGGCTAAAGTAAACAAGTGATTTAATTACAGTAATTTACTAAACCAAACATGAACATGAATGAAATATTTGTGTAATACCCTAGACGATTATAACATTAGCTGTTTAAAATTATATTTAAATTATTTTTACAGACTTCCACTGCAAGAGACTTTATTATTCAAGCAATCCAGACACCCCCAAAGGAAGAACCTTTCCAAAATCATTCTAAGAAAGGTTTCCATCTTGATGAAACTGATGAAGAATGGATTACTGAACATGCAAGACAGGCAAGTGATATCACTTAAAACTTTAATGGTGACTATAGTTAGCAATAATAATTAATTACATGTACATGTATATAGCACTTTTCTAACCAATACAAAGTGTTTTACAAAGGCCGTGGGGAACCACTTAAACCACCACCAATGTGTGCCATCCACCTGCATAATGTCACAGCAGCTATTCTTGCGCCAGTACACTCATCACACATTAACAATTAGGTAGTGAAGGGGTGATACAGATAGTTAGCCATTAAGGGACTGGGGATGATTATAGGGCAGAATGTCAAGGTCATGGTGAGCAGTTTAGCTAGAAACACCCTACTCTTTTTGGTGCTCTTTTACATGGTGTCTTTGTTATTGCACTGGGGTATTGGCATCCAAACACAGACCACTTGGTAAGTGTCCCTTGATGGCCTCACCAGAATCTCTACCAGCAGCAACAAAGCTTTAGCTGTGTTCCTATTGAAGAAGTGACCTTTTCCCAAAAATGCTTAGCTTCAGGTAGATCACCTGTTCTGAAATGTAGGTGTTTATCATTGACTTTGGTCTGTATTTTTTATGGCCAAGGTCGTTTGTTAAATTGTTCTGCTTTCTTGTTTTTAGCATGTACTGAATCATGGTGAATTATGTGGAGACATCTCTTGTTAACTTCCTTTGTGCATATCTTTATATATATATATATATATATATATATATATATATATATATATATATATATATATATATATATATATATATATATATTTTGACCTATTGACCTGAAATTTGGTACACATATACTACGTGACATTTACTATCCACTTTCGGGGTAATGATTGACCTCCAAGGTTATTCCTCTTTTTATTTTTATTTTATTTAATTGTAAAGGATCAACTCTCAGAAGTGGCCAGCAGGGTGGGCGTACGGCGCATGCATTCAGGCGCCATTCTCATTCCCTACCACCTTCGCCGTCACTTCACCTACCTCTTCATATCTTAAATCCTTCTTGAGGCAGATTGATGACTTGAGTGCCAACTTCAGTGAAATATTAAGGAAAACATATTAAGTAATTGCAACACAAACACTGACTTAATCAATTTTAACGCAAAAAGATGCCGATTAAAGAAGAGAAGAATGCAGGCAGCTAGGGTGGAGAAAAGAAGAGCTGCTCAGGAAGCAGCAAGCACATTAACCTCTGAGCAAATAAATTCTAAACGTACAGAGAAAGAGTTTGAAAACTATGAATGGTCAAGTCAAGTTTTTTCACTACATGTTATTGTGCAGTGCACCATTACTGGTTAGATAATATATTTGTATTTTTTTAAATGTGTGATTTACCTCACCTGAGCACAAAAAAAGCATAGTGACTAAACAAACCTACCAAGAAAGCTTGCTCCATCACAGGGCGAACCGTGGACTTAAAGGAAGTTGTTGTGGAAAAGAGGATAATGGCAAAATTGGATGCCAAAATGAAAAATTCCCTCCAGCAGGCACTCTCTTAGAGAACCTTTAGCCACAGGCTCATTCTACTATCTGCCCACTGCCATCAGGCAACTCAGTGCTTCCACCCAATGTATTTGTTAAGTTTATTTTTGTTTATTTTTTGATTGATTGATTGGATATATTAGTCTTTCTGTGAGTCTGCATTCATGCTTTTTGTGTTTCTGTTGCTGTATGCATTTGAATTTCCATGTGGAATTAAGTAGTACTAGGATGTTGTACCGTGTTATCCATTAAAAATGCAGTGCAATGCAAAATTGCTTGACTTCTCACTACATGTGGGATTAATAAAGTTTATCTAAAGTTATACACTTTAATCATTACTACTAATGCTCTCATGAATTCCTTCATAACTATAAGCACTGGCTCCAGCAGTCATTGAAGCAGCCACCCATTGCAGCCACGTTCCTCTGAGGACCAGGCATCTTCTTTATTAACCAGTCCCAATGATCATCTTTCTCTTTATAACTTCTGCCAACTTGTGAGGTCATACAGTATGTATTTATTTAACCATTGCAACATGCTTACTCCTCATCTTCACCTTTTCCCATTTTTTTTTCTGGGACAAGCACACAAGCACCAGTACTGCCATCACTGTTCCCATTAAATCTTTTCATCTTGTTTGCAGCACACATCTACTCTGCTTATTTTCATCACTTCCACCTCTTTGCCCAGATTGTCTGTCACACATCCAATGTTACAAGTTGTAGTCCTTATAATCTCACTCATTCCATCCATCCATCCATTTTCCAACCCGCTGAATCCGAACACAGGGTCACGGGGGTCTGCTGGAGCCAATCCCAGCCAACACAGGGCACAAGGCAGGAATCAATCCCGGGCAGGGTGCCAACCCACCGCAGGACACACACAAACGCACCCACACACCAAGCACACTAGGGCCAATTTAGATCACCAATCCACCTACCCTGCATGTCTTTGGACTGTGGGAGGAAACCGTGCCCGGAGGAAACCCACGCAGACACGGGGAGAACATGTAAACTCCACGCAGGGAGGACCCGGGAAGTGAACCCGGGTTTCCTAACTGCGAGGCAGGAGTGCTACCACTGGGCCACTGTGCCACCCTCTCACTCATTCCATTCATATATATTAGTTATTGCCTCTTATACAATAAAATACAATTTATTTTTTTGAATAGCCCAAAATCACACAAGAAGTGCCGCAATGGGCCTTAACAGGCCCTGCCTTTTGACAGCCCCCTCAGCCTTGACTCTCTAAGAAGACAAGAAAAAACTCCCAAAAAACCCTTGTAGGGAAAAATGGAAGAAACCTTGGGAAAGGCAGTTCAAAGAGAGACCCCTTTCCAGGTAGGTTAGGCATGCAGTGGGTGTCAAAAAGAAGGGGGTCAATACAATACAGTACAATACACATAACCGATCAAATTCTCAATACAGTATAAAAAATAAAAATTTTAGAAGTACGAAGTAGAATTTAACAGTAGATGATATCACATCGAGTCCTGAAGACCTCATCCATCAAGCTGCCTCCCCCATTCGGCCTGAAGTAGTGCTAATCCGATGAAAGGACCCCTCTTTCCCATGATTTCTGCGATCCTCCATCAGGGATCACTTTACCTTAGGCAGGCAAAACAATTTGGCAGGTGGGCTGTGGCACCAAGTGCCACATTTGAGTACCGAGAAGAGAAACAGAATAGGTGAGGGTTAGTATCCTCTTATTCATCTTCCTTGACACCAAACTAGCCTCCCCACAGTGCATTGCATCAGGATTATCTTACATTGGGTTTCCTCCACCTGTGGTTTTGCTTGGTCCCTTCTTTGTTTCACCTGGATTTGTCGGGGTGCCCACAGAATACTATGGGCTATATTATACCCTTGATTTTTAACTCTCATCTTTGTATCTAATCATAATGGAGGTATTGAAATAGAATTTCTTTTATTATTTTATTTTATTAAAAGAACAAAACAATTTAACCAAACATAATCAGAAAAAAGCGAATTTTGTTATATGTTCCAATGAAATCCCATGGAAATGATCATATAATCCAAAATGGATGCCATTCCTGACTCTGGCCAGCTTATTCAGTCACTTGGTGAACTTATTCTGGCCCCAGGTCACAGGAGTAAATTTGAATTGACTTTGGTACCACTGGGATATGAGTACTCTGTTCTGAACTTTATACGGAATCAATTATAAATCACTCATAATAATCGTTCTTAGTATTCCTTTTCTCTGTCAAATGTATTTGTCCATTTCTTATTGTCAGGTGTGTTCTGATTATATACTACCAGTAACGGTGTACTGCACGATAATGTGCAGTTAATCCACTTGACTTGAGCATTCCTAGTTTTCATACTCTTTCTCTGTCTTTGTTTAGCATTCGTTTGTTGAGAGGTTAATGCGCTTGCTGCTTCCTGAGCAGCTCTTGTTTTCTCCACCCTAACGGCCCGCTGCTTCTCTTCTTTCATCGGCATCTTTTCGTGTTAAAATTGATTAAGTTCGTTTTTGTGTTGCAATTACTTCGTACATTTTCTTTAATTTTTCACTTAAGCTGGCACTTAAGTCTTCAATCTGCCTTAAGAATGATTAGCGAAGAGGTGGTAGGGAATGAGAATGGCACCCATACGCATGTGGCGCACAGCCACCCTGCTGCGCGCTGCAGAGAGTTGATTCTACAATAACATAAAATAAAAAGAGTAATACAAATCATCACCTGGAAAGCGGATAGTAGACGTCACGTAGTATATGTGTACCAAATTTCAACTCAATAGGTGAAACGGTTTGCGAGCTACAGGTGATTTAAAATTCTGGACAGACAAACAAACAGCCGCGGTAGCGTATTATATAAGGGCCCATTTATACTTCACGCTCAGAACGCGTATGCGCCCGCATCATGGCTGCCACGCGTTCCCAGCGTTCATTTCACGCGTCCTCTGAGCAGGTCCTCAGAAATTAACGATGCGTGCGCGAGTTGCAGTACCAGCAAAAAGTTGGGGGGCGCAGTGTGCTAAAAGTCAGACCGTGACATTAGAGTCTCTGTTTACTGTCTACATTTTTATTTTTTTACTTTACCCGCTGTCAGGTCCAAGAAGCTCGTAGCGATTAAAAACTGGGATGACGTTTACGATGGTCTGCTTTATTAATAAAGTAAACTTACGAGGTTAAAGTGGACATTTTGAGATTAAAGCTGAAATTTCCACTTTAATCACAAAATACATGTTTTTACCGTGTCTTTTATTTTTTTCTCAGTGGCTCAAATACAGTGCTGTACATTATGTTGCCGATGTGAAGTTGCAAAAACAAAAAAAAATAGACGGCACAAAATATGGTATGTGCCGCTTGAATATAAAAGCACCACGAATGCATCTGTATGTCGGCATTTTGCTTCACCACATCGAAGCATTCATCCCGTAGGATCTGCATAGAGGCTTTCTGTCACATGTAGATAGTTCCCGAACGTAATGACACGATACATTTTAAAAGTCTCACATACCATCTTTTGTGTCGTCTTTTTTATTTTTTTATTTTTGCAACTTAATAACAGCAGCATAATGTATAGCGTTATATTTGAGCCACTGAGAAAAAAATAAAGGACACGGTGAAAACGTGTATTTTGTGATTAAAGTGGAAATTTCGGCTTTAATCTCGAAATGTCCACTTTAACCTTGTAGTTTACTTTATCATTCAAGCAGACCATCGTAAACGTCATCCCAGTTTTTAATCTCTACAAGCTTCTTGGACCTGACAGCAGCGGAAAGCAGCAATAGATCGCCACACAGAACAAATTAAATGTATGATATTCCAACTCTCTGCACATTTAGAATCTTTAGATTTCTACTTGATATCACTTTCATGATTAAATACATTAAAGTGTGTATGTTACATTTTACATATAATTTCATTTAAATAATGAATACTGTTAATTACACACATGGGGGGAATAATTACACACATGGGGGTGTCACGGTAGTGGAACGATAGCACTGCTGTCTCGCAGGGAGTTATGTTGCTGGTATTTCCTGCTTGTATTCCACACTGTGCTCCGGTTTCCTTACAAAGATATGCAGATTTGGGGATTTGGTGCCGCTAAAATGATGCTAGTGTATGTGTGTGCTTGTATTCACCTTGCGATGAGCTGAGGCCTCGTCAAGGGACTGTTTCTCAGTCGTGCCCAATGCTTGCTGGAATGGACACATCCCTGGATTGATGGATTTAATCAATAAACATCCTTTTCAGATCCTGTCATCAGAATTTAATAAGTGTTCTAGGCAATTCACAACACAGAAAAGTTGAACATGCTCTCACCGTGATAATATCTCGTACTGCTACCTGGTGGATTCCTCCAGATTTACGTAAAGTACACGCGCAAGTATGAACACTACAATGCTTGTGTAGCAGGAGCATCCGCTGCAGCATGCGTCGCGTGAAGTATAACTCCGGCCTTAGAAGATTAGTGGTGACTTGAGTGTCTTTTTCTTAGGTATCAGTCATATTTTTCTCTGTGTGTGTGGATGAACTCACTGCTTGAGCTGTCATTACAGATAAACTTTTAAGGGGAAACTAAAGATGTAATTTACAAAGTGTTAACCAAACACTTTAAAGAATATGAACCTCAAGTGCATTGATAGATGGTGTTGTGGTGCATGGTGCCTTGCAATACTTGTGACGTTTTGCTTACTTTAAGTCAGAGTTACATCCATTTATTTAGCTGTGACATATAAAATGCTTAACTCGTGCTATAGTAGGTTCTTAATTTAGGAAATTCTGGGTGCTCACTTATTTAGTTATTAAAATTCTATTTCAGATAATTACAATTCTTTTTGTTTGCTTTACAAAAGTAAATTTCTTTGTTATTTAAAGGGAATACATCTGCCCATAAAAGATCAGCCAGTTGATTAAATTATTTCTTGACAGGTTTCTCGAATGATGACAGGAGGATTAGCCATACTTGGTGTGTTCCTGATTGTACCACCTGCCCTTTCCAAGGAGGCTTCAAATATGTTACGTAGGGTAAGTGATCTGAAATCAAAGATAATTCTTTTGTTTATTTTGTGTAAACACATTTGGACATATTTTCATTTTTGTCTAATAATTTGTATAATACTCATCTGTTTCTTCACAATTATTTTTAATGTTCCTATATCAATCAATACTTTTGTATTTGCTTAATTATATTGTCTGTTTAATGGAATTAAGAGTGTTTTTTCCCCTTTAGCTAGTTTTTGCAGTGGACAAATCCGTCACCACTGGAAGGTTGTGGAAACTGTCAGAGGAGGAAGTATATGATAGAGTTACTGTCCAGATGTGCTCAGAGACAAAAAAGTATCCTTTGCTATGTTTTGATAGTTAAAATTCCTTGTTGTTTGCAAGAATTTAGGCAAAGATTTATTATATACTATGTGCTGGGTGGGTGGTGTTCTCAAGCTGGCCTTGAACCCAAACTACAAAATTGGAGACTGATTTTTACAAAAATGTGTAATATATAAAATTACAAAAAAAAAAAAAAATAAAGTGTAAACAACACAAATGAAGGTAAGAAAGCAAAACCTCTGTTGCTTTTATGGACCAAAGTTCCTATACAGATCACATGCCCCATCTGTCAGGTAGGGTGGCTCATCTACTTACCTACCACAACGTCTTAGTCTCTCTCTTACTGTCTGCTCTTCCTTACTTTGGCTTTTTCTTCCATCCAGTCAAGTTTTTGCCAACCACAGTCTTCAAGACTCCAGCTTTAGCCCGATTTAGTCCATTAAACTTCTTCCTGTCACTTCCAGTGATGTTCTGGACTCACTTTCAGTATCAGGGTGGCCCTGTATTTTATCCAGGAAGAAATAGGTTAGAAACACCTGGTCTCCCAGCACCCATGAGTCACTGGTAAGCCTTCAAGGGATGTACCTTCTTTTTAATAAAAGGTCTGGCAACACCACCAAGTAAAATTACACTTGTGAATCATGGCAGAATTATCATACTAATATTGATTTTTCAGCCTCACTCTGCGCGGTTTGTGCCATGCAACTGCACAGAGCTTAAACAACTAAGCACATCCTCATAAAAACAACAAGGGTGAGCTTTCTTGAAAGCTATTACTGGATGTACCTCATTATAAACTGAAATATATACAAAGGAAACATACAGGTATTTAGAGATACACAACCAAAGACAATAAATAATGATTTACAAAGCAATACATAGCAGACAGTATACATTAAACAAAGCTTTAAATGACATTGTATTTAAATGTTCATTATGGGACCTACATACTTTACGTGAGATTCACAGACATGTATAACATCCCTGTGAGTGTGGGACATGACTGACAGGTGTGTTAATAAATGACAAGACAAAGGGGAACACACTTTGACAAGTAACAGTAACATCTAAGAACATGTGGGGCAGAATATTGATTCCTTTCCTTCTATGATGGTGTTCCTGCCTGTAGGCTCTTTCAGAGCACATACCTTCCCAAGATGTATCTTGCTTAATTTGTTTCCCATGTGCAATACAACATTGTGAATCCACTCTCAGCTATATTGAGCACAACAAGCTCACTTTAATCTTTTCCTTAAGCAGTACAGAGTTGGTGATTAGTGTGAAAAGTGGCATTCACCTGTTCCAGATAGGCTGAACCCAGTCTCTGATCTTTGTAATGTGGAATGTCAAACTATAAGCTGTAATCCCTTTTGTGGTGATTTTCTGCTCTCTGCTGATAACTTGGTTTAGAGCAGCTAGTTCTGTATCTGTCAAGATATGGATATCATCCTTGTTAGGAAAAAGGCCATTTAGGTGTGATTGATAGATATTGATGAATGTCACCCACATTCAAGCGAAATTGAACATCATGTTTTTTAACTATCATCTCTCAAAAGTATCATAAAACTTTTGCATTTTACTCGTCACAGTTTCCTAAAGGGCACCTGCTTTAACTTTAGAATCTAATGATGAAAATGATTTGGTAAGCAAGAACAATACCTAATGTCATATCATACATTCTGAAACCTGCTTAATCAAAGCCAGGGTTATGAGGGACTCTGGAACCTATCTTGGAATCCCTGGGTAAAAGGTAGAAAACAGCCCTGGAAATCTGATGTCTCATTGCTGATTTAGAAAATATGTAGCACAGTATGCTTGCATAGATATAAAAGTCTTGAAAAATACAGAATAATTCATCATGGAATTTAGAGTCTGTACTCCAGTTTAAGCTTACAGGGTATGAAATAATAGGTACATGTCATGAAATCATCAGTCTTTTTTCATTTTTGGACAAAGTAAAACTGATTATATTTTAACAATTACTGATAGACAAAAGTTACATTAATTGTACAAATCACATTTTGTTTTCTTTTATACAATGTAAATCAACTAAATTCAATTTCCTTGTAAAAGAAAAAAAATGGGCAGTAAAGCCCCCAGACATCACACTTTAGTAGAATTCTGTAAGAAAGAATGGGCAAAAATGTTCTCAAGATAATGTAGGAGTCAAGCAGATAATAACAGAAAATGGCTACAAAAATAGATTTCTACCAAAGAAAGCAACATTAACCATTAAATTTGGCTGTATGCTTATTTTTTACACAGTAGACATCTTAGTTATTTTTTTATTGAATAAATTATTAAAGAGAGGATTCATTGTTATTCATTATTATTTATGTTATTGTTTATATATCACATTTATCTATCAGTGTTGTTAAAATAAAGTTAAAACATCCATATACAGCATGTACATATGTATGGGCATGCACCATTTTATTGGATGTACTTACTTAAGTGAAAGTGAAAGCATTTCAAAAAATGTACAGATCTACAGTGGCTTCTGCATTTTTAAAGCTTGCAAATAATCAATTTCAGATGCTAGCTTGCTAACTTACCATTCAATGGCTGTATAAAGTGGCAAGTGGTCTGATATCAAAATGTATTTTTAAATTGTGGAATTTTGTAAGATTAATTTTCATAATTAAAAAAACAAAAATTACATTAATAATTGATGATATATGAAAATGTCTGGAAGGAGTCTATAAAAGCCTGCTTTTTATTAATTAAAATGGCAGGCATCCTGTAATAAAATAATAATTCTAAAAATTACCCAACTGAATCATACTGTATTGTAATATTTTAATATTTAAAGCACCTTGAAATGTAGCTATATGTGATTAAAAGTAATAAGAACATTTATGAATATTTTTTTATCTTGCAGCAAATATATTTCAAACAAAATGGACCTTGACTGAATATTGTCAGAGTAAACTGTCGCACTTTTGATGTTAAAGATCCTCTGGTATGTTAAGAAAAATTACATTGTAATACACCTTAAACCCACATGGGTGTGCCGTTTAATAAGATTTAGATAAAAAGAATAGTAAAGTCACACTTTAGTGTCTCAAGAGTCAGAGAACATTGCAATTGAAGTTTATCATAATGTAATACCTAGGAAAATGAAAACGTATGAAAAGAATCTGTGAAAGTTTGCCTACCATATTGTTTCTTTATATATATTTTTTATTGATTTTAATTTGAAGCAAGTAACATTCTATACAATCAAGTCAAACTTAACAAACCAAAATCCAACCCTCACCCAAGAGTGACAACAACCAGAGCAAATCTTAAAAACAGCAACAAAGGAAGAGTATCCTTTTCCCCATATAGAATCTTATTGTAAAATATTATTGATTAAATCTGCCATATTTTAAAAAAGTTTTTTTCCAATTTCATATAGTATAGAATATCAGTTACCTACTGACATAAAAAGTGGGGTGGGATTCTTCCAGTTGAGCAAGATAAGTTTACATCCTAGTAGTGAGGTAAAGGCAATTGCAATTTGTCCATCTCCACTTTATGCCCATCTGGGAGTACATCAAACACAGCTGTTAATGGGCTAGGAGTGGTTGTGACACTAAGGCTGCCTGATAGGTATTCAAAGATATTTGTCCAAAGTGATGTTAATTTGGTGCACACCCAAAACATGTAGCCCAGTGAGACTGGAGGTAGGTTGTAATATTCACATATTGAACCTTGGATACGTTATGGATAATTACAAATGAGATAAAAGATTTTAAATTGAATGATTGAATGCTTTGCACATATGGAGCTAGTGTATTCTATGCGTGGCTGCCTTCCACTCCTTTTCTGAAATGTTAAGTGAAAGTCTTTTCCCCACTGTACCCTGGGATCTTTGAAAGAGAGGGACTTTAAAATGTTTTTATATATTGTTGTGATGCAATCTGAGTCTTCAAGACTGATCAATATTTCTTCTGTAATTGAAGTAGGTGAGAGGTGAGGAAAATTGATTGGGCAGGTTGCTTTTAGCAACGTTTCTAATTTGAAAGTACTTGTAGTGAAAAAAAATTGTGTTGATGAGAAGTTAAATTTGAAGCTTAATTGTTTGTAGGATGCAAAGACATTATCTATGTACCAATCTCTAAGTGTTTTAATCCAGGACATTTTTCCAAACATTAAATGCTGTGTATGTTTAAGAGGGTGGAAAAAGGTGGTTGTTATGTAAAAGTGCAACAGATAACAATTTCTCTGTCTAAAATATGGAACATTGGTTCCATATTCTAATTGAATGAAGGGAAATTGGATTATTAGTGTATTGACAATAATTTTTATTTACTGGGGCACAAAGCAGGGAATATAAAGAAGTACTTAAAGATTTTAATTCTATTGCATACCAGGCTTGTGTATATTCATCAATTTGTGTCAATTTCCAGGTTTTATAGCTTGTATATTTGCTGCCCAGTAATAAAATTGAAAGTTAGGTAGTGCCATGACCTCTTCTGCTTTAGGCTGTTGTAGAGTCACCCTTTGGATGCATGGATGTTTCAATTTCCAAATAAGCAAAGTTATAATTTAAACTAATTTCTAATTTTAATAATTAAGTATGCTTAGAAATAGAAAAAGAAGCTTGGGAAGGATGTTCACCTTGACAGTCTTGATTCTCCCTGCTAATGTGAGGTGGAGGGCAGACCATCTATTCACATTTTGTTTAATTTTTTCTATGCAGAGAGCAAAATTTTGTTGAAAAGGAGCTTTATATTTACTTGTGATACTTACTCCTAGCTATTTAAACTAATCTGCTAAGAGAAACGGGAAGGTCACCAATCTACAGTAATATTGTGTGCTAGAGAATTCACTGTAAAAAACTCACTTTTATTCAGATTGATTTTGAGTAGATATGTTTAGTAAATCTGCTAGTGCTTTTAGGAATGATGGCACAGAATTTTGTGGGTCGGCTATATACAGTACCATATCATCTGCATATAGTGATATTTTCTGATCAAGTCCTTCTCTTATAATCCCCGTTATCTCTGATGCATTTCAAAAGTAAACAGCCAATGGCTCAATTGTGATTGCAGAGAGCTATGGTGATAGGGGGCATACCATATCGAAGTATCAGTTTTTTTGTTTACCAAACATTTGTACTATGTAATTTATTTCCTCCTGTTTCTCGGTATGGTGTCCTGCATTTTACCCCATTTTTTAAAATTCTGTATATACAATATTTCCAGAGTTCCCCTAAACCAGCTGACTGGAAGTATCAAAGTGGAGTATCCAGTACATGGCCACTCTTGCAGTGCAATGTGGAAGTTGACCTAAGGTTACCGGTAATTGCAAGTTCTGTTGAACATGAATTTAATCAAAACATAATGGTAAGAAAGAAGTTATATTGTCTGGCTGTAGAAATACATAATGTGGGGTGTATTTGAATGCTTTATGCCATTTTGTTTATTTTTGGACTTGGTTAGTGATATATAAAGTATTTTATGTTTTAAATTTATTTGAACACATAAAACACTGTGGTTTAATGCCAGGATGCTTGTTCTCAATTTTGAATTACACAGAGGTTTCCTTTGGGACATTAGCAGAAATAGTTTCTCTCTTTCTTCATCTTCTTCTTTCAAATACTTCCGTTAGGGGTTTAGGTAAAAATTTTATTTCTAAATTTGTCAATAAATTACGTTTTTTGGTACCATCTTCCTATGATAACTTCCTATGGAGTTAACTTAATCCCTAGACCTGGACTGAAAACAGGATTTTGACCACACCTGACACCTTAGGTTTTATGTAAATACTTATAAAGTTTTATAAATTGAAATTCAGTGAGAAAGATAGTTATGCATACATACCCGAAACCAGTATTGGATCTTGAAAGTTTAACATATTAAAACAACCTGTGCGTAATAAAGCACTCATTACTGGTTAATGCTGGTTAATGCTGGACAGGAGAAAGGAATGCAATTCAGGAGAGTAATAAGGTAATACGTTAAAAATTAAACTATGTGGTATTAATGAAGATAGGCTTTACACTAATTAATTTGTGTAATTCTATGCTTGTGTGATCACCTTCGAAATACTGTATGAGTTTCTTTCCATGGCTGTGCTTATGTCCCCAATTTCATTTTACCCAATATCAGTTGGTTGACATATGCAAAACTGATATATTTTTTTTTCCTGTTGTTGTGTAAATAGCAGAAAAAAATCACATTCAACCTGAACATTAAATAAGAATTGAGATCAGCACTTGATTTTCTTTCCAATATACGCTCCGGTCTTAAAATGTGACCCATGTGTGGATTCTCAGTTTGGAATTTTAAACAGCAGTAGAAATAGATAGAAAATACAGTACATATCAAATTCAATCTGAGAAATGTCATTGAATGTAGGATTAATTTAAATTTGCACATAAATAGTAATTTCTTTGCTGCTTAGCAATACTCGATCGGCTTATTTTGAAACATGTTGTTTCCTTTATAGGCACATACTACTACACAGACAATGTCTATATTTCAGATACTTTTCAAACCTAGAATGTGGATTATTTGGGAGTTAGCACTGTTATCCACTGCTCCTCCATGCTACCCATAAATAAACTAAAAATAAAAAAGAGATCTGTAAACATCTCTATTTTAGATCTATGTCAACTGTGCATGTGCTGTACACAGATGCTTTGAAGGGTAGCAGTAATGTACATATGCATGCTGTTTGGTAATGGCTTAAGTATGTAAGAGCATCCAACTGCTTTGTGAATATTTTATTCAGCTACACTACATATCCACTGAAACGTGAGAGAAGTAGCAGTTTTGACTGCACACAACTGACACCAAAGCTCTTCAGTATACTCTTATTCCAAAACAAAAATACCTGTAATAATGTAATATTTTTGTGGCATATTTTCATTTAATGTTAAACCAAAATCTTACCTGCATGATGTACTATAAAAATAAAGTCTTTTCTGAATAATTTATACTTTAATATATATCAATTTATTTATAAATTTTTATTTTGTAATGGTTATTTTGTATTTATTCTGTAATGAACTGTGATCAAAGCTAACATCCGTAGTTCATATAAATTGTCATATTATGCTATTGGCATAAACATGCTGTTACATGCTTGTGCTTTTTTCATTTGTATCTGCTGATTGTTTTAAAGTTCTTCCTTTATAAATGCTGGAATTAAATATATGTTACATGGTAATAACTCGTAATAATAAGTATTGAATCAAAAATACAATTTTGGAATTATGTGGCAGTATAAACTTGTTCATAGTACAAGTAAGGCATATTGGGATTAGTAAACCAGAAAAAACAATTACCAATTTTTTTAAATATTTTTTTGGAGGGTTTTGCCTACACTGGTAGGTGTTCTTTCTGATCTGTTACCTTGCACTTTCACTCAAACTTGCAGCAGTGAATACAAAACCAATCTTTTATTTAGTCTTCAGTACTCACTATTTTTTAAAGCTGAATACAAAATCCTATTGCTAACCTACAAAGTTTAAACTTTTCTTCATCAGTAACCTCCTCCAATGCTTTAGTAAAGTCCTTCCAGTGATCCTGACTATCTTACTATGCCTTTGTGCTACAAGGATGACAGGGTCCTCAGTTCTAATGCATCCATTCTTTGGAATAATCTTTCTAAAGTTATTAGATCTGCCAGAAGACAACTTAAGATACATCTGTTTAAGAAGATGTTTAAACTAACAGACATAGTTTTCTCTTGATTCACTCCCTTTGATGATAATGTAACTTTGTATCAAGATTTAGGCTAATGTCTTTATGATGTCAATCTAAAAGATCTCCAACAAGGCTTATTTAGTTTATTATTTGTTTATCAAATATTTGTATAGTTTATAGGAATATAAATTAATAACATATATAATATTATTATTATTATATTTTCAACATATGTCTGTCTTATTTTATTTAAGCTGTTTTTGGTAATTCAAACTGATAGGATATAATACAAAAGTACCTGCTGGTCTTTAATATTAATTTGTACTTGCATTTGTGCATACCATACATTTTCTTAATTGTCACCATTGAGATACAATTAAGGCCCAAATTCTTAAAAATGTGCATTAAAAGTAAGAGTAAATTTCATTATGTTAGGTATGAAACACTATGGCAAAATAAAATCTTTAAACATTTCTTACAATAAAGTACAGTGTGTACAGTATATAGGATCTGCTGCATACTTAATGAAAAGACCTAAATTCCAAAACCTGTTTTTTTTTTTTTATTTTGCCAGAATGGGCTGAAGAACTGGGCTTTAAAAATGGAAAAGTGTTATTATCTTATCAATGGCCAAGTGAGAGATCCAGATAAAGAAATTCTGGAAGTGCATGTAAGTGATATATTATCTGCATCTAGGAAATTTACTACTTGTATTGTAAAATATTTAAGCATTGTATTAACAGTTTAGACCTTCATATCTGAATTACTAATGGAAAAACTGACATGTTTTTGTTGTAATGCATAGGATTACAGTACTTGATGTAAGGGTGAAAATCTGAACTTAGTAGTTTTCCTGATAAAATATTCAAAATTTAGAACAGGTGAATGATGAAAGAGAGAAACATCATCTGGTTTAGTGTCTGTCATATTGGTTTCAGGCATTCATAGCAAAATCATTCCCAGTTTTTACTACATTTAGAAATAATTAAAGGGACACATGGCGTGACTTTTTAACATGTATTAAATTTGACATGTTGCTATTTGTATAAGATTTATTTATTAGCACAAGTTACCCATTTACCAATCTAAGATTTATATTACTTGTTTTCATACTTCTTAAACTTTACTTGTACCAGCTAATGCAGTGAGCTGTGGGTAAGAACTGAACTGGTGTACTTGGGCTTTAGTTAGCAAAGGCCTAGGCCAGCATGTATCTGCAAACAAAAAAATAAGTAATGGCTATTTCCATGCTTCAAAAATTAGAAAAGAAGATCACAGACATAACATTTAATTTTCATAGCCTTTATCAGGCTAAAAAAGAAAACACTGATTACACACATAGTGGGGACTGGAAGAAAAAAAAGAAATGACAGTAGTGAAAGGTAAAAATGGATGCAAAAGGCAGGCATTAAAGAAGATGAAGGAAAAGATTAAAAGGCTAGTGTGTCATTTCTTGCTGGACAAAACTTTGATGTAAGTGAAAGCAATCTCCTCCAATTTTTCGCTTTTGTTACAGTACTGTACTACTAATCCACATTTAGTACTGTATTAAAATTTGAAATATGACCTGTATAAAAAACTCAAATTATTGGATAAAACTTTTATTTCCAATGTGTAGTGAAATTTTCATATCAATGCTGGCATGGTGGTGCAATTGTTAATGTTAATGTTCAAAACTTCATCCTGTCACTTTCAGTACCAAAAACATTCACGTTAGGCTGTTGAGACTACATTGGAAAAGTGTGTGTGTGTTTATGTTTATGCTGTGATAGATCAACACCCATCCAATCCACTGATCTGAAATAAGGAAGTTTATAAATGAATTAATGCATATTACTATTATTATTTTTAGTAGTAATAGCAGTAGTATACATTTATTTAAAGTATGCCACTCTCTGTATTACAATTTTTTTGTATTTTTTTTATCCCACATTAAAAACAGTACTGATTTTGAATTTTTTACAATAATTCTAATATAAATATTTTTTCATTACCATTTTTAATTATTTTCAGAAAAAGAATTCAAGAGCTTCAGCGCATCGGGAGTGTTTTTCTGTTCAGCTTTTAGTACCATTGGTAAGATTTATTTTCTGTGAGCCACATTTTACAGTAAATAAGATTACATATTATCTACTATAAGTGACTGTATTCCAGAATGCTTTATACATTTTGAGATTTGCGCAGAAGTACTTTGCTTTTTTTTTTTCTTCATTAGGCAGGTTTTGTCATTCTACGCCCAGGAATTATGTGTATTTTCTGTTTTATTGTGTTCATTAATTATTAATTTTTATTTTTCATGTTGCTATTTCTGTGAATATTGTTGTTTATTTGTTAATAATGAGTTGCTCCTTTAAATGTGGGCCATTCCGTGCACTTTATGGGTGGAGTCCTAGGAAGAATCCTGATGTTTCCGCTGGGTCCTACCTCTGGCTTTATAAGTAGCTCAGAGGAAAGGTTTCAGCAGAAGTTCATTGATTTTGATTGGTGTCTTTTTTGTAATTATTGAGTATCATTTTCTTATTTTTTTCTACATTCTCTGGTTTTGCCTATGGATTGTGAAATTTCAACTTGTTTGCCTTAGGACTGCCTTTTAGGCAAATCCTTTTTCGCTTTGTCAAACATTTTATTGTATCTTTTCCGATTTGGTAAACAATATTGTGATATAAGATTTTTTTATTTGGATTTGTCTGCACTAGGCTGAGACCTCGTAAGATGTTTTCTTTGTATTTTAAACTTTTGAAGCAAATTCCTTCTATTAGGACTGTGTAAGCTGCAGTTGTCAAGTAGTTTGGGTACTTGTAGGCTTGAGGAGAGCCTTCTCTGGCAAGCTAGTGAAGGTCCTGGCCTGCTCTTTGGAGTATCTTGGAAGCCTCACAATTTATTTAGCCTTTTTTAAGACTCTCAACCTGGTTTTAGCAAAAAAGAGCAAATGATGTTTTAGTAAATTGTTACAGGTTCTCTGCAGACTTAACTTGACAACAAAAAGAGATATATTTGAAAGAATGTGATGTAATTTTAAGCAGTACAGTCATTCTCTTTGGCAGAGTGGAAACAAAAATGATTTTTTTCTTTTAGATGCAAGATGATCAGGGGGACTACATGGCCAAGGTGCAGGAGTGCAGTAAAAATATTATTTTAAAGGGAGTTGTACACTGTAAAGCTTATATCCACTCTAATAAGCCAACTGTGGCTGATGCAGTACGGGTAAGTGTAGCACTTATTCATCTTTAATCCATATTTGGCTTTGCACTCTATTGCAGCAATTCTGTTGCATATGTGTTATTCAACTTTAATAAAACCCACACATGAATTTTGGTTATATACTCTCCTTAAAACAATCTGAATACATGTTGCTTATATACATATTGTGCTTATGTTGGACATATATATATCTAGAGTGATATTTTAGATTTAGTATGTTAAACCAGATATCTCTTTCATTTTCATATGACACAATGAAGAATTTATGTTCATTTAATCATTTTTATTTAATTTAAAGTTTATGACAATAAAAAGTCTTTAGTTACATAATTTATGTAAAAAATTTCAAGTTTGATTCGGCACAGCAAACTCTAAAGAATATCATTTGATATTGTCCAACATATGTCCATTTTACCCCAGTGTTTTATGTTTTAGAAATGTAGAGATTAAATAAGACAATCTAAATTTAAAAGATATTTATAAATGTTTGATGTGATAATCAATAGTGAAGTAAAATTAAATTATATTGGTCAATATGTAGGGGTGATGTTCTTTAGATTATACTTTGATCATTCAAACATGAATTAGCTACATTTTTGCCTTACTCCTTTGTCATTTCTATACATTTGCCAGTTTACAGACCAAGGTTTTTGAGCCCATGAATTTGCTGGAATAAATTTTGGTACAGTGCTTTGTTGGAATTATTACTGCTTCAGACAGTAATGCTGCCATGGTTCTGTTGTACAGTAACCCAGCAGCACAGCTCTGTCAGTTATTTGAACACTTTTCTTTTTTCATAACACAGATTTATGACTTGAAAATAGGGACAGATGGATATCTGTATTGCAAACACGAAGAAGATGAACATAAGAACAGTAAGAGCATATACAGGGTGGGCCATTTATATGGATACACCTTAATAAAATGGGAATGGTTGGTGATATTAACTTCCTGTTTGTGGCACATTAGTATATGTGAGGGGGGAAACTTTTCAAGATGGGTGGTGACCATGGTGGCCATTTTGAAGTTGGCCATTTTGGATGCAACTTTTGTTTTTTCAATAGGAAGAGGGTCATGTGACACATTAAACTTATTGGGAATTTCACACGAAAAACAATGGTGTGCTTGGTTTTAACGTAACTTTATTCTTTCATGAGTTATTTACAAGATTCTCTTTGTTTACAGCCATTGACATGTCGCAGAGGTTAACATGTGAGGAGCGGATAGAAATTGTGTTGATGTCTGGTGAACGCAGTAACCGGGTCATTGCAGCAGATTTCAATGCAAGACACCCTACGAGACCACCCATCTCCCATGCTACAGTTAGCAAACTGCTTGCTAAGTTTCGTGAAACTGGTTCAGTGTTGGATTTGCCAAAATGTGGACGCATGAAAACTGTCACTAATGAAGAAACATCAGTGGCTGTCCTAGCTTCATTCAGCAAGAGCCCACAGCTACTCACAAATGACACCCTTACAAACTCCAACTACTGCAGCATCTCAACGAGGATGACCCAGATCGGCGCACTGAATTTGCAGAATGGGCAAAACAAAAATTGGAACAGGACCCTCAGTTTACGCAGAAGATTTTGTTCAGTGATGAGGCAAACAAAACCACCGCTATTGGTCTGACACTAACCCACATTGGATAGATCCCTCCAAGACTGTTGGAACAAAAAAATTGATGGTATGGTGTGGTATATGGGGTACAAAGATAGTGGGGCCATTCTTCATCAATGGAAACCTCAAGGCCACTGGATATGCGAAATTGCTACATGATGATGTGTTTCCCTTTTTATGCACTGAAGCTGGCACGTTCCCCGAGTTTTTCCAGCAAGATGGTGCACCACCACATTATGGGTGTCAGGTCCGAGCATTCCTAGATGAACAGTTTCCTGGAAAGTAGATTGGTCATTGTGGGCCAGTTGAATGGCCCCCAAGGTCTCCCGATCTGACCCCCTTAGACTTTTATCTTTGGGGTCATCTGAAGGCAATTGTCTATGCTGTGAAGATACGAGATGTGCAGCACCTGAAACTACGGATACTGGAAGCCTGTGCTAGCATTTCTTCTGCGGTGTTGCTATCAGTGTGTGAAGAGTGGGAGAAGAGGGTTGCATTGACAATCCAACACAATGGGCAGCACATTGAACACATTTTATAAGTGGTCAGAAACTTGTAAATAACTCATGAAAGAATAAAGTTACGTTAAAACCAAGCATACCATTGTTTTTCTTGTGAAATTCCCAACAAGTTTGATGTGTCACATGACCCTCTTCCTATTGAAAAAACAAAAGTTGGATCCAAAATGGCCAACTTCAAAATGGCCACCATGGTCACCACCCATCTTGAAAAGTTTCCTCCCTCACATATACTAATGTGCCACAAACAGGAAGTTAATATCACCAACCATTCCCATTTTATTAAGGTGTATCCATATAAATGGTCCACCCTGTAGAATCAAATAAAATAGAATTAAATAAAAAAACAGCAAAAACCTCTACCTGTCTGTGCCTGATTTAACAGGTCTCAACCCCTGTCACTCAGATAGGGAAGGACATCTGCTTAACCATTTTAAAGCACAAAATAGCAGTACTTTTCTCTCATCTTTTGTTTTTCTTTGTCATTATTCGTGTTTTTTTCATCCAACCAGTTGAAACTAGTGTCAATTTAAGTTCCAGTTCTGGGATTAATTTTCCTCCATCTGTTAGATGGTATTAACTTCTAGAGTCTCGTTCACCAATCACTTTCAGGGTGAAAATCATGATTTTGCAGCAAACTTGCGGACTCTGACTTTCATGCACTTCTGAGCATTCACTTAATCATATTTTTCATTTATTTAGGGTGACTATCCTACTACCTTAGGGCTATATACTATTTTTGTCTTTATTCTGGCCCTCCAAAGTAATGGCTTTTTTGTCAGGGGAAGGCATGTGTCCTGCCACTTATGGTGGGGGAAATACTTCATGCTTCCTACAGGGTCTCAGCTCTTTCTAAATTGCACTCACTGTTCCCATTCGGAGTCATCATGAACATACTGCTCCTTAGCTGTCCCCATAATTCTACACAGGCATGATGACATACATCATTGCTGTCAGTGT
The DNA here is from genome assembly GCF_016835505.1 of Polypterus senegalus. Lineage (NCBI taxonomy): Eukaryota > Metazoa > Chordata > Cladistia > Polypteriformes > Polypteridae > Polypterus > Polypterus senegalus. The sequence continues at coordinate 77,578,279 of NC_053167.1, forward strand.
ATGCTTTCATCTGTCAGCCTGGGCCTTGCAGTGTCCTACTCATGCCCTATACTATGTTATTTTGCCTGAAGTACCCTTGTTTTTTTTCTGCAACTATTACAATATGCTTTTGAATATACCGATACTGAACACACTGCATTTCATATATTGTATTACGCGTTTACCAGTTGTATACAAGTCCTAATGATGCTTATATTCCTTAACTGTAAAAAATGCATTTAGACTATAATAAGAGAAATTAATATTTTCCATTACAATTAACCAGGCATTGAAACGAGATCTATTGGATACCATTTCCATACGCTATGAAATGCTTTTTGAAGATGTTTTCAGTAGTAATGAAGATGAAAGAGCTAAAGGTGAATATTTCTGTAACTATAATGTGTTAATTTATATTAATAGTTTAATTATTTTATTATAGCAAGTAAGAGTGATTGGAATGTGTAGTGGAGGCATTACTTGTATAACTTTTCTGCAAAAATTGTAATATAAAAATTAAAGGCTTCCTCTTATACTTAACAGGTAGAATATAACATTTAGCTCTGTACTAAATGATATTTTTAGCAAAGATAACTGAAATACAATAAAGTATAGGATATCTGATTTTATAGTGCATGTACTATAGTCTGTTGCTTATGTGGACTGTTTCATGAAGATTTGATGTTTCCACAGTATATTATTATTGCTTCTTTGAGAAGATATACATATGCACTTTTTTGTCTTATTAGGGCAGAAGATTGATCATGCACTACCTCAACGTGTATTTGTACAGGCTTCGATTTCTGAGATACTGAGTTGTGATTACATATTTAGAGATGAGACTTTCATTGAAGTAAAAGAGAGATTCAAAGAAATGTTTGACTGTGAAGTGAGTGAAGATAAAGTAGATCTGTTGCAAGAAATTGTTTCAGGTAGGTAGCTTCTACATATATTGTATACAAAGAAAGCTTGCCAAGGTGTATAGTGTGCAGATACCATGTTTGTCAGTTTCTGTGCTTTTTTCATACTAATACCAATTTTTCATTTTAGAACAATATTTTTATTTTATATCTTCTGCTACTTCTTCTTTCGGCTTCTCCCGTTAGGGGTCGCCACAGTGGATCATCTTCTTCCATATCTTTCTGTCCTCTTAGTCTTGTTCTGTTACACCCATCACCTGCATGTCCTCTCTTACCTCATTCATAAACCTCTTAGGCCTTCCTCTTTTTCTGTTGCCTAGTAGCTCTATCCTTAACATCCTTCTCCCAATATACTTAGCATCTCTCCTCTGCACATGTCCAAACCAGCGCAATCCCGCCTGTCTGACTTTGTCTCCCAACCGTCCAACTTGAGCTGATCCTCTAATGTACTGATTTCTAATCCTATCCATCCTTGTCACACCCAATGCAAATCTTAGCATCATTAACCTCGCTACCTCCAACTCTGTCTCCTGCTTTCTGGTCAGTGCCACCGTCTCCAACCCATATAACATAGCTGGTCTCAATACCGTCCTGTAGACCTTCCCTTTCACTCTTGCTTATATCCGTCTGTCACAAATCACTCCTGACACTCTTCTCCACCCATTCCAGCCTGCCTGCACTCTCTTTTTCACCTCTCTTCCACAATCCCCATTACTCTGTACTGTTGATCCCAAGTATTTAAACTCATCCACCTTCGCCAACTCTACTCCTTGCATCCTCAACATTCCACTGACCTCCCTGTCATTTACACATATGTATTCTGTCTTGTTCCTACTGACCTTCATTCCTCTCCTCTCTAGAGCATATCTCCACCTCTCCAGGGTCTCCTCAACCTTCTCCCTACTATCGTTACAGATCACAATGTCATCAGCAAACATCATAGTCCACTAGGACTCCTGTCTAATCTCGTCTGTGAACCTGTCCATCACCATTGCAAATAAAAAAGGGCTCAGAGCTGATCTCTAATGTGATCCCACCTCCATGTTGAATTCATCCGTCACTTCTATCACAGACCTCTCCACTGTTACACTTCCCTCGTACATATCCTGTACAACTCTTACATACTTCTCTGCCACTCCCGACTTCCTCATACAATACCACAACTCCTCTCGAGACACCCTGTCATATGCTTTCTCCAGGTCCACAAAGACGCAATGCAACTCCTTCTGGCCTTCGCTATACTTCTTCATCAACCTCCTCAGAGCAAACATTGCATCTGTGGTGCTCTTTCTTGGCATGTAACCATACTGCTGCTTACTAATCATCACCTCACTTCTTAACCTAACTTCCACTACTCTTTTCCATAACTTCATGTTATGGCACGTCACTTTTTTTCCCCTGTAGTTGCTACAGTCCCGCACATCCCCCTTATTCTTAAATATCGGCACCAGTACACTTCTTCTCCACTCCTCAGGCATCCTCTCACATTCCAAGATATTTTTATTTTATATTGTTTATAAAAATACATGTTTGCTCCCAGCAAAAATGCAAAGATTTATATGGCTGTATTCTAATTTTAACACAAACTTGGACATTTATTCATCCATGTATTTTCTAAAGTTGTTTTTTTCCCTGCATAATTCAAGGTCCTGGAGACTATCCTGCCAAGGTACAAGACATTACAGGGCACAGTCAACATACACTTCAATATTTTCCTGTACTGGATCAGTAAAGTAGCAATCTGTATTTGAACTGTGATAGCAAACCCAACTCAGAATTAGTTAGTATAAAAACTCTACACAGAAGCAAATCATTTTGGAACCAGGAATTTTAAAGACAAATGCACAGTGTTTTCACAGAATTTAAACAGATGCCTATTATTATATTTGCATTATTATTCAGTTCTGCTACCTTCAAATATCATAACTGCAGTATCTTACTTATGTTAGTGAAATAAAAAATAACCATAACTGATGTAATTGTTATGAGCAAGCAAAAGCTATGTGATAAGTAATATTTAGCAAACATCATGGAGTTCATTTCGCTGTGAGTTTGTTGAAATCACAGAAGTTTGTGGGAACTTCATTAAACTTTGTAAAAATCATTGAAGTCGGTGGAGAAGAATGAACTGAACTAGTTTTGAGTGGCTTATATTGGTGCACTCTGTAAGTACAATGATAAATATATATTTTTTGCTTATTGCTAGTTTGTGGCCATTAGTATTGTTTTGTAGTTATTGATCCATCTAGATCTTTTGTTGTTTGAGGCATTTTGGCGCAGTGGTGAGCACTGCTCCCTCACAGCTCAAATAACATTTTTTGGCAATAATAATTAGTCCAGCATAGTTGACAGATGATTCTCAAGCCCCTAGAGTTCGGTGAAGTTCCTGAACATTTCAGTGACATCATGAGCCCTGATCGCCTATGGTCCTGGATGGCATTGTGGCTAGCAAAAGTACACAAACTAAGCCCACGTAAAATAAAATGGTGTTGCGATAAGACAATAACTATTTTAACAATTGTTTTTAGCACAGAATATTCGTTATAGATTCTCCACTTTCCAAAATCCCCAAAGTGACACAAGTCAAGTCAAATTGGGCGGCATGTACTGGTACAGTGTGTTGCTGCACCCACTACACGATGAAGCAACTTGGGATCCCAGTTGGCACTCCCCAGACAGACATGCCATCCAGTCCCACCCTCCGGAAATGACCCTCTATCTGCCGCAGCCAGATGTTACGTGGGCGACCCCTTGGCCTGGTCCAACCACTCGGGTCCCCAACAATGATGATCTTACGAGCTGGATCACCCTCTGGGAAACACGCCACATGGCCATAGTACCGTAACCGACGCTTCTTCACAATGCAGGTAATGTGCCTCATTCAGGACTCCATGAGCAAACACTCATTCGACACAAAGTCAAACCAATGGTACCCAAGGATTTTCCAGAGAGACACAGTACCAAAGGAGTCCAGTCTTCATCTCAGGTTACTGGATAGCGTCCCTGTCTTGCTATATGGTTGCGAGACATGAAGCACAAGGACTCTAATAACTTGGACCTTCGTCCTTTTGCATAGATATTGGGAGCGCCACACACCCATTTTCAGCGACCTCATGACCCCCCATGCACTCCCAATCTGTCTACTGACTTCAAAGGAGGAGTCACCAGAGACATGAATGTCACTGCCAAGGTAAGTAAACCTCTCGATAAGGTCAACAGTCTCTCCGTAAACAGACAGACTGCTGATGGCTGTGCCCAAGAGGTTATTAAAAGCCTGGATCTTGGTTTTTATCCAGGACACTCACAAGCCCAGACACTCAGACTCCTCACTCAGTCTCTCGAGCGCCCCGATCAGAGCCTCCATTGGCTTCATGAAGATCATAGCATTGTCAACAAAGTCAAAACAGTTACTTAAAAAATATCAAAAATATAACAATTGGGTAATAATTTTTATATAGATGATAAAGTACTGAGTGCATTCAACAGATAAGACTCTTCAGTTTGTTGGAAGAGCTGTGGAGCTGCTTATAGTTCCTGAAACTTGACTAAAGTTCACGTAGCAATAAAATACTATAGCATAAAAATATATTGTTTTTTTCATAGTAAGAATCAAAAAGCCAATTAAATAAATACTGTAGGCTATTTGTTTGCACTGCTGGATAGAGGAGGTAACAGATACATAAAAACCTTCAAAATGTTGTAGGGTGACTCAATATTTTGTAGGCTTGCCCAAAAACATTTTCCAGCACAGTTTTTTTTATAGTATTCTATTATAGGATTGTTTAAACATACTCATAGAATAACTACTACACTCCTCATTTTTTTTGCATAGTTTCCATTAACCACTATCAACACCCCTGCAGTTCTGAGACAAGATCATTCATCCCCTTCTTATACAAGTCTGAATACCGTAGTCACAATCACTTTTTTAATAACGTTATCATTGCTTCTAAACCAGAATAGTCTTCCCTACTTATATGATCGCGCAATACCATTTTGAAATGCCAAATGCAACTTTTCCAGGAAATGGGTTGTTACACCTTGCTGTTGTAATGAGCAAAACACTTCAAAGTAACCAAAGAATAAGAATAAGAATAAGTTGCAGAAGTTTCCTGTAATGAAGTATAGAAAATGTTAAATAAAGCCAGAAAGGTCACAGAAAACTAGAAAATAGAAATGCGTCTCCAATCTAGTTTTAAACAGTTCAATTGAAGGGGACTCCATAATATAATAAGATAGAGAACTCCACAGATGAGGTGCAGCAGCTGCAAAGCCCTGTACCCCTTAGTTTTGCACTTTGTAAGAGGGACCAGAAGAGACAACTGACCGGTAGATCTAAGCTCTCTGGATGGCTGGTGTATAACACGCAATTCATGTAAATAGACAGGAGCCTACCCATTTATTGTTTTAAAAACAAGCCGCTAACATTTAAAATCAATTCTAAAGCTAACTGGAAGCCAGTGTAAAGAGGCTAAAATTGAACATAAGCCTTTTTGCCCCAACCAATAAACAAGCAGTAGAATTCTGAACCAGCTGCAACCCGTGATCCCAGAATACAATGAGTTACAGTAATCAAGCCAAGAAAATATAAAAGCATTAGAAACCTTCTCAAGGTCCCTTAAAGATAAGAAAGGCTTAACCTTGGCTAAAAGATGAAGCTAGAAAAAGCAACTCTTGACCTCAGAATGAACTTGTATCTCAAAAGAAAGGTTGCTATTAAAAATAACCCCAAGATTCCAAACTTGAGGTTTGCAAAAGTCCAATTGAGCTTTGGCTGCAGGATCAGCTATCAGCACTTCTTATTTTGATTTAGATTGAGAAAATGGTCAGCCATCCATGATCTTTGTTCTTCAAGACAATTGTGCAGCCGATTCATTGCAGAGTTACACACAGGAATATAAACCTGCATGTCATCGACATAACAGTGAAAAGAAGCATTAAACTTCTTATGGAATGAAGATATATAGAAAATAAAATAGGACCCAAACAGGATCCCTGGAGAACACCACATTTAACAGGAGCAGTAGACGAAAAAGAAGAATTAAAAGTCACTGAAAAGTGTCTACCAATAAGATATGATCTGAACCAGTTAAGAGCAGCCCCTTTTAGGAGGGCCATCCTAACACCATGATAATGCCAAAAGCCAGATTGGTAGATCTCAAATAAATTATTGGAGTAAAGATGATCGACCAATTGATCATAAATAATTCTTTCTAATATTTTAGCTGAATGTGGAAATTGAGAAATCGGGCAAAAATTAGCTAACACTCCAGGATCTAAATCTACCTTTTTAAGACAAGGTGGCACCACCGCATGTTTAAAAAATGAGAGTACAAACCCCTCATTAATAGAACTATTTGTAATATCCAACAATAATGGGCCCAGGATTCCAAATGCCTCCAATAAAAGAAGTGGTGGAACAATAGCAAGACCCAAAAGTAGGTCTAAGTATGTCAATGCTGTGATTGTGAAACAACATCAAAGTATGTAGCCAGTTGGTATAATGCCTAGAGAGGATAGTATCGATTTTGGGGAAAAGACTGAAACTGATCACATGAATGAACAGTTCTATTTAATACCATCTCTAAATGGAGGTGAATAACCACATTAAATTGCTTTAAATAAGAGCCTGAGTTTCTTCGATTTAGAGAATACCAAATCAGAGAAGTAATCATGTTAATCATTTTTCAATTGCCTTATGTAAGTTAAACAGAGAAATCCTAAAATTCTGTACAGATACAATCAGCCTGTCTTTCTTCCACCACCGTTCAGCAATCCTACAGGTGTACCGCATTTGCCGTGTGGTGTCATTAAGCCATGGAGCAGGTCTTCCCTTTATGCAGCGTGTTTTGAGGGGAGCAATTGAGTCTAAAACTGTTTTACGTTATGAATTTAAGGCTAAGTCAGAATTGTCATTACTATCGCACTGGCCTTGCAGATTTGTCAATTTCTCAATTTATTTGTAGAGCAATAATAATAAGTGCACAAGTGTGTAATATGCAAACTATTCTGGAAAAGTACATTTTTGGCTTTGATCAGTTTGCTGCCTCATTGAATATCAGAGATGGGTTAGTTGATGAAGTTGTAAATTCTTTGGAAACATGCAAATAAAAGGGCAATTTATGTCCTAGCAATTTCCTATTGCTATACCTATGCTTACATAGCTGAAATCACTGTTATACATGTAAATTAAATTCCCTTCCTCCCTGCTTTTCTAAATATTATTAAAATTGCAAAATTTAAAATGAGAACAAACTCATGAAGCACCTTAAGTCCTGCAAGACATCAATTCACATCAGGTACATATAAAAATGCTATGTATGACTTTGGAACTTCCTAAAACAGCTGCATCTCATTATAAAGCTGAATTTTAATCCCGCAGAAGCTGACTTCAAACATTTAAACACACCTTATTCAATGAACACTTGTTCATGATGACACAACTTTGTAGTTTAACACAGTATTTTCACAAGGGAAAACTTGTCAGATATTTGATTTGTTTAGGTCATGGTTGTGGGGGATTCCAGGCTGAATACCAGGCAGAAACCATCCTGGTTCCTGGGACGTTTTAGTGTTTTTTGGCAGTGTGAGGAAAACCAAAGGTCTTGCAAATGATTATCCTCATATTTTAGCATAGCTTAACTGCTTGCTAAGCTTTTTTCTTGTCTGTCTTCTGATAATGACAGAGAATGTTTGCATTTACAGAAAAGTATTTTTTTTAGCTTTTACATTATTTACATAATACATTAAATGAGTGGAATAAAACTAAAACTGGAAATTTGCAAGCAGTTTTAAGCATGGGTCATATAGTTTGGGAAAAAAACCCATAAATACTTAATAATAATTACAATACAGCTCACAAGCTGTAGAATATAAATGAATAAAAATGTGTGTGTAATTTTAAGCCATGCAACAACCTTTCTTTACTATATTGCCATCCAGTGGACAAAATAACATCATCCTCCAAATTGGCATGTGAACAGAAAGCTGTAAACCATTATTAGAACAACCTGAAACTGAACCATTAGTTTAATCAAGTGATGGCAGTGATAGTAAATTCATCAACAGATTGCACATGCATAGTGAAATTGATGTATACAGTACCATACAACTGAACTGCTGTGACATGCCTAGTGATTTCAGTCACATAAAAGTGCCCCAGGGTGCACATGGCAAAAAAAAGGCAAAATGATTTCAATCAAGTGGAAAGACATAGAAGTCATGCTCCCTAAGCAGTGTTCACAATGCAGTATCTGTCAATGTTTACACCAGGGGAAATGCAGAAATCACTATGTCTTGTACTCTGGTAACACAATTGGCAGCATTGCTTGCGTGGATCAGTCATTGACATTTTATTCTCTTTTGAGCAAGCAACCAAAAGAATATTATAAGAGAAGTGTGCAAAGAAATGTGCTTGTACTGTCCTGATTGAGACGTTGGGCTATGCATTGGTGACTGTTTCAAAATGTATCACCCTGAGAGTGTGTACCAAATCTCATCAGTACAGCAGTGAACATACCTTCCCTACTGTATTTATGTGGAAGTTTTGTTGTTTACATGTTTTTGTTATATGTAATAATGTAATTTTTCTGGAGGTAAACATAATTCTAAGGAGGCTATGCAAAGATGTAAGATGTAAACTTTTGTATTCCTAATACTAGGAATGCCACAATTATTACAGTATTTTTTTCTATCTGCTTAAGATTGGTTTTTTTTTGTAATAACAATATCCTAAACCAATTTTTATAAATATTGATATTTGAAAATTAAAATAATAGATTCTGCTTGAAAACACTAATTTAAATGTGTGTGCATGATAATGTGAATTTCTGTCCAAATGAGTAAAAAGCATGGCAATTTTTGCACAGGAAATGTGTTTGTTTTTTCATAATGGCATGCAGAACTGTTGCATATTGGAAAACCTATTCTTGTTTTTCAGCATCTTTTTGCTAATTTTATTATTTTGTTGGTTAAGATTTTAAAAGATATTAAAAGTTTTGTGTAGTTTAATTTTCTATGACAAAATTGTACTACTGAGGAATACATGCAACTCTTTTGCCCAGAGGCAGATCCTGCCATCAGTTACTAGCTTATTGTGGTTCTAGTTACATGATTGTTGGGGGTGTGAAGTGTAGCAAAGGGATGCTATTTCTGAGTGAGAAAAAAAAGTTGGAAGACTTGAGGCATGGAAAATTTTCTCTCTTATGCACTTGCATTTTCTTATACTTCAGGATAGTACTTCTGAGGAAGGGAACACCCCATACTGTCTCTTAATACTTAAAGTATCTGCACATATTATCAAGTTAGGACACATCCCTCTGTAATAATAGATGATTATCATTAAAGGTATTTGTATAAAATATGGCACAAAGCATAATAAAAATGATTTAATTTGGTTCTACATTTATTTATTTGCCTCTAATGCTTTGAGGTAGCTCAGAACCAAATTGCAGTATTATTTTGTTTCTGATGATAATGTATGTACCACAGGGCAGTTACATTGAGTTTTTCTGGAAATATGAATTGCAATTGCTGGTGTATGCAACAAAAGCTTATATGATATTTACTTTTTAATTATTAATTGTGTTGAAAAAACACCTAATAAATCAAAAATCTAAAACCCATATTGTTGTTATTTAGGTTTGTTGTATGACACAAGTTTAAAAATAGTGACATGTTTCTATATTTTGAGATGGAATCTGTCGCAGACACCATTGTCATTTACTGATACATCTGGGATGATGAAATTAGCTTATCTTTAAAGTTAAGATTGAACATTAAATTATCTTCATACATCTGTAGTCTATTCAGCTGCTGTGTCTGTATTGTAAGTGTAAAACCTAGGTTTATATACTGTAGGGGAAAAACAATGACATTAAGCATTTATGTTGAATACATATTGAGTAATGTATTATTATCTATAATAATCTATAATGTCTTAGTGAGATCACTTTTGAAGTGCCATTCATAATATTTACCAAACACTGTAGTACAAAAATGACATAGCAACACTAGAAGCTGAGAATAGCTATAGAACACATTGACATACTGTCCTTGATCTATGTCTGTTGTTTGTAAACTTACATCAGGCCTTCAAAGTTTTCATAGCAGATGATCAATTTGATTCAACAGAGTTTCTTAAGTTAACTACTGAATGTGTACATTGAAGATGGTATTTAATACACAAACACCTTTATAGAAATGCCTAAATAGTGTATATGATCATCTGTCATTTATACAATGTTATGTTAATAAGGTAAATAAGTCATTGGAAAAAATATGTTGATTTTAAAAGTTGGCTGTATGACTAATGTCTAAATGAAAGTGGCATACATTTCCATAAAAATAGTTGATGGACAATTGTGAAGCATTTTTTTTTTCAAATGATCTTGCTAAATACTTTACTTTTTACTTTGTTAGTGCCTTAAATATAGTCAGTGAGGTATGTACTCTGAATTGGTTGCTCCTTTACACATTTATTTTGTTTAACCTCAGTTCTTTAGTATGGTCTCAACAGCCTATTCATCTGGTGTATTCCCTTCACATGCCATATATTATTGTCCAATGTCTGGTTCAGAGATGACACATTCTGCCTTTGTCTGTGTGTTTTTTTCCCCACAGACACTCCATTTTATTTCACACATCGCAATGACTTGAAGCCTAGGTTAATTGACAACTAAATTGGACCTGTGAGGGAGTGTGTTCTATTTTAGAGCTGGTTTCTACCTTGTTTTTAACTCTTTTTTGGCTCCTCTTGACTTCATAATTGGATTAAAAAATACATTTCCTTGCATATGCTATAAGGAAGAAGAGTTTCTCCACAGGTTACCCAGGGTTTGCACTTTGTCCAAAAAACAATTTTATTATTATAATATTTATTATTTAAAATTAACTGTTTTGTTTTTTTTGTTTATCCCTTGGATATTTTGCGGATTATATACTTTTTTAAAACTTGGCTGACCCCATTAAGACCATAAATAAATGCATACATTGTCACCTTATTTTAAACTTACATTTTGACTCCTGATAACTTTACATTAAGAATAAGCACAAATAACTGCCATATTTTAGTTTAAAAGTTTTTTGCATACAGTATCACTGGTGACTTTCACAGCTAACAGTATCTGGTTGAATTTGAAGCTTGATAAGATGACATTGTCATTAAATTGCCACCTACTAGATCATTATTTATATTGTATCTTATATTATTATGGAGACTACTGTCATCTACAATCCTGGTCTTGACCCTTTTGAACCCTTTATATATCACTACTTTAACCACTCCATCACTTCTAAATTGACAACCCCTCTGTACATTCTTGAAAGATTTAAACAAATTAAAACCAAAAAATGCCAGGTCTGGTGCCTCATGCATAACGCTGTGCATAGAATTCACACTATAACATGGCGTGCGGATAAAAGCAGAAATGTGCTTATGCACAGGCCAACTTCCACGTTCTTCCACTCCATAAATCCCGGTTAGCATGAAAAGTAACGCACGTGCATGCGCCTGCTGTCCCCTGCCAGACTCCTTCCAGAATGACACCTCTTTGAATATGCAAATCAATATAAATAGCCCTTAAGCTCAGCCTTCTGTGAAAAGACAATGACAAAAGCACGAGGGAAAATAGAACAATTTCAGCAAATACCAAGTGGAGGCAAGGAAAAACATACTATTTGTTGGTTTAAACAGTGGTATAAACAACAAAAGGAAGTTGATCGAGTGACATACAATGTCGGAGAAACTCGAAAGCTGAAGTTCACAAAGTCACACAGTGCCTGAAATAAAACAGAAGTTGTCACATATCAACGTCGCCGTGAAAAGGCGAGTCGTAGCCCACTGTCTGAGTGTCATATGAAAGCTTATTAGGGTACAGAGAAAAAAAAGGGCACACAGTGGGGAAAAAAAGCATGAAATGTCAACTTTAATCTCTAAATTTCCACTTTAATCACGTAGTTTATTTTGTCATTAAAGTAGAACATCATAAACTTCATCTTAAAATATTTAATTTACTAGTTTCTCAAATCCTATCTTAACTGAAGTAGCCATGTTAAATGCTTTGTGGAAATGTGCATGGCTTTACGCCAAGTTTAGGTTTTATACATCTTGATTTGAACGTGGAAACGTTCTTACGCAACATTTTTGTGCGTACACACCGTTTATACATAAGGCCCTTGGGCTGTACACTGAGTGGTAAAGAACTTCTAATCTCATGGTTTGAATGATATTCATGTGTTTGGTCAGATGTTTGAGAGTGGTAAAACAAAATTTCCTTTTTAGACTCTTCCTCTACATTTTATCTAGATAACTGGCTATCTTTTCTGCCATCACTACTGATTCAATTTTTGTGAAAAATAGGCTAGCACTTTCAAGTGTCAATGAAACAAAATGTGTCCTAATTTTTAAAATGTTAATTTTTGTTTCCCATACGTAAGAGAAAGTTCTTTTAGATGGATTTAAATATTAAGAAAGAGTAATCTTACCAGAGAGTCGCTCGAAAACATCATTAGCTATGAATAGTGCAGCTAGAGTAAGTAATATTCCTAAGAGTGTTTGTAGAAGATATTAAATCTTGCCCAAACTCTTGCAGTATTCATTGTAGATAAGTTCACTGAAGAATTTGTTTCAGAATAACCATCAACATCATGATATTGATGAAGTTTTAAAAGTGATCAGGTAAAAATATTGTAATGCTGATTATTAGTTAATGTCCCAGATCTCTAGTTGTAACATTTCAAATCAGTTATCCTCTGGCAAATGTTTTAGTTCAATCATAAGGCAATGAATTACAGTACCTTACTCTTATGGAAAAAGAGGACATTCAAAACTATAATATGTCTGCCTCTCTGACAGGAAACTGAGGCTGGTCGCTGGAAAACTTAAGCTAAATTATGACATTGTAAACTCTAGTATAAAGGTGAAGATCAAACCTGGGGCCAAGTCCAAGTATGACCATAGATATGAATGAATGTAATTTGCTAGCTTTCTTTGCTGTAATAAGGCCCCTCCGCCTCCAAATAGTTATGCAAAGTTTTCTAAAATGTAAACATTATTTATGTTTGTGAATGTGTCCTGTGGTGGACTGGCATTTGGTCTACATTTTATCACTGGCTTGTTCTCAGTACTTATAATATGGGCTCCATTCATCTGTCATGTTGCAGTGGATAATGGTTCACAAAATTAAAAAAAAAAAAAAAAACTGGCATGGTATATTAGACTCAAATGTTCTCATTGTTGCTGTTGATTACAGATATTTTAATTTTCTTATGTTTAAGTGCACTAAATCTATATCTCTAAATGCTGTATCACATCAGATGTGTTATATGTATATATAATTCAGCTAAATTTGACATTTTTGATAATACAGTACAGTACTAGCACAATATTATGTTAAGAAACATTCTTTACACTGAACAAGAGGTCAAAGAAAAAGCAAAAAAAATCAAAATCATGATTGCTTAATTTGGCCTCACTTGCCATGGAAACTGTAAAACAAATGTGGAAAATGTTTTGCCCTGGGGTCTCTTCATTGTACCAGAAAAAAAGAGACCTCCCTTAATCTGGCACACCCTACCCTAAATGAGCATCGGCTGAGGTTTTTCTTTTTTTTATGTAAGACATTTCCTCAGGGCACAGGAAGTGATGACAAGGTCAAAGAGAAAGTTTAGGTCAAAATGTCATAATTAAGTTGCTGAATAAATAGTTATTAATGCTTTCTTATGTGATCTATATAATGAGATTGTTTCAAATTTTTTTTTCAGTTCCAGCAGTTTGTCCAGATCTAGAAATCTGTCAAGACCACTCACCAATGATTTTGGGGAAAAATGTAGAAAAACAGAAAACTGCTGGTAAGGTTATAAGTTATGCTTGGTCTTGAATCACTTTTATGTAAATAATCTCATGTCAATGATTCTTGCACGAAAGTAATATATTGGGTAATTTATGGTGACACATATAATGAAGTCGCAATACTTTTACAAAACGAGAAGAATAATCAAAGCTTGCTTTGAACAGAAAAGTGTATAATGAAGTTAATTAATTTTCTGAACTCACATTACCCTTTGACTTTAAAGCTCAGGTACTAACTTTTTTTTCATAGTGGCTCAGTGCATAGTAATCAACTTTCTTAATCTCTCACAGAAATAGTAGGCTGTGGAGTTTGAATTAATGTATGTGATTTATCTATTATATTTTAAGGTGTAATTATACATTTATTTGGGACAATGTATGTTCATCTGTGTCAAATGAACGTCCGGTTTATCAGACTGTTGTGCCCCCTATGTAGAACAATGGATTATAAGCTGATAAAGAATGTGGAAAATATTTTGACAGATAATGATTAACAAAAATTTGTTTAATTCATTCTTTATTATACTGAAATATAATAGTTAAAATTCTAGCTCTGACATCATGACCTTTACCCTGTTTCTCATTATAATGTATTATATTACTGATTAATTTATTTGAACTTCCTGTATTTTTCTTTTTTTGCACATTCTTTATTACTCATTTATATCTTCTTGTGTCTTCCTTTAGGTGTGGCATTAGCTATTGGAGTGGCCCTCCTTGCCCTGGCAGCATCTTTTTTTTATTTTAGTGACTAAACACTAAAAACTACTGGCAAGCAGTAGAGACCTGAAAAAAAGCTTTGGACCAGTATTTACTTGTATAGTAATGAATACACATCAATTGTAAAACAATTAAACAGACTCCCCCACACGCACACTGATAAATACTGTTCAAGGTGTGTTCTTTTTCTTCATTTGGAGAGGTCTTTGTCAGAACTTGTTAGGAGATAGGGTGGATCTTTCTAGAAGCAAGCAATATGAAGTTAGTGTAAAAGTTGAACCCAATACTCTCCTGATTAGTGTTATATGAGTTCAAGGAAAGTTGATGTTACGTGACTGAAACAGAAAATAGAGCTAAACATGAAAAACCATTTTTTTAGCATTTTTGTGTGTGTGTTAGGGTGTGGTTGCAATTTTGCAGAGGCTGTTGTTAGTGGTGGTGAAACAGCACTAACATAAAAAGACCACAAGAATTGCTGGAGTTTTAAAAAACCTTGATATCAAATAGCACTGCAAAATAATGTAAAAAATCAGTTTATATTATTACTAAATTGTTCCTTTTACTTCCATATATGAATGTGTGACAGAACATGTAGACACCATTTTATTGGACAGCTAAACATGTAATTGTTGTCAGCCTCTGATATTGTGAATACACAGATAATTCTTTCAGTCCTATTGTAATATTTTACATTTTTTCTAGAATTTAAACTGGTAGTATTTTATCTGAATGTGCAATATAAGTTTCTTGCAAGAAACAAACCAAATAAGTCTCCAGAAGTTCATGGTAAAAAAATGTATATTTGACTAAACTCTTTATAGAAAAGATTCTTTTCAAATCCTGGAAAAAACTTATCTGCAGCTCTAAGGCATAGGTGACCATCATATGGAACACAAGAAGTTTTGGAACCTGTAGTTGAAAATATTTCCTAATAGGACCAATGTTCAGATAAAATACAGTATTTAAAATAAGGACTACTGAGATAGGCTGTAGCTGCCCGTAATCCTGAATTAGATAAAATTGGTTTTATAATGTTATTTTAAAGTAAGAACCACCAGTTTACCTAGGGTTCAAAGACTTAAAAAAGAATGAAGCTTTATTATATTAAATTAATGTCAAATTGTTTTGTAAAATCATACACCAGTAAAGGCACACTGCACAATAACATGCAGTGAATACACTTAACTTGAGCATTCATAGTTTTCATACTCTTTCTCTGTATGTTTAGCATTCGTTTGCTCAGCGGTTGATGGGCTTGCTGCTTCCTGAGCAGCTCTTCTTTTCTCCACCCTAGTGGCGCACTTTTTCTCTTCTCTCTTTAGCATCTTTTCACGTTAAAACATATTAAGTTAGTGTTTGTGTTGCAATTACTTAGTATGTTTTCCTTAATTTTTCATTTATGCTGGCACTTAAGTCTTCAATCTGCCTTAAGAATTATTTAAGATATGAAGAGGTAGGGGAAGTGATGGCAAAGATATTAGGGATGAGAACCTGTATGCATGCGCCGTATAGCTGCCCTGCTGGCTGCTGCCGAGAGTTCATTCCGCAATACCATAAAATAAAAATTAAAAGAGGAATAACCTTGGAGGTCAATCATCACCCCGAAAGCGGATAGTAGAAATCACGTAGTATATGTGTACAAACTTTCAGGTCAATAGTTCAAACGGTTTGTGAGCTACAGGTGATTTAAAATCCTGGACAGACAAACAAACAGCCACGGTAGCGTATTATATATGAAGATTTGCATATTCTGTATATTTCTCCTTAGACAGTATATACAAGCCTGCACTGTTCTTTGTACAAGTGTTCAAGTTCTAACGGTTTCACCTGTTATCCTGTTAAACACGTATCATTGTTAAGCATACAAAATGAACCTCCATTTTCTTATCTTCATCTTGTAATAGCCCAGAAAGAAAAAGTGTTATAATTTATTAAATTTTTAATAGTTTAGATATAGCATAACTTTATTCTGAAGTACAGAATATATTTTATTCATTCAAAGTAATCCTGTATAAGTGTATTTAAACTTGTTTTAGCTAAATTTAAATAATTATTCCTTCCGGTGTCTCAGTCAGCAGATTACCAATAGTAAGAAAGGCAAATTAACCAACAAATAATTAAAGCTATTATTAGGGTTTCAATAATTTATCTTACTCTGTGCCTAAAAGCAGTAACTGTTTTGAAAAATCAAGTTTTTTTTTCTTCACTCCTAATTTTATGAACTATGAATAAAGTAAATAACATTTAAAACTGATTTTAATGTACATTTAGTTTCTCATTAATTAGTATGTGATTTGTGTAATTATTGTGCATGGATAATTTGGAATATTTTTGGAATTTTTTAAACATGAATAGGTAACCATGTAAAAGCACAGTATAATATTAGTTTGATGCCTAGCCAAAAGGTATAGCAACACATTGAATAAAGTTGTAAATTTAAAAAGAGAGGGATTATTTTTTTGGCTAGAATTATTTAAATCAGTATTAAGCTGTCTGTGTTGATTTTGCACTTTCTCTTTGTGTCTACACATGTTTTCATCCGGTCACTTCAGTTTACCACCCACATCTCAAACACATTCATTTTAGGTTAAATGGTGATTTTAAACCAGCTGAGTGTGAATGTGGGTGTGTGTGATGGAGTAACATTCTGTCAACCACTAATGGCTGCATTTTATCCAGTGCTACCAGAATTGGCAAAGGGTTCAGTAAATAGTAGGATCTTTGTAACAGAGTCAAAACAATGACACATCCAAAAGTGATGTCTAGTAGCCAGAAGATGATGACACCGGTGACATTCCTTCACTCCTTTCTCTCTTTTTTATAGCAAAGGGTCAAGGATCTCTTCTAACTACTAGGGTGCTTTCCTCCTCCCAGACCTTCTTCCATACTTGTGCTGCTGTCTTTGCCCAATGCCCTTTTAGGTCACAAAGCATGCATCAGGGACCTAATGGTGGCAATTGTAGAGTGGTATATGTAGGACTCCTTCTGCTAATGCCAATTTGTTCTCGACTGAATTTGGTTAGAAGTGCATTGGGTCTATTGCTGAACATCATGATTGAAATCATCCTTACTTTGTGATGATGGGACATTCAGCACTCTTTTTCACAGTTTTCTTATGTGTGAATAGTAAACTCTCCTGCTTTTGGGGGATTTTGTCCTTCTGTTGTGTTTTACAAATATTTTTGCATTTTCTTTCTCTTTTATTTTAGATTGGCTATACTACTTTATTCAGTCTGTTCTGTTCGGTCTGCAACATCCATGTCTCTTCACATTCCTGACTGCAACAGGTGTTGTACCTTTGCTCATTATCGTCATCACCATCGTGTGCACTGTCTTATGATGTGTGCGACTATAGTTTTCCAACTGCTTTTATTATGAGAAATTCAATGAAGCTGCTCAAACGTTTTTCCTGTTTATCCACTGATGTAACTTATGATTGCATTGCACTGTCAACCACAATTTCTCTTTTATTTGGTTTTTCCTGTCACTGCAAGATTTTCAAGCTACTCTTTCCTTGGTGCATTCATTACATATTTCAGATAGTTTCCTGAATGTTGCTAACAGTTATATTCTTGCTCTGGCATTTTGGAATATTTCCTAATTTGTTACTTGGTCCTTTCATGATGTTTGGCTCATTCTCATCAAAAGCCACATCACTGCAGCTTTGAGTTTTCCCTTTTAATTATTCTCAAACTTATAGCAAATATTCTTTCACTTGATTCTACCAACACAATATGGAGATACAATCCCTCTTCATTCCTCTCCCAGTGGGTTATATCTAGCATGTCTATTATGAGCGATGCCCAAGACACCTCTTTTGGCTACCTTTGATCCAGGGAAGCAGTGGCTTTATCATGGAAATGAGTCCAGCATCTCATGCAAGAAAATCATTTCTGCCATTTGTACTTTAATAATTTTTTTCTATTTTTCTTGCTACCCAGTGCTCATTACCATTGGTAAGAATAGGGATGTAGACTAACTGGGAAACTGAAGGCTTCATCCAAGAACTCTCTGTAGCTCCTACTTCAAACCATAGCAGTTACTTGTTGGTTAGTCAACTGATCTGTTAGTCACTCATAAACAGGACACTAAGGTATTTGCTGCTTAATCTTTACCTGCTGGAAACAAGCTGTTCTATTCTGGAAGAGCACCATGATCTTAAAGTCATCCTAAATGCAATTGGCTGCAAACTGCCCCACTGCACCAAGGAAATCACAGTCTGATGAGATCAAGAGACTTAAATCATCCTCAAACTCCATGGATGCAATTCATCTGTGCCTTGATGTTCTTTTCTTGAATATTGTGAACAGCAGGGGAGATCTACCCTGCAGGTTCCCTGAAGCCCCATTCTTTTGTAGTTCTGGTCACAGGATTACACAGGTTACATGGTTTTTAGGCAGGCATCTTTCAAGTCCATACTGCTCATGTAGACAGGATTGCTTCACATGTAGGACATAATTCATATTTCTCCCAATGGATGTGAGGTAAACATATGGAAAAATGACCACATTTTGACCTACTGCAAAGTTTTGACTTTAATAGATGTCAATGGGGAGAGGAGATGCAGCATAAGCAAATTTTGTACAAATAACATATAATAAGTAATGTACAGAAAATGTACATATAGCATACTATTAGGGAGCATTGAGGGACTTCATTAACTGATTTGAAAATTGAATAATTTACATTTTTTTTCATTTTAAAGAGTTGGTTATTACATTTTTGTTTATTAAGTATTGTGGTAGTCGACCTGGACACAGACAGGCAGACACGTTCATGTCACCCACAACACATTTGTTTACACTACTATATACAAGTAATAAGTGCCACACAACCCGAAAGTCCTGGCCAACACACAACCATGCCTTCTCTCTTCAGGCCACCTCCTTACCTCTTCCAGAGGCCTCGTCATCTTCCACCCGACTCTAGTCATTGTATGAAGGGAGGCAGACCCTTTTATGCTCCTCTGGATGTGCTCCAGGTGTGTCCCAGCAATCTTCCACTGAAACGTCCCAGTGTGGCAGAAGTGCTGAGGTCCAGGGCTCCAAAGGCATAGGGGTGCCCCCTGGCAGTGACCACGGGCCCCTACAGGGTTGAGCTTCAAAGCTCTGTACCCGTGGCCCCCAAAGGTACCAGGGCAGTCACCCCCACATGGTCTGGGGAGGGCATAAGCCCTCCTCCGGTCCTCCTGGGCATCCCAGCTGGGTCACCGCCCCAGCCATCTCCGACAGTATTTTGTAACAGTGAGTCAAATAAAAAAAATAATAGAATGTCATTAACACACTTTAGTGTCTGACATTAAATACACACTTAACAGCTCTTTAAAATGTTAGGTAGTCAGAAATGTAGCCCAAATTAGGTTGTGATGGCTTAGTAGCAGCAGAATCCAATTCCAGTATGGTAAAGATGACATCGATTGGTGTGGTGCTGTAAGTTGTGGAGGGTCTGTGACTAACCATAGTTAAAATTTCTTAAATATACCATTTCTGAAAGGCAGACCTGAGGAAGGGTTAAAATCTGTTTAAGACTTGAGATAAAATTGTTGACTGCTTTGGACTATGAAAGAAAACAGGTCTGGTGCTTTGCCAATAAAAAATAAGTGTTAGATAAATTATGTATCATTGTTTTGTGCAGAGAATGGAGCTGTGACATTGTTGCTAGTGTGATGTACTGTAAATAACTACTAAGTAATTTTTCATTCTTTGGTTACAGAATAAAGCTTACATCTTTCCTTTCCAGACCTTTCTTTTGGCTTATGTTTGTCTTGTATTGGTGGTCCATTTGCCATCAGGGGATGTAAGGGATGCGTAAGAGGAAAATATTCAAGTTTAAATTCAGTGTAATTTAGAAACAGTAAACTATCAGTATTGAACGTTGCACAGAACATTACTGTTTTTGAAGATGGACAACTCCACAAATTTGCCAGTGTTTTCCATTGCAGGATTTTGAAATTTCAAAAATTTGTACAATACTCAGTAAAAATAAGGTTTCCTGGCAAATTTCTGAGAGCCGGTTTGTTTCATGCAGACAGACAGAGAGTATCAGACATGGTAATTGCAGTAGATGCTTTTCACATTATATTTGAATGCCTCTAGAAATGGTTTTGGACATTTCTCAAACTTCTTGTTAAATAATCTTTCCTTTTAGACTTCATTTTGTAACACAGTAAGTTGTGATCAAGTGCAAAGGAGAAAGGTACCTTTAAATCTTATTGTAGACATTTTCTATTGAAATGAAAGAAGATAGTACTAAAATGGGACTTTAGAATTAATATGCTGTACATTCATCCATTTCATCCATCCAAGTAGATATTGAAATTGATATGAAAGTCTGAATAATTTATTGTGGCATTATGGACAGTGTTTAGTAGTGCTACTTCACACTTTCGGGAGACTAGGCTCACATACTGCTATACTGCTGTAGCCACTGTCTGTGTGTCTGGAATCTGCACATTCTTTTCATATCTTTTTGTGTTTTTCTTCCAGAACTCCCCCCTATATCCTAGGTTAGTTTGTATGGTCTGGTACTGTATCGGTGGATGTGGGTATGTACATGAGTATGCAATTCTGTGGACTAGTGCCATTTCTGTGGTTGTTTCCTGCTTGTGCTCCTTATGCTACTGGAATATAAGTTCTGGTTTCATATGACCCTGAATTGAAATAAGTAGACTCAGAAAACAGAGGTAAAAGGTTTTATGACTACAGTATATAATATATTTTCCTATAAAAAAAAAAAAACTGCCTATCAAATTCAAGGTTATAAGGAACTGAAGTCTAGTTGCATAACAACTAAAGTAATCAGGGAAAATCTGTCACAGACCCACACAAACATACAGGCAAATTTGTTTTTACAAGAGGCAAATTTAGAGACATCAGATGCATGCAACATTACTGGAATGTGGGAGATGATTCTTAGGAGCATACTGAAGGTTTGACCCGGACTGAAAGTTGAATGCAAGTGTTGCAAAACAGCAGTGTTAGCCACTGCACCTCAGTGTTGCCCTAGCAGATAATAGCATAGCATAAATATATACTGTGTGTGTAATTTATATTGCGATGCCAATGGTGTGTACAGCTGCCCTAATCTTGACACAGACAGGCAGGACCCTGGTTTAGCACACAACACACGGTTTATTGGTCCAATCCCGCACACAATGCTCACAGAGCACAACACAGTCCATTTTCCTGCCAGTTGTTACTCCTCCACTCCTCCTCAGGCTTTGTCCTCTTCCTCCTGACTCTGGCCATTGAGTGGTGGTGACTGGCTTCTTTTTTAGGGCACTGGGAAGGAGTCCAGGTGCCCAATGAGCCCCTTCCTGCAGCACTTCCGGTTGTGGTGGAAGTGCTACCAAATAGGGCCCTGTAAACATCTAGGCTCCCCCTGGTGGTGGCCATGAGGACCAGCTGGGTTGAGCTTCCATTCTCATAACCCATTGCCCCACTGTCAGTCTGGGGGAGAAACATCATAAAATCTTAAAAAGGGTAAGGGTTCTGGCTGTTCGCCACAAAAAATATATATATATATATATATATATATATATATATATATATATATATATATGTCTATGTATATGTATGTCTAAACATTATCCTCTGATGATGGCTCAGGAATAAAAACTACTTTATGATATGTGATTCATCCTCTCCCTTTGTGGATCTCGAACTACAAATATGCAAACCGTATCACAAACCATCCATCCATCCATTATCCACCACTTATCCGAGGTTAGGTCGCAGGGGCAGCAGCCTAAGCAGGGAATCCAAGACCTCCCTCTCCCCGGCCACCTCCTCCAGCTCCTCTGGGAGGACCCTGAGGTGTTCCCAGGCCAGCCAGGAGATATTATCCCTCCAGCGTGTCCTGGGTCTGCCCCATGGCCTTCTCCCAGTGGGGCATGCCAAGAGCACCCTCCCAGTGAGGCGTCCAAGGGGCATCCTGACCAGATGCCCGAACCACCTCAACTGACTCCTCTTAATCCAGAGGAGCAGCGACTCTACTCCAAGTCTCTCCCGGATAACTGAACTCCTCACCCTATCTCTAAGGGAAAGTCCAGCCACCCTGCAGAGAAAACTCATTTCGGCTGCTTGTATCCACGATCTTGCTGTTTCGGTCACTACCCAAAGCTCGTGGCCAGAGGTGAGGGTAAGAACGTAGATCAACTGGTAAAGCCTTTTGGCTCAGTTCTCTCTTCACCACGATGGACTGTTGCAGAGCCCGCATTACTGCAGATGCCGCATCGATCTGTCTGTCAACCTCCCGCTCCATTCTTTCCTCACTCATGAACAAGACCCCAAGATACTTGAATTCCTCCACTTCTGGCAGTAATGTGTTCCCAACCCAGAAAGAGCATTCCACCTTTTTCTGGCGGTGTCCAACCTCAACAGGAAACGAGCCCGACTTATTACCGGCAATGCGGACCAAGCTCCTGCTCCTCCTGTACAGGGACTGAATGGCTTGTAGCAACGAGCCTTGTAACCCATACTGTTGGAGCACACCCCACAGGATGCTTCGAGGGACATGATTGCATGCCTTCTCCAATTCCACAAAACACATGTGGACTGGTTGGGCAAACTCCCATGCCCCCTCCAGGATCCTGGCCAGGGTGTAGAGCTAGTCCAGTGTTCCACAGCCGTGATGGAATCCGCATTTTTCCTCTTGAATCTGAGATTCGACCATCAACCAAACTCTCTTCTCCAGCACCCCTGAATAGACCTTACCGGGGAGGCTGAGGAGTTTGATCCCCCTATAGTTGGAGCACATCCTCCAGTCACCCTTCTTAAAAAGGGAGACCACCATCCCGGTTTGCCAATCCAGAGGCACTGCCCCTGATGTCCATGAGGTGTTGTAGAGATGTGTCAACCAGGACAGCCCCGCAACATCCAGAGCCTTGAGGAACCCAGGGTGAACCTCGTCCACCCCCAGGCGCCCCGCCACCTCTGAGATTTTTAACTACCTCGGTGACCTCGGCCCCTTTTATGGATGCCCCTACCGGGGTCCTCTAGCTCTGCTTCCTCTAAGGAAGACATTCTTCTGGGTTTGAGAAGATTCTCAAAGTATTCATTCCACCAGTCAATAACGTCTGCAGTTGAAGTCAACAGGGCCCTATCTTTACTGTACACATTGTTGGTGGAGCACCGCTTTCACCTCCTGAGGCGCCTGATGGTTTGCCAGAATCTTCTCGGTGCCGACCAAAAGTCGTTTTCCATGGCTTCCCCAAACTCCTCCCATGCCAGAGTTTTTTCCTCTGCAACAACCGATGCCACCACACGCTTGGCCTGCCGGTACCCTTCAGCTGCCTCTGGAGTCCCACTGGTCAACCAGACCCGATAAGACTCTTTCTTCAACTTGAAGGCCTCTCAAACCTTAGGTGTCTACCACCGGGTTCATAGATTGCCTCCACGAGAGGCACCGACAACCTTGCAGCCACAGCTCTGTTCTGCTACTATGACAATGGAGGCTCAGAACATGGCCCATTCAGACTCAATGTCCTTCGCCTCCCTCAGAATGAGGTTGAAGTTCTGTCGGAGATGGCAGTTAAAGATTTTTCTGACCGGTTCCTCCGCCAGACGTTCCCAGCAGACCCTCATTATACATTTGGGTCTGCCTGGTCTGTCCGGCAGCCTCTCCCACCATCTGATTCAACTTACTGCTGTTGGGCTGTTGGGGTCAAAGGTGGCCAGAGGGGTTTAAAAGGAGGGCAGAGGGCTGTTCCACGAAGCGAGCTAACCTCAAAATCCAGGTTTATTTCGATAATCCTGTCTTAATTTCTCCAAATTCGGTTCCACGAACGAGGCTAACCTGAAGCTCCGCTTAATTACTATGCCAACATATGCTCTTGGACAAGCCTGCTCCGTGGCAGGTTAGTTGTGAAGCTTAGCTTAGCTTAGCTTGATGAATATGATTGGACAAGCCATGTGATGTCACAGCACGACATTCTGCGGGGCTGGGATTATTTTGCCCAGAGGGGACTGGGCGCTCTCTTGGTCTGGAACCCCTACAGATTTTATTTTTTTCTCCAGCCTTTGGAGTTTTTTTTTGTTTTTTCTGTCCACCCTGGCCATCGGACCTTACTTATTCTATGTTAATTAATGTTGACTTATGTTTATTTTTTATTGTGTCTTCTATTTTTCTATTCATTTTGTAAAGCACTTTGAGCTACATTTTTTTGTATGAATATGTGCTATATAAATAAATGTTGATTACCACCAGGTGATGATCAGCTGACAGCTCAGCCCCTCTCTTCACCCGAGTGTCCAAGCCATAAGGTCGCAGATCCAATGACATGATTACAAAGTCGATCATCGAGCTGCGACCTCGGGCATCCTGGCGCCAAGTGCACTTATGGACACCCTTATGCTCAAACATGGTGTTCGTTATGGACAATCCATGACCAGCACAGAAGTGCAACAACTGAACATCACTCGAGTTTAGACCAGGGAGGCCGTTCCTCCCAGTCACACCACTCCAGGCTTCACTGTCATTGCCAACGTAGGCGTTTAAGTATTCCAGCAGGACAATAGAGTCTCCAGGAGCTGCGCCTTGCAGCGCTTCTTCCAGGGACTCCAAGATGGCTGGGTACTCCGAACTGTCGTTTGGCGCATAAGCACAAACAACAGTCAGAGTCCTTCCCCCAACTCGAAGGCTTAGGGAAGAAACCCTCTCATTCAATGGGGAGAACCCCAACGTGCAGGCCTCAAGCCGGGGGGCCATAAGCAACCCACCCCTGCTCAACACCTTTCACCCACAGCAACTCCAGAGTGGAACATAGCCCAGCCCCTCTCAAGGGGAATGGTTCCAGAGCCCAGACCGTGTGTAGAGGTGAGCCCGACTATATCTAGCTGGTACCTCTCAACCTCTCGCACCAGTTCAGGCTCCTTCCCCGCCAGAGAGGTAACATTCCATGTCCCAAGAACCAGTTTTGGCAACCGAGGGTCAGAACGCCAAAGTTCCCTCCTTCGGCCACCACCCATATCACATTGCACCCGACCCCTATGGCCTGTCTTGCAGGTGGTGAGCCCACAAGGGCGTATCACAAACCTTATATATATCTGATAGAATGGATACTGTTTTATACTGTTCTATCTATAAAGATCACCAGAAACCCAAAAGTACCTTTATTTTTGTCTTAAATACAATATTGTTCATGTAATAAGCATTTGGGGAATAAATAATTTCAAATATGTGAAAAGGGAAAGATAATTTCAAAAATATACTCTGTTTCCAGGTAAACTTTACCATGGTTATCATGCATATCTGGAAAAAGTAGAACACCAGTACAACCATTGTATGTAATTCTGTGCATATACTATTTCTATAATTACAGTATTTGTGTTTTTCCAGGTTAAATTTCAAATTTACCATCATGTTTGCACAGTCCAATGAGATTATCAATAGCAAGTCTTCCTCAGACTAGTGACAGTAATATAATACAACTTGTATTTTGCAGGGGCTACATAATCAATGAGCAATTGTTTTTATCTAAAGCCTAATGCTGGCCGAGAAACACCATCACCTCACAAAAGATGACAGAAACAAAAACACCCAGTCATTGAGAAAAAAAACAGCACTCAGCTTTTAATGTTGGTTTAAATGGAGACAAACAGTTTTGATGGCAACACATCCGCATCATCAAAGTAGAGTCTCTGCTGTAGCAGGAACAAAAACATGTGTCTTGTCTAAGGCTAACGCTTTGTCTTTCTGGTTGTTTTCAGGTGACTTGGTTGTGAAAAAGGACCATAGGATGAAAGGTTCTAAGCCTTCCAATAATAGAGAGCTTGGATGTTAAACCATGATGACAAGCAGATGGCAGCAATTGGGTAATCCCTTGTTCAAACTGAGTTTACATAATATCCAGTAGGTGATACAACTCCTTATATATTCCCATGTAAAAATAAATTCTAGCAATTTCTTTGCCTGCAGTCTGTAATGCTGTTTTCTAGTTTCTTCTCTCTTGATAATTATATTTCAAAACTGTATACAACTGTACAACATATTGTGCTTCATATTCTTAGTACAAGCTAAGCTACTTTTAAACTTGTAAATGCAAGTCAAATCTATGTGGAAATATTAAGACATAAAATCCAACATCATACATTGAATACAACATTATATACAGTCATATGAAAAAGTCTGGGAACCCCTCTCAGCCTGCATAATAATTGACTCTACTTTCAACACAAAAGATGACAGTGGTATGTCTTTCATTTCCTAGGAACATCTGAGTACTGGGGTGTTTTCCAAACAAAGATTTTTAGTGAAGCAGTATTTAGTTGTATGAAATTAAATCAAATGTGAAAAACTGGCTGTGCAAAAATTTGGGTACCTTTTAAATTTTGCTGATTTGAAAGCATGTAACTGCTCAATACTGATTACCTGCAACACCAAATTGGTTGGATTAGCTCGTTAAGCATTGAACTTCATAGACAGGTGTGTCCAATCATGAGAAAAGGTATTTAAGGAGGTCAATTGCAATTTGTGCTTCCCTTTGACTCTCTTTAGAAGAGTGACAGACAGCATGGAATCCTCAAAGCAACTCTCAAAAGATCTAAAAGCCAGCATTGTTCAGTATCATGGTTTAGAGGAAGGCTGCAAAAATCTATCTCAGAGGTTTAAACTGTCAGTTTGAACTGTAAGGAATGGAATCAGGAAATGGAAGGCCACAGGCACAGTTGCTGTTAAACCCAGGTCTGGCAGGCTAAGAAAAATACAGGAGCGGCATATGCGCAGAATTATGAGAATGGTTACAGACAAACCACAGATCACCTCCAAAGACCTGCAAGAACATCTTGCTGCAGATGGTGTATCTGTACATTGTTTTACAATTCAGAGCAATTTGCACATAGAACATCTGTATGGCAGGGTGATGAGAAAGAAGCCCTTTCTGCACTCACGCCACAAACAGAGATGCTTGTTGTATGCAAATACTCATTGGGACAAGCCAGATTAATTTTGGAACAAAGTGCTTTGGACTGATGAGATAAAAATGGAGTATCTGGTCATAACAAAAAGTGCTTTGCATGGCTGAAGAAGAACACAGCATTCAAATAAAAACACCTGCTACCTACTGTCAAATTTGGTGGAGGTTCCATCATGCTGTGGGGCTGTGTGGGCTAGTTCAGGGACTAGGGCCCTTGTTAAAGTCGAGGGTCACATGAATTCAACCCAACATCAACAAATTCCTCAGGATAATGTTCAAGCATCAGTCACATGGTTGAAGTTACGCAGGAGTTGGATATTCCAACAAGACAATGACCCAAAACACAGTTCGAAATCTACAAATGCATTCATGCAGAGGGAGAAGTACAATGCTCTCAAATGGCCATCACAGTCCCTTGACTTGAATATCATGGAAAATCTATGGGTTGATTTGAAGCAGGCTGTCCATGCTCGGCAGCCATCAAATTAAACTGAACTGGAGAGATTTTGTATGGAAGAATGGTCAAAAATACCTCCATCCAGAATCTAGACACTCGTCAATGGCTGTAGGAGATGTCTAGAGGCTGTATTGATGTAATATCTCAGGTGGGGTGCCCAAATTTATGCACCTGTCTAATTTTGTTATGATGCATATTGCCTGTTATTCCAATAAACTTAATATCACTGCTGAAATACTACTGTTTCCATAAGGCATGGCATACAGTATATTAAAATGAAGTTGCTACTTTGAAAGCTCAGCCGATGATAAACAAAAATTCAAAGAATTAAGAGGGGTTCCCAAACTTTATCATATAACTGCATA
Source organism: Polypterus senegalus (assembly GCF_016835505.1). Lineage (NCBI taxonomy): Eukaryota > Metazoa > Chordata > Cladistia > Polypteriformes > Polypteridae > Polypterus > Polypterus senegalus. The sequence goes on from NC_053167.1 coordinate 77,606,483, forward strand.
CTGTAGAATGAAGAGACAATAAAGATTATCAAAGTTTTGAAAACAAAGAAAAAGTACAATAAATGTTAAAACTTTTTTTTATAGATTAGTCATGAATGGACTGAAGTCAAGATGAAGATGAAGTCAATTTTGAGGTTAGAGGCAGAAGTGACAGGTTCAGAAGACAGGAAGTCAGAAGTAATGCCATCGATTCTCCGTCTGTCAATCATCCACTTAGCAGAGAAAGGATGATTGAGAGAGGTATTACGTGACAGCGCCGCCAGTCCCTAACTTGGAGTGTAATTATCAATCTGTGATCCCTGAAGTAGTCTCCCATGCACTCATGTGTGATTATATATTTCATAATATATAGTGTATACTACTCAAACAAATGAAGGGAACACTTAATCGTCACAATCTTCACCAGTTCAGTTAAGCTTCAGGAATATCAATCGGTTCAGTTAGGAAGCATAAATGGTTGTGAATCAACACTTGCTTTGGTGCAAATGAAAGTGACAACAGGTGCACTGAAGAGGCAACAGTAAGACAATATGGAAAAAGTGAATGATTTTGCAGTTAGTGGCCATAGATAGTTGATCTCTCCTTATCTTTCTATTTTTGTCTAAGGTTTTGGAAAAGGTTGTTTTGGTTCAGCTTCAGGATCATCTCAAAAAATTCAATTTGTTTGAAAAATTTCAGTCTGGTTTCCGAACTTCTCACAGCACAGAGACAGCCCTGATTAGAGTCACCAATGACCTCCTGATGGCTGCTGACCATGGCTCTCCATCACTCCTTATCCTTCTGGGCCTTACAGCGGCATTTGATGTGGTAGATCATAATATTCTCCTTCATCATCTTCATTATACAATTGGACTTTCTGGCATTGCTGGCATTATGCAGTTAAATGACCACCTCAATAAACATGCTATTCTTGATACTTTTCAGTCAGGCTTCAGAACAAATCACAGTACAGAAACTGCACTTGTTAAAGTAGTAAATGACTTGCGGGTAAATGCAGACAGAGGCCATTTATCTGTTCTCATCCTCTTAGATCTGAGTGCTGCATTTGACACCATTGATCATAATATTCTTAGAAATCGCCTTAGTCAATGGGTGGGCCTCTCTGGCAGTGTCTTAAATTGGTTTGAATCCTACCTGGCAGGGAGAAAATTCTTTGTGAGTTGTGGTAATCAAATCTCAAAGACACATGATATCCGATATGGTGTTCCACAAGGCTCTATCCTGGGTCCGCTGTTATTCTCAATCTATATGCTTCCGTTAGGTCAGATTATCTCAGGTTACAATGTGAGCTACCACAGCTATGCTGATGACACACAGCTGTACTTATCTATAGCACCTGATGACTCCGACTCTTTCGATACACTAACACAATGTCTTACTGGTATTTCTGAATGGATGAATAGTAATTTTCTCAAACTAAATAAAGAGAAACTGAAATTTTGGTAATTGGCAATAATGGATTCAGCGAGGTTATTAGAAATAAACTTAATGCACTAGGATTAAAAGTTAAGACGGAAGTAAAAAATTTAGGGGTAACCGTTGACTGTAATCTGAATTTTAAATCGCATATTCATCAGACCACTAGGACAGCATTTTTCATTTAAGAAACATAGCTAAAGTTAGACCTCTTATATCATTGAAAGATGCTGAGAAATTAATTCACGCTTTTGTTTTCAGTAGACTAGATTACTGTAACGCACTCCTCTCAGGACTACCCAAAAGACATAAATCATTTGCAACGAGTGCAGAATGCAGCTGCTAGAATCCTAACTGGGAAAAGAAAATCCGAACACATTTCTCCAGTTTTGATGTCACTACACTGGTTGCCTGTGTCATTCAGGATTGACTTTAAAATACTGCTTATGGTTTATAAAGCCTTAAATAATCTCGCTCCATCTTATATATCGGAATGCCTGACACGTTATATTCCAAATCGTAACCTTAGATCTTCAAATGAGTGTCTCCTTATAATTCCAAAAGCTAAACTTAAAAGAAGTGGTGAGGCGGCCTTCTGCTGCTATGCACCTAAAATCTGGAATAGCCTGCCGATAGGAATTCGCCAGGCAAATACAGTGGAGCAATTTAAAACACTGCTGAAAACACATTACTTTAACATGGCCTTTTATAACTTCACTTTAACATAATCCTGATACTCTGTATGTTCAATTCTTCATAATAACTATTCATGGTGGCTCTAAAATCCGTACTGACCCCTACTCTCTCTTCTGTTTCTTTTTCCGGTTTCTTTGTGGTGGCGGCCTGCGCCACCACCACCTACTCAAAGCATCATGATGCTCCAACAATGATGGACTGAAAGCCAGAAGTCTACGTGACCATCATCATCAGGTCCTTCCATGAAAATATGATGATTTATGTTAGGTAGAATGCCCAGAGGGGACTGGGCGGTCTCTTGGTCTGGAACCCTACAGATTTTATTTTTTTCTCCAGCTTTTGGAGTTTTTTTTTTGTTTTTTCTGTCCACCCTGGCCATCGGACCTTACTCTTATTCTATGTTAATTAATGTTGACTTATGTTTATTTTTTATTGTGTCTTCTATTTTTCTATTCATTTTGTAAAGCACTTTGAGCTACATTTTTTTGTATGAATATGTGCTATATAAATAAATGTTGATTGATTGATTGATTGATTGCTTTCGAGTGGTTCGAGTCCTATTTTACAGACAGGACTGAGTATGTGGCCTTAGGGGATGCTAAATCTCATACCCACACTGTCACCTGTGGAGTTCCACAAGTATCAGCCCTTGGACCGACCCTCTTTAATATCTATATGCTACCCCTGGGTCACATCATCCGCAAGCATGGAGTTTCATTCCATTGCTATGCTGATGATACACAGCTCTATGTGAGACTGAATTCGACTTCTCTTACACCTCCATCAACTTTTTCCTCTTGCTTGGATGAGATTGAGGCCTGAATGTCCAAGAACTTCCTCAAGCTGAACAGCACTAAAACTGAAGCTCTTTTAATTGGCATCCCCATCAACATCAACTCCCCTTCTGTTACAAATCTGGGTGTCAAGTTAGACTCCCATCTGTCATTTGATATACAGTACAGGCCAAAAGTTTGGACACACCTCCTCATTCAATGTGTTTTCTTTATTTTCATGACCATTTACATTGGTAGATTCTCACTGAAGGCATCAAAACTATGAATGAACACATGTGGAGTTGTGTACTTAACAAAAAAAGGTGAAATAACTGAAAACATGTTTTATATTCTAGTTTCTTCAAAATAGCCACCCTTTGCTCTGATTACGCTTTGCACACTCTTGGCATTCTCTCGATGAGCTTCAACAGGTAGTCACCTGAAATAAAACCATGGCCTACTAGAGAGCCTAAGAACACAGCAGATTGTGGGCTGTTTTAAGAAACAGCTAAAGATGTTTCTATTTAGGAAAGCTTATTAACAAGAATGCTATAATTATTGTTGTTTATCTCTGTTTTTATCTTGCCTTGCCTTTGTTTAATCTTTTTATGTTGAACTTTAAGATTTACTGCTAATGTAAAGTGCCCTATAAATAAAATGCATTATTATTATTATTATTATTATTATTATTATTATTATGTTTCCTGACTGATTCTTCTCTAGGCAGGTACTGCCTCTTGTTACCAGGAGTGATAAGAACACTAGCAAAATGCAAGACTAGAGAAGAATTTGTATTTCTTTGAATTTAATGTAAGAACTTATTATTTATTTATTTATTTTGGTTTTGGATGTCTTACAGTGATATTATTGCATACTTTGCAATGTTTACCTCATATATATTTAGATGAATGAATGTATCTAATATCATTATTATTGGCTGTTCCAATCAAAATATGTTCGTCTGCATGTACAATAATTACAAAATTTCTTTATTTGAAGAAAAAAAAATTCCAACAGTCCTATGGAATGGATTCCAGCCATTCCAAGGACAACATCTGCAGCATATAAAGCAAAGGACATTTTCTATAGCAGACACATTGAGTGTTTTAATGGAGAAGTGCTTCAGAATGCAGGAGAATCTGTTGGAATGTGGTTTCTGTAACATTGCGTGCAGAGTGTAGGACAGAAGACATAACATATTAAAGTAATCTAATGTGCACGTAGTACTTTTCCATCTATGATTTGTTATGTTATTAACACACTGATTAAAATTGAAGGCTCCACTGTAATCATCAAGCAAAATAAGAAATGCACACATACAGTACAAACACATTGTGGTATTTGCTTAGTAATGAGCAATTACAGTATACTTTTGAGAAATGTGGAAGCCTCTTAAGCCAATTATGGTGATGACACCCAACATTATCACTTACTTTCACTAGTTTTGATCACCTGATGTCAAAGTGGGCTTAGAAAAATCCTTCAAAATGCCTCACCTTAACATATTCAGTTTAAAAGTCTACTATTAAATGTGAATCATATAACAACGCAACCTGTGATTATAAAATTTCATGCGACCACTGATATTGCCTGTGCTCGTCTAACAGTGTTTTCTAGTATCAAGCAGTTGTTTTAAAGCCACCAAATTAGAAGTGACTCACTGAAAGCATTTCCTCTACCTTTATTATTTGTTATCCATGGACAAGGTTACAAATGATCTTCTTAGGGACTGAAAAAAATGTTATGTGTAAAACATAACATTCTCACGCATTCTTGATCCAACTCAGTTTTGCAGGGTGTCCAAGCCTATTCTTCTCCTGTGGGACAGGAGCCAGGTCTGGAAGGAGTGCCAGTCAATCTGCTCACACACACACCCACCCATGGATCCAATTTTGAGTTGCCTTTTTTGGAATGTAGGAAGAAAACTAAAATATCCAGAGTTACACCTGGCCTGTCTAATCTACTGGGGTGTTGGATCTATGTGGCAGCAATGCTTGCCCACTGTGCTACTTTTTCTGCCTCTGTGTCAGGAGGGATTTGATTTCTCTAAACACATGTATAATGAATCTCAGCTCGTTAACCACAAGAGAGTAGATCCTTGAGAATATTGTAAATGTGTAAAGAAATTCAATCCATGGTGATACCTGGTTAAACAGATGGAACAAAATTACCAATCCATTATCCAACCTGCTATATCCTAACTACAGGGTCATGGGGGTCTGCTGGAGCCAATCCCAGCCAACACAGGGTGCAAGGCAGAAAACAAACCCTGGGCAGGGTGCCAGCCCACCGTAGGGCACACACACACACACACACACACTCCCACACACACAAGAACACACTAGGGACAATTTAGGCAAAATTACGTAAACCCAGCAATCTTTTCTAAATCCTCACTAGGGAAACCGTTCATACTTTCAGCAAAGAAGCATATCCTACTGTGCATCTTTTCCTGGTTCCTTTCACAGTGGGCTGTGTCAGGTACAACCCCCCTCCTCTCTAGATGCCCAAACCTCTTTAACTGCTGCCTCTTAATTTGAAGCAGCATCTTCACTCTAAACATTTCCTAGACCATCAAAATCGTCTCCTCTTACCAAAAAGTGAGCTAACATTACTGTAGATGAACCTCACTTTATCTTCTTGTGCTTGCAGTTATCTTGGTCAATCAAAGCACTGTGGAGATCAATAATTTAGACTATCCAGTACATAAAGAGCTTTGTCTAAGAATATAGCTCAAACATCTCTGCCACTGTCAACTGCTAAGGTACTGCTGCCGCACCCCCAATCTATCAATCTGCCTAACAGTCTGCTTTACTCTTGCATATGAACAAGACCCTGAAGTATAAAATCTACCAGCTCACCTATATATATCAATCTCACCTTTCTTGGGAGACATCCATAACCTCTAATCTGGAGATGGTGATTTTCATTCTGATCTCTTCATACTTGGTCGTCAGCCGTTAAAGTGACCATTAAGCAGCCTCCTCATCCACAACAACAATATGACTTTGCAAATAAAGCAACCAAATGGTGCATGACATTCACTCCAAATTCCCATATATTCAGATTTTCAGTTTTGTGTAGTTATTTAATGTCAGGCCAGAAACATTAAATGTGCGTAAAGCGTATTGGTGGTATAAATATTTCAATTCAGGAATAAAGAGTCCATCTTTTCTTTGCCAAAATGGAATCCACTTGCAGGTCAAATTCAGCTAGTTGTCAAAGGTTAGTCAAAACTAGGCTGACCTGCCTTTTAAGTTGACCACTTCTTAAGGCAATTCAATATGTAGATCAATTTGATATTTTATACAAACTCATTCATTTGGTTATATTGCATTTGAGCGGTATTACTTTAATACTCGTAGTTTCTGTTATTTTTGTGATGAAATTTAAACTTTTTTTCTATATTGAGGTCGCCCTTTTGAACCCCCCTGCTATTTACTACGCGGTGAGGCATTTGTACTCCATCATCATTAATTATTTCCAGAGACATAATTTTGTCTATTTTTCCAGCGCATCGCGCACAAAAGCAAGGGAACGATGTGAGCAGAGTTCTGGTGCTCCCATCATGTCGCTTCGTACCGCAAGCTGCAAGTAGTAAGTCTGTGATAAGCGGAATACCGCTACGCTTTCCACTCTCGGGGACGGAAGGACAATCCCGACCGCTTTTATATAGTAAGAAAGAAGAAGAAGATATCGCACAGTCTGGAGTAGAAAATCATCTTTTACCTGGAAAAACGAAACTACAAATCCCATCGTGGACAGGGCGTGTATGAAACTCCGCGCCTGCGTGGCACTCACGGGACGGAAGGACACCCGACCGCTTTTATATAGAAGGATAATACAGATTTTAACATATCTTTTAAATATTCCTTTTTTGAGGCAATGGGTTTGTTTTTAGGATGGTACAAGTGGTGATGGTCTCAGCATTTATGCCTCATTGCTCAAGGGACACCACCCATGTCTGCATGTTTTTATGTAGTCCAGTTTTCATTCAACATTTCAAAGACAGGTGACTGAAGTTAGTTTTTGACTCTGATTTGGATTCATGTGAGTAGATCTTTTTAATGGACTGGTACCCTAATCAGGCATGTCCTTGTGTCAAATACTGCCGGGATGAGATTGGTCCCAGGTATTCTGAATTGGGTTAAGTGGGATTGAAAATTGTATGTTGTTTTATTTTCCTTTTTATGGGGTGGGAGAAGGTGGGTTTCTATAAGAGAATGTGGGTTTATATTAGAATATTTATTGGCTTTTAATTCATTTTAATCGTTCAAATAGCTGAAAGTGTAAATTTCATCTGTGAGGCACACCTTATCTTAAATTAAAATATATACTATATTAACAACCTGAGTTCTAGGAATTCCTTGAGAACAATTTGATAAATATTGCAATCTATGAAAATAATGCCAGCATAGTAAACCAAATAGAAGGTGCTTTCAGTAATACTGTATTTAATCCTAGATATTATGGATGGATTCACCATAAAAGATGACTCATTGCTGCATGAAATCAGCACACAGGCTGAATCCAGTTAAAAGCTGCACTTCCTAACTTTAACCAGTTTTGACATCGAAGTTTTTTTAGTGATAATTGTTATTTCCCAACTACTAATTAAGCAGTTCATTGCTGACTACTATGCGTGACAATTTCTGGGTGCTTCTAGTGTTTACCCAGCACGTGAATGTCTTTACAAAAAAAATGTATATGATTTGATTTTGTACAATATGCAAGCACGCAACTCTCAGGAGCAAAGCAAGTCTTACTGATAATTTTTTGAGTATCTTATTTAGTTGTATTTTCACTTCAGTGGAGTACTATGCAGCATATTATTGCAATTTAAGCAAAAAGCAAAATTGGAAATCAGTAGCTTTAAACACATTCCATTACTGTAACAACAGTAAAAGATTATTCATTTTCATCATTTCTTTTAATTTATTACTTCACAGAAGCCTAGAACATTTTTTGAGCAGTTATTTTTTTCAGAAGGATAAGATTTAACTATGGTACAATAAAACAAATCACCATTTTACAGACTGAGCATTTCCAGCTAACCATGGTGAAGTTTCATCTTATTCATTGCATGTTCACTTAGCTTCCAGAAGTGCATTTAAATGTTTGCTTTATGTATAACCTGGTGGAGAGCTTCTAAATGAAAATTATTTATACTATCCATCCATCCATCTTCTGATTCCTCCTCTTCCATTAGAGGCTTGTAAGGGACTGGACCTTATTATAGTGTCACCCAAGACCATTGCATGGTATACTCAAGTGTACAACTACACCTACTCATCCATCCACTGCTTTTCCAACTAACTCTAACCATCTTTTCCAACTAACTCTAACCATCAATAGGTTCTGGGTCAAGCATAAGAAGCAACACAGCATTCATCATGTGAGACAATCATAGCAGGTATCTCTAATCAACTTACAAGTATGTCTTTGCAATCTGGAAAGAAACTATCACTGCTGCTGTTAATTACAGTACACTTCTGGTTTTGGTTTTGCATAATGTCTGTAGAGTAAATATGTAAATATGATCAATGTGTAGTACCATATAATGAATGTGTAGTACCATATAAAGTGTCAATTATATAGCAGGATTCATTTGCAAAAACTGTGAAATATAAATTGAACTATGCCAAACACAGCTTATTACCACAAGAACATATACCAGCCACGATACAGTGGTGGAAAGTTGGTGATTTGCAATCATAGGACTAGAATATCTCAAAATCATTTGAATATATAATAAAGCCAATTAGCCTAACAAGCTCTCCAATTCCATTCACTTAGACTCTCTAAAGAAACATCAGGTCGAGTTTTGAAGGTCCCTAAATTCCTACACTCTACTATGCTACTTAGTAACTTTTACCATGTTTATGTGGTACTTTATGTGAAGAAAACCTTTCTAACATTTGTGTAATATTTACCCTTAATAAGTTTCCAACAAAACCTCCTATGAAGAATAAAAAATTTGGATGGCGTTTTGCCTCGCACGGACGCGGGTCACTGGGGCCCCCATCTGGAGCCAGGCTTGGAGGTGGGGCTCGATGGCGAGCGCCTGGTGGCCGGGCCTGCATCCATGGGGCTCGGCCAGGCACAGCCTGAAGAGGCAACGTGGGTCCCCCTTTTAATGGTCTCATCACCTATGGGAGGGGCCAAGGAAGTCGGGTGCAGTGTGAGTTGGGTGGTGGCTGAAGGCGGGGACCTTGGCAGTCCGATCCTCGGCTACAGAAGCTGGCTCTTGAGACATGGAATGTCACCTCTCTGAAGGGGAAGGAGCCTGAGCTAGTGCGCGAGGTTGAGAGGTTCCGGCTAGATATAGTCGGGCTCACCTCAACACACAGTTTGGACTCTGGAACCAATCTCCTTGAGAGGGGCTGGACTCTCTACCATTCTGGAGTTGCCCCTAGTGAGAGGTGCCGAGCGTGTGTGGGCATACTTATTGCCCCCCGACTTGGAGCCTGTTCGTTGGGGTTTAACCCAGTGGAACAGCAGTTTGGAATACCCACCCTTTTTGGAGTCCCTGGAGGGGGTGCTAGAGGGCATACCTTCTGGGGACTCCCTCGTCCTGCTTGGAGACTTCAGTGCTCACGTGGGCAATGACAGTGAGAAATGGAAGGGCGTGAAAGGGAGGAATGGCCCCCCCGATCTGAACACGAGCGGTGTTTTGTTATTGGACTTCTGTGCTCGTCATGGATTGTCCATAACGAACACCATGTTCAAGCATAAGGGTGTTCATATGTGCACTTCGCACCAGGACACCCTAGGCCTCAGTTCGATGATCAACTTTGTAGTCGTGTCGTCGGACTTGTGGCCACATGTCTTGGACACTCGGGTCAAGAGAGGGGCGGAGCTGTCACCTGACCACCACCTGGTGGTGAGTAGGCTTCGATGGTGAGGGAGGATGCCGGTCAGGCCTGGTAGGCCCAAACCTGTTGTGAGGGTCTACTGGGAACATCTGGCATAGCCCCCTGTCAGAAGTAGCTTCAACTCCCACCTCCGGCAGAACTTCGACCACATCCTGAGGGAGGTGGGGGGCATTGAGTCTGAATGGGCCATGTTCCGTGCCTCTATTGTTGAGGCAGCTGACTGGAGCTGTGGGTGTAAGGTAGTCGGTGCCTGTCGTGGCAGCAATCCCTGAACGCGTTGGTGGACACCGGTGGTGAGGGATGCCGTCAAGCTGAAGGAGGAGTCTTACAGGACCGTTTTGTCCTGTGGGACTCTGGAGGCAGCTAATAGGTACCGGCAGGCCAAGCGGAATGTGGCTTCGGTAGTTGCTGAGGCAAAAACTCGGGTGTGGGAGGAGTTTGGGGAGGCCATGGAGAATGACTTTCGGACGGCTTCAAGGAGATTCTGGTCCACCATCTGGCGTCTCAGGAGGGGGAAGCAGTGCAGTGTCAACACTGTATATGGTGGGGATGGTGCACTGCTGACCTCGACTCAGGACGTTGTGGGTTGGTGGGGGGAGTACTTTGAAGACCTCCTCAATCCCATTAACATGCCTTCCAATGAGGAAGCAGAGCCTGGGGACTCAGAGTTGGGCTCCCCCATCTCTAGGACTGAGGTCACCGAGGTGGTCAAAAAACTCCTTGGTGGCAGGGCACTGGGGGGGTGGATGAGATACTCCCAGAGTTCCTTAAGGCTCTGGATGTTGTAGGACTGTCTTGATTGACACACCTCTGCAACATCCCATGGACATCAGGGACAGTGCCTCTGGATTGGCAGACTGGGGTGGTGGTGCCCCTTTTTAAGAAGGGAAACTGGAGGGTGTGTTCCAACTACAGAGGGATCACACTCCTCAGCCTCCCAGGAAAAGTCTATTCAGGAGTCCTGGAGAGGAAGGTCTGTCAGATAGTTGAACCTCGGATTCAGGAGGAACAGTGTGGTTTTCATCCAGGTGGCGGAACAATGGACCAGATCTACACCCTTGGCAGAGTCCTGGAGGGTGCATGGGAGTTTTCCCATCCAGTCTACATGTGTTTTGTGGACTTGGAAAAGGCGTTCGACCGTGTCCCTCAGGGAATCCTGTTGGGGGTGCTCTGGAAGTATGGGATACCGGACCCCCTGATAAGGGTTGTTCGGTCCCTGTACGACCGGTGTCAGAGCTTGGTCCGCATTGCTGGCAGTAAGTCGAACCTGTTTCTGGTGGGAGTTGGACTCCACCAGGACTGCCCTTTGTCACGGATTCTGTTCATAACTTTTATGGACAGAATTTCTAGGCACAGCCAGGGCGTTGAGAGGGTCTGGTTTGGTGGGCTCAGGATTCGGTCACTGCTTTTTACAAATGATGTTGTCCTGTTTGCTTCATCAGGCCGTTATCTTCAGCTCTCTCTGGGTCAGTTTGCAGCTGAGTGTGAAGCGGCTGGGATGGGAATCAGCACCTCTAAATCTGAGACCATGGACCTCGGCCGGAAAAGGGTGGAGTGCCCTCTCAGGGTTGGAAGCGAGATCCTGCCCCAAGTGGAGGAGTTCAAGTTTCTCGGGGTCTTGTTCACGAGTGAGGGAAGAATGGAGCGTCAAATCGACAGGCGGATCGGCACAGTGTCCACAGTAATGCGGGCCCTGCGTTGGCCTGTTGTGGTGAAAAAGGAGCTGAGCCATAAGGCAAAACTCTCAATTTACCAGTCGATTTATGTTCCTACCCTCACCTATGGTCATGACCTATGGGTAGTGACCAAAAGAACAAGATCGTGAATACAAGCTGCTGAAATGAGTTTCCTCCGCAGGGTGTCTGGGCTTTCCCTTAAAGATAGGATGAGAATCTCAGCCATCCGGGAGGGGCTCAGAGTAGAGCCACTGCTCCTCTGCATCAAGAGGAGACAGATGAGGTGGCTCGGGCATCTGATCAGGATGCCTCCTGGACGCCTCCCTGGTGAGGTGCTCCAGGCACGTCCAACTGGGAGGAGGCCCTGGGGAAGACCCAGGACACGCTGGATGGACTATGTCTCGCGGCTGGCCTGGGAATGCCTTGGGATTCCCCCAGAAGAGCTAGAAGAAGTGGCCGGGGAGAAGGAAGTCTGGGCATGTCTGCTCAAGCTGCTGCCTTTGCGACCCAATCTCAGATAAGCAGAAGTGGAAGAGGATGGATGAATGGATGGAAGTTTCCAACTGTGCTCGAAGTTCATAATGAAGAATTTATTTTACAGTAACAGCAGGAATCCATTGTACCAGTTCCCTTCATCATTTTGAACTTCTTATTCATGACAACTCTCTTAACCTCAGTTTGCTTAAACTTAAAAGGTTCAGCTCCTTCAATCTTTAATCATACCCCATACCTGTCAGTCCTAGAATCAGCCTAGTTGCTCTTCTCTAGAATTTCTGCTGTATTTTTATAATATGATGAGCAAAACTTTTCATGATACTGCAGATGAGTTTAATATCCAGGTTACTCACAGCCTTGGAATTGTCTTGAACCTGGGTCAGATGGCCAAGGCAATGACGACACAAGAAGCTTGGGGCATCAAAAAGTGCATTGTACATTTTATTCCAATTAATTAATATCCACAGAAAAATGCAGTGGCAGTTATTCAAATAAGTAGTCAATAAATAATCCATGATTGCAACAAGTACTGTTAGTGAAAGTTAAAATCAATCCTTAAATAAATAATAATACAATCTAAACGAGGGTTAAATTCAAGTTTAAAATCCCAGAGGTAATATTGGTTCTATTATTCTCCTGTGAGCTCCAGTTCCACTCTTTCTTGCTTTCTCTCCTGTCTCCCCCATTCATGTATCAGGTTTCTGCAGCAGGGAAAAAGTCCTAGCAAGCATGGTCCCCACTCCAGCTCTTGTCCCAGCCACCTCAGTTGGTCACCATTGGGACGCTCAATGCTTGAGTTACCTGCCACCTCTCTTCGGTCCTGCAGGATCCTGGAACACTAAATCATTCCTGCTCTTCCATATTGCCAGTGATCTGTGATTGTCCATCACAGGGCCACTAAACCATCACAATGGCTCACACTCCTGATCTTCTCCCTGCTCTCTTCAATTCTGTTTCATTCATGATTTACTCCTTTCCATCCTTTTCTTTCCCTGTCTCTGTACTCAGACTCCTTTTACACCTTTGTTTGTTTTATATGTTTGTGGTGGGCTTGTTTTGATTAATGACCCAAGGAGCAACAATGAGGAAACCAACTAAACTGATTGTCTAATATGCACAGTCTCCTCATTTAACCAGTCCTGGGCTGCACGGAATTACAGACACACTCTCCCACACCCAAGGAGCCAATTTTTATTTAAGAACTTACCACCATAGACCCCTAACGCTTCATTAGTGTCTTGTATAGCTTGACATCTCCAGTGTTCCTTGAGGGAACATCTGAAAAGGTTCTTTCATCATTACTTCTTGGCCCTAGTGTTTAAACCAATTTTTCACCCACATACACGCAATGACCCCATTGCACACTTCTTTTAGTTTTATTACTAGTCTCTAATGTGGTATCTTATCAAAAGCATTTTGAAAATTGAGGTGAATAATATCATATGCACATCTACTTTTGATGCTTCCTTATAAAAATTACAGGATATTAATGACGTTAGTGAAACAATCTCCATAATTGAACCCATGCAAACTAGTTGCCAATGCGCTTATTGCTGACTTAGTTTTTTCATTTCTATTTGCCTCCATTAATTTACCCATGGTGCATTTTTACCCATCATCTTACTGGCCTGTAGTTACTTGGATTTTCCGTATGCCCCAACATTTATTTTTGACAGTTCCAACTGGTTATTTACAGATGGAATTACAATTTATGTACTTTCTCATCCCTGCTGAAAAGAATTCCTGCCTATGGTCATGGACATAGGCAAAGGACAATTCTGGATTGTCTGACAAATCTGCTAAACTCATTCATTTAGATTTTCTAGGGAACACTTTATGGCATGTATAGACTTAAATCTGTCAAACCAAACTGTGTAAAAGTCACACTTGTAAATTCTGCCCTGGATGGAACTGTTCCCAGAATAGGGGCAACAACAAACTTATTTATTCACACACTGAAATCAAGGTAACTGTGACATGTCAATGCACTTAATACCTGAATTTTGTAAATCTTTGTTGTTACAGATGTTGCTGCTGCTGCTTGATGACCTATTTGAGTTGAGTTCACAGCAAAATAATCTGCTAGACTACACCTTTCCTCACCATTTCAGGCGTGCTTTATTTTTTTAGAATTTTTCTTTTAATCTTACTAATTTCTTGACTTAACTCGACATCTGGATGGATAAGTGATATTTCCCAGTCTGAGTTCTAAAAGAATAGCAGAAATGTTTGTTTTTAATGTAAACCTTGCTTAATGAAATTGCTTACTTTTCAATTGCATTGTTATTTATTTATTATTCCAATTTAGAACTAACCATCATTGTGTGTTTCACTTTAAAGAAACCTATCTAAGATATGAGTTTGTTACCCTACAACCCTGAAATGGCTAAATATGTTTCAAAATGTGTGTCTTATACACAAAAGTTAATCCACTGATTTGGGTCCAACTGCATACGTTTTACCCTGTATACTTATATTCTTCAAAGTATTTCTGAAGTTGATCACTTTTTGATGTACCAAACTATAGAAGTAAAAATAAGGAGAGATGTCACTTTTGTAGAATACATAATGTTTTGCATTTGTGTCTAAACTAAGCTAGCTTGCAGCTAAAATAAACATCTGTAAGCAATTAAATAATTAAAAAGTCCCATTACACTATATGAAGCATAAAGCTGTAGTAAATTATTCTTAATTTAAAAAATTATTATAGAAATACAAATTTTCCAGATTTTTTTTTAAAGTAAGCAACCACAGATTAAGTTGCAGATTATATATTTACATGCAGAAAAACATAAATTTTAATTAATCAGATCAGAATTTTCATTGAAAGCAGCATATGACTTCTCATTATGACCGTAAAAGACGATAGTAACTCAACGGATCAGCTGCAGAGAGCTATCAGCTGGGAACAATCCTATACTGATCGGTGTCAAAGAACAAAATTCTGCTGTGTTCCATTTACCTTGGAAGTCAGATGTTGGAGCTGGGAATGATGTCACACCCACGCTGACCATATTCCAGTAAAACATTTGGAAAAGTCAATATGAGTGCTTCCAGGAAATCCTTCGTTGTGCTTGCTTTTTTGGAATACAGGCAACTACTAAACAATGCATTATGTGATATTTTGTGTATCATAACACTGTAGCATCACATGCACAGATGGAGGTTGGACGGTACTGTAGTATAATACTACAGCTTTCACTAAAATCTGTGATGTATGTTACCATTTTGGGTTGATATCATATCTCACATCTCTATGAAGGCAGACAAACTCAGGCATGACAGAGCAGCCCTGAGTTTCTGAGTAGAAAATCTGGCTTGTGGGAGCATTCTAGTTGAAAATCCTGTCTAGATACTTGGAAATTCCGACTTCACAGTTCAAATGGAGAGCAGCATTAGTACATATTTATGGTAGTAAGACTAACTTTTGTGTTTGGTGCTGCTGCATTGTGCACCACACCTGTGGACTAGCGCAGGTGCAATTTGCCTCTTGAAGTTGGAAGAGGGGAACAATCTTGTATAGTAACTTAGACCACCTTGTGTGCAGGTTCATTAGATTTACTGTGGTGGGTAATGTTATAAAACAAATTCCACATGCATGTATCAGACTGCTACGACCATGAAAAAGCACAAATCTGGCATTAAAGTATGGAAACCTTATGTTATATTTGAACTGAAGTACAGCATTCTACTGAATTAAATATATTTAACTCAGTGCCACAGAAAATGATGCATGGAAATATTTATATTGCGCAATATAACAAACTATACAGATACAGATCAGTATACATTTATCCTTTCATTTTCAGCAAAAAGACACAGAGTTGGTATCTCTAAATATAAAATTGCTTGGCCGCTAGTTTGGAAAGGGCACATTGAAAGATGCTGCCAGTTTCTTCCATACTGTATTCCTTTGGAGTTTTTGGAGTTATCTTTGTGGGTGTCCTCCACATATGATAAGAGAGTCTCTCACAATATATGTTATGCAGAGCTTCTGCTCGGCTGTTAAATTTGCACTACAATGAGACATTCATTAGGAATTTGTCTTACGTCTGAGTAAGTATTTTATACACTTTGGCAACTATTAGATTAATTTGGTTATTAGGAGACTGGCTGTATTATGAATGACAAGTATCAGCCCTGAGTTACAGCTAAACCAGATAAAAAACCCCCACAGACTCCAGCTGTTACACCCATACATTTACACTGAATGAACATCAGGTATAAAAATAAAATGTACCGGGATGGTCCCACACAGAGATTTGACCATGCAGCCACCTCCACATTACATCAGTTGTGTGTGTGTGTGTGTTTATATAGAAGTACAGAAATAGAAATATTACTACTTTAACACATATGCCAAAGTCACTTTTCAACCAGGGTCCTAGGGTGCTTACCATCCAGGTCACCTGGATGGCAGATCCACTAATGAGTTCGAGAGAAGCAAGTATACTTTGGAGATTTTTCTACTAACATTTATCTTTTCTTGTCATCAATTTCTGTACACAGATTTCTGGGGATTTTCATGCACTTGAAGTGAAAAACGTTTACAATAACAACAACCAATCTAATGTAGTCTAATGATTGTGATTAATTTTTAATAAATTTACATGGGGGCATCTGTTTCCTCTGTACCCTGTCCCTTTAAATTGAGAGTCTTAGCAGCACTCACAGAATTTCAAAAGCTCTCTGGTCTCAGAATTAATCTGAATAAAAGTGTACTCTTTCCGGTGAATTCGCAAGCATATAATATTAGATTAGACACCCTTCCTTTTATCATTGCAGAACAGTTTAAATACCTCGGGGTAAACATCACAAGTAAACATAAAGCTCTTTATCAACAAAATTTCAACTATTCATCTCACTCTAGCTGGAAGAATTAACGTCTGTATGGAAAAAATTAAACAAGACTTGCATAGATGGTCAACCCAACACCCTTCATCTCACACTAGCTGGAAGAAAAAGTTAACACTGTTAAGATGAATATTCTTCCTAAGCTCCTTTTTTTATTTCAAAACATACCAATATACATTAATAAATCGTTCTTTAAGCAATTAGATTCAACAATAACCTCATTTATTTGGAATTCTAAACATCCACGCATCAAAATCAACTCCCAAACCTACTGAGTGACCCTACAAAGACAAAAGGCCAATGGCAGAAGTTCTCCACTGCGGCATGGCTCTACCTAACTTACAGTTTTATTACTGGGCAGCAAATATACAGGCGATAAGAACCTGGACACAAATAGAAGAACATACACAGGCTTAGCACCGCAATAGAAGTAAAATCCTGCAGTACTTCTTTGTATTCCTTGCTCTGTGCTCCTATAAACACAAAACATCCACGCATCAAAAGCCCTATCGGCAATATACAAATAACCCAATTGTGCTCGACTCACTTAAAATCTGGAACCAATGTAGAAAGCATTTTAAGACTAAGAAGCTTCTATTTGTGGCACCCCTGCAAGAGAACCATCTCTTTCAACCTTCACAAACATATGCAGTTTTTAATATCTGGAAAAAATCTGGAATTAACTTGCTTTGAGATCTTTATATAGATAATGTCTTTGCATCCTATGAACATTTACATTCCAAATTTAACATTCCAGCTACACATTTCTTTCACTATCTTCAAATCAGGAACTTTGTTAAACAGAACCTTCCAGATTTTCCTCATCTTGCACCCTCATCCATGCTGGAAAAAATATTGCTCATTCTCAAGGAATTAGACTCCATCTCTACAATATATAAAATCATTTTACAATCCCTTCCCTTCAAAGATCCAAGAGGACACTGGGAAAAAGATCTCTCAATATATCAGAAAAGGAGTTGAAAGTAGCAATGCAGAGAATTCACTCGAGCTCCATGTGCGCAAAGCATACAATTATACAACTCAAAATTATATATTGAGCACATTTGTCTCGACTAAAACTTTCTAAAATGTTTCCAGGGCATGATCCAACCGGCGAACGTTGCAACCAAGCCCCAGCCTCACTGGGCCACATGTTCTGGGCCTGCACCAAATTAACATTATTCTGGACAAAAATTTTTAATTACCTTTTCAGACAGCCTTGGACTCACAATCCCTCCTAACCCATTAACAGCTGTGTTTGGGGTCCTTCCAGAGGGGCTTAAAGTGGAGAAAGGCAAACAAATTGTGATTGCATTCACTACACTGTTGGCACGCAGACTCATTCTGATAAACTGGATGAACCCAAACTCTCCTCTTTTAAGTCAGTGGGAAACCGATGTGTTATATTATTTGAAATTGGAAAAAATCAAATACTCTAAGGATCCGTACAGACTTTTTTCAAAACATGGCAGGATCTAATCAGTAATATTTTAAAATAAGTTCATAAAGCACAGAGAATTTATTAATTTAGGTATGTTTACAAGCCTTAAATTTTACGCCGTTTGGCTTGCTCTCTCTCTCAGGGGTGGGGATCGATCTGTTCTTAACTTAATTTTTCTCTTTGTAAAAACTTGATTGCTTTGTATGGATTTTAATAAAATGAATAAAAAAATAAATAAATAAATAAATAAATTGAGAGAAATGTGTAGTGGCACTTTGTTAACTGAGAGAGGGTGAAACGCTTGTTCCATTGTTCACTAATACTGCACTTTGACCTGAGAATCATTTCCTCTTTGTACCATACTAGGCAGTGAGGTCTAGATGGGCTGTTAATATGGTACTATCTCAGGTACAATGCAGCTGACCTTTTTTGTCCAGGACCAAGCAAGTACAGACCAGGGGTATCAATCTCAGAACTTGAAAGACCACAAAGGCTTCAGGGTTTGTTCCAGTCACTTTCTTAATTAGTAACTAATAACTGCTGATTTCATGCCATATAATTACTGTAAATAAAGTAACATTTTTCATTATTGGCATGAATTGGCTTCTAGATATAAAACTGGTTGCGCCAAAAACCTGAAGTTATTGTGGCCCTCTAGGAGCTGCTTGGCAGTGCACGTGCTCTGCCATGATAGACATTTCTAATAATGACTATTTTTATTTTCTAAGAACATTATCCACATATCTTTGACCTGGTGAAGCAAAATATGTGTTGTTATCTGGCAGTTAGCACTTTAGGTTTTAGAATCCTGAAAAGCAAGTCAATTAAAATCAAGACAGCAAAATTATTCCATTAGCAGTAGGTACTGACTAGTAATTAAGGAAGCAAATGGAAGGAAAACCTGCAGCCATTTTGATGCTCTTGGTATAGAAGGTAAGATCCAGGATTTCAACTGCACAGGTAATATTTCATATAAAGCGAAGCTTAACATGCATTTGACATATGGAATAATTTTATAGATAGTGTATGTAGTAAGATATTAATCACAGCTTTGATGATAGGTATCAGTAAAAGGTAAACTACTAGGAGCTTTAATATTTTCCTTTATGTCTGCAGATGTTATTTTGAATTAAATAATCCACAGAGTTTTATGTTTTCAGTACGTGAGTTTTATTATAACTATATTACATTTGCAACTAAGAACAACATTCTGAGCTTTTAAATGTGTAATGCATTACATAAAAATGAACAGAATTCAATATTAAAAATTCAGAATCCACTGTTCCCATGTGGATACTGGTACAAACCCATCCAGACCAATAGATTTGTTTTATCTCACTTGTATTTTTACACTTCTGACATTTTGAAAGTTTTGTTCATGCTTTCAGATGCCTAAATAAATTTTCCAGTTGGTCATTTTCCAGGTTCTTCTTATGGGAGTCATCCATGAATGACATATTTCAACTTATTTCAATTTATCAGTAACTTTGTTCAAAATGTGTACAATAATCTGATGAGTTTACCTTCCACCTATGGTATGCAAAAATGCTGCATCTATTTCAATGTAGTAGTACCTCATTAGTTAAAGATAATTGTGTAGGTAACTATAAATTGCACCACAACCAAATCTGTTTTATCACTGCATTTTCATAAAAAAAGCACAATTATGGTACAGCATTTGAGCAGTTTTCACTTTCTTCTCGTGTGTAAGAGTGTGTGTAGAAGTGCTTTAGTGTGCCTGCAGTGTACCAGCATTCAGGGTTGGATTCAACCTTGTGAATCATGTTTTGGTTCCCAGTGGACCTGAACCAAAAAAAGCAACTTTAAGAAATTGTTAATGGAAGGTTAAGCATTTGTAAATGGATTTGTGTCATTTAAAAAAAAAACCAAAAAGGCCAGGAATTTTCTGTTAATTTTATTAAATGATTTTAATAGTCAGCATTTAAAATAGTTATCATAATATCATTAAAATTAAATTAACAACATTAGATTAACAAACACATAATATAACAACATTTGCATTTATTGTTTTAGTATTAAACATTTATTAAAATCTGCCCAGTACTGCAGACAAATATAGATGCACAGCAGCACTGTTGACACTTCCATCCTTAAAACTAGACCATCAAGCTTTTCTCACAATCAATTACATAAGACTATAAAAAAAAATGTAACAGTTACTGTATTTGCCATGTATAGACTTAAATTATTTTTTTTTTGAAGAATTTATATGTCCACAATTAAAGTGCATGTTTGTATTTCATTGTTCCAATATGCTGATTTTGTTACCCTAAATAATTTTGTAGAGGCTGGTGAAAAGTAACATCCACCACAAATACCAATATTTCCCAGTCTTATATAATACTTTATGGTAAGAATGAAGCTCTTGCTGTATTTGAGTAACACAATTAATACATAGTACAGTACATTAAAAAATATTGATATTAAGTTGAATGGTTTATTATTTCCTAAGCAATGTAGGCAAGCAGATATTAGATGTTCTACATACCAAGATATTACTGACCAATATCATTTTGTTCAAAGACTTCCTTGGCTTACCACCTACTGTTTCCATTCGCCTAATGGCTTCATGTTGATCTATTTTAATACATGATACAAGCATGTTTACTATTTTTTTCCTATATAAACTCTTTTTGACAGGTTTTTAAAGCAGATACTACTGTTTATGTACAAAACGTTTCTGTAGCTTTCTATGTCATCCTCAGTTTTTGCATAATCATATGCTTTTGTCTTTACTGACAACCTTAAAACTGGTATTTTGGAATGTATGTGAAATTGTGTTAACTTCTTTCAACAAAAATATGCCCTGAAAAGATTAAATATCAATTTTCTATATGAAGGATGTTTTGCTAATTCATGAGTGGTAACAATTTCAAACTGAAACATTCCAACCAACTGTTACGTCTCTGAAAGTGAAGCAAACAAATTACAGTGTGAAACGATTTCTAAACCTTGATGGCTTTTCCTCAAAGGACAGACATTGCGTTGTTCTTCAAAAGTGAGTAAGAAGGTCTTTTTTGATTATTATTTTGTAATGGATAACTATGAAAGCAACCAACATAAAATAAATGTTGTTCTGTACAAGCATTGCACCATATATAACCATATATAAATTTCATGTAAATCTAAGTTTCACCCTACTTTTATTGCACTAACTTTTTGTTTCAGAGATCTTCCTGTTTTATTCCACATCAGCATCATCTTCACTTCCTGTGTTCTGACATGCTCCAAACTCTTTCTCTGGTAATAGACCATACTCATTCAAAAAGCATTCTACATCCACCGCAAAAAACTCCTCATTCAGGTGCTCTGTTATACTTAAGAAGTTCCCTACTAACTCACCTGCCTTGTAAACCAGCAGAGTAGGTAACACACCATCTGAAAAGCGATCACTGGCCCCTGTGTTGGAAGCCTTGATCTTGCAGAACTTTACAGATGGGTACTCAGTGGCCAGACAGCTCAAACAGTTATTAAGTGCATCACAGCCCTTGACCTCATCCTCATAAATGTGGACTACCACGATGGTCAGTCTGTGTTCCTTTTCAATCACCTCTAAAAACTGTTCTCCACTTTCCAGGTCATACAGGCAACCAAATCTGGGTCCAAAGCTCAGTCTCTGGTGCATCTCTTGCATGCATTGCTTACGATATTTTCGTAGAGACTTCTCATCTTCATCCTGGATCAGTTCATACTCTTGTATGCTCATCTATTTAATAATAAAAGAAAAGTTAGGGTACTTTGTTTTTAGACTTCCTGAAGATTTTTTTTGTCAGACAAAAATGAAACCTGCTTGGAAATATGGTAATTAAAAAAAATAAGCCTAATATTTTTCATTTACCCATCTATCCATATTACAAAGCTACTTTTGCCATTACATTTTGTTTTCTCACTTTAGCCCATTGTCACCAGATATAGTCCAGCTGGTCCCATGATGTTGGTTTAAGTGGCTCAGAAAATGACAGGGTGAGTGATTTTGCTCAATGTTACCAAATGACTAAGTGGACAACTTTTGACCTAAATTTAGGAGCAAATTCTTGCTGACCATCAGCTCATTTTCAAATATGGTTTGGATTGACTTATGTCATTAGCGTTATTAAATTGGAATAAACCACCTAATCTTGTTAAACATGAAGAATATTGCTGGTCCTAAGTACGTAAAGTTCCTGTATCATCACCAATGATATAATAATTTACCTGTACAAGGAACTTTATGAGTACTATTGTCTTGTTCACTTTCTCTTGGGTCAGTTGAAATATTTGACCCAAGAAAAAGTGGCATGTGTGATTCACCTTACCAGTTTTATCTCCTAGCATGAGCTGCACACATCTATACATATTGGTACAATTGGTACAAATAGTCGTATTACAAACTGATAGCAAACCATTCAAAGTAGCTTGCATTTTAATCTTAATTATTGTATTTTTATCCTAGACAATATCAGTATAATGATACAGATAATTTGCCTGTTGATCCTCAGCAATATCCCTTTATACTGTTTACATGATATAAACCTGGATGGACTTAGCTGATGCTGGGTATGCTATTCTCTGAAAACTCTATTACTCATCTCTCAACAAACTTTGGTTTAGTTTTTTTACTCATATCCTCCGAAAGTTGTTTTCTATGTCTGTTCTTAAGACTGATTCTTGCTCATTAAATACAGACTAAAATTCCATCTATTCTGTTAGGCTTTATATAAACTGCTCAAAAAAATTAAAGGAACACTTTGAAAACACATCAGATCTCAATGGGAAAAAGAAATCCTCCTGGATATTTATACTGATATAGACTGGGTAATGTGTTAGGAACGAAAGGATGCCACATCGTTTGATGGAAATGAAAATGATCAACCTACAGAGCCCTGAATTCAAAGACGCCCCAAAAATCAGAGTGAAAAAATTATGTGGCAGGCTAGTCCATTTTGCCAAAATTTAATTGCAGCAACTCAAAATTGTACGCAGCACTTTGTATGGCCCCTGTGTTCTTGTATGCATGCCTGACAACATTGGTGCATGCTTCTAATGAGATGACAGATGGTGTTGTGGGGGATCTCCTCCCAGATCTGGACCAGGGCATCACTGAGCTCCTGGACAGTCTGAGGTGCAACCTGGTGGCATTGGATGGACCAAAACATAATGTCCCAGAGGTGTTCTATTGGATTTAGGTCAGGAAAGTGTGGTGGCCAGTCAATGGTATCAATTCCTTCATCCTCCAGGAACTGCCTGCATACTCTCACCACATGAGGCCAGGAATTGTCATGCACCAGGAGCCACTGTACCAGCATAGGGTCTGACAGTGGGTCCAAATATTTCATCCTGATACCTAATGGCAGCCAAGGTGCCTTTGTCAAGCCTGTAGCAGTCTGTGTGACCCTCCATGGATATGCCTCCCCAGACAATCATTAACCCACCACCAAACTGCTCATGCTGAATGATGTTACAGGCAGCATAATGTTCTCCATGGCTTCTCCAGACCCTTTCACTTCTGTCACGTGCTCAGGGTGAACCTGCTCTCATCTGTAAAAGCACAGGGCACCAGTGGTGCATCTGCCAATTCTGGTATTCTATGGCGAATGCCAATCGAGCTGCATGCTGCTGGGCAGTGAGCTCAGGGCCCATTAGAGGACATGGGGCCCTTGGGTCACCCTCATGAAGTCTTTCTGGTTGTTTGGTCAGAGACATTCACACCAGTGGCCTGCTGGAGTTCATTTTGTAGGGCTCTGGCAGTGCTCATCCTGTTCCTCTTTGCCCAAAGGAGCAGATACTGGTCCTGCTGATGGGTTATGGACCTTCTATGGCCCTCTCCAGCTCTCCTAGAGTAACTGCTTGTCTCCCAGAATCTCCTCCATGCCCTTGAGACTGTGCAGGGAGACACAGCAAACCTTCTGGCAATGACACGTATTGATGTGCCATCCTGGAGAAGTTGGACTACCTGTGCAACCTCTGTAGGGTCCAGGTATCACCTCATGCTACCAGTAGTGACACTGACTGTAGCCAAATGCAAAACTAGTGAAGAAACAGTCAGAAAAGATGAGGAGGGAAAAATGTCAGTGGCCTCCACCTGTTAAACCATTCCTGTTTTGGGGGTCATCTCATTGTTGCCCCTCTAGTGCATCTGTTGTTAATTTCATTAACACCACAGCAGCTGAAACTGATTAACAACCCCTCTGCTACTTAACTGACCAGATTAATATCCCATAAGTTTCATTGACTTTATGCTATACTCTGATTAAAAAGTGTTCCTTTAATTCTTTTGAGCAGTGTGTATATATATATATATATATATATATATATATATATATATATATATATATATATATATATATATATATCCCTTCTTTTATGAGTTTCAAAAGCTGCTTCTTTTAACTGTGATCATAATGACACCACAGTATTGCAAACTGTCAAAGAACAATATTAAGAATATCCAATCAGAGATATGGTGTGACTTAGAGGTGAAAATGCAATAACATTTACTTTTTAATTCATTTTAAAGCTGTCCCTTGTGACCACAGACTGGAAGTCATGGCTTGTTCTTTCGTGACGGTGCCTCTGTGTCTCTTACATCAGCCCCCCCTTTCATTTAACTTCTGCATTGGCTAATCTCTTGATTTGAACTGGGCTGATAACAGATTATCTGTGTTTTCTCAAGCTGTTCGTGTCCACACAGTGCTGCTTTCAGCTTTTTTTTTTGAATTGTTAACTTTAAACATGGAAATTATTTTTTTTTCTCCAATGTTCCTGGAAATTCATAATTAATAGTAATGCTAAAATACATTTGAGCTTGAACTTAAATATATAAAAATGTTTTAAACAATGAACTTTTTGAAGTACTGATGAATACATAAGTCATCTTCTTCAAAATGTGTATCCACCTTTAACTTTAAAGAGTTTGCGTTGGAATGAATGATTAAAGAGTAAATATGTTAATCCTTTGAATTTGAGTTAAACAGTGTAGATGTTGGCGACAAGGGCTTGTTGTCATGGTGACAAGCAACAGTAAGTAACAATATAAGTAAACACAATTAATATGAAATCCATGGTAGCAATGATTATTCTCAGCATGTACTTAAATTACTTAAAATTGTGATTCATTACAGAACTCAAGAAATGTATTTCCAAAATTTTAGTTGAATTAACATGTCAGTTGATTTTAATTTTAATCATTACACAAGTCAAACTTGAAAGAAGATTTCTTTTCTCTGCAAATTACATAAAGCATTTCAGACTGCAGCTGAAGTAATACTAACAATAAATCTTTCTTGATATGTGCTATGGTAAAATAACTAAGTGAAAGAACGCAAAAGGAATTTTAATGGCTTGGTGTTAACAGATTATATGTAAAAAATGTCCTTTTACCCATATGCTCATTAGACTGTGCTCTGATCCCTTTAAGAAAACTCCCTGATGTTTCAAAAAGACATGGAAATCAGAAGCCACAAATGCAAAACAGAAACCATCGCAGATTGGTACAGCAATCCAACACATGGTATAGTCATACATGCTATATTTAACCTAACTTTAACAGTTTTTAGGGGAAAATTTCTAATTTTATTCTTCTAGAAGGGAAGTTTGTTAAAATTAGACCAAGGCATTGCTTAAAAAACAACATATGTTTTTCTTCATAATAAATAAAATATAATGTAATAGTGAACATGGATACATATTACTGTACTACATTGTCATACTGTCTAGGATGGTGATTCCAAGTTAAGCTTGTCATTGTTTACTAAAATAAATCTTATGAAGTAGATAAATATCTTTTTAGACAGCAACTGCATTAGTAAATAAATGCAGGTCTCTAGAGCTGTGAAGCATCCAACATGACATCTAAAACATTGAGACAAGATTAGATTACACTATTTTGATACTGGTATTATGATCTGGGCAGCATTATCTGAAAAGTATGAATCTTAGTGATTAACAAGCAACTTTATGATGCCTGTTCATAATGTACAAGCTATGTTTTCATGCATTTCCCAAAATCTCTCTTAACTGGCTACTTCATGAGTGAGGATAAGGTACAAGTTTGTTAAGCTTGCCTCTGATGGTGCCTTCAAGAAAGCATCATAAGTCACAAAATGATTGATAGACAATACTGTACTGTAGCAATGAATGGTACTGGCCAACGCTGATCCAATAGATTCTCGCTCTTTTAGGTAGCTTGCTGTCAAGGATGACGAGCTTAGCTGCCTTAGTTTGAAATTGTGTGACAATTTTGGTTCCTCAGTGGGATGAAATAAAGTTGTGAAAAATAATATGAATTAAACTTGACATCATAATTTAATGAACAATTAAGAAATATTTTATAATCAAGTACACATTCATACATAAATTGTTTCTAAGATGAATGCAAAAAAAAGGGACAGACATCCACTGTAAAACAAAACCCACTTTTCTAAACAGGAGTTTTTCTTCTTTCAGATTTACAACCCAGTGTCATTGTTTATCAAGGCACTGAATAGCCTTTTCAGGATCGACAAAGAGACAACTGAGATGGTGAAGAGAATTAAATAATTAAATAGCAAAATATCGGAAATTAAGTTTACTCTCTTGTAGACACACAGATACCATCTGGACAGCCTTACCTTATGTACTGTAACTTGTTTGTGTACATATTTAACTTATGGGGGAGAAACTGGGGAATAAAACAAAAGAACTGTGCTAAAACAGTAGCAATGGTAAACTGCCAGGCCTCTGCACTGGCCTGGTATACACCCTTCTGCTCCAAGATCAGGAATTTTGGCATTTTAGCAATGTTGTACAGAATAGCACCTAACATAATTGCCTAACAGCATGGCTGATTTTATGAAGACAGCAGAAGGGCTTTTTCCATACAGCTATGCCTGAACCTATGCCTTCTGTTCGATCAGTCTGCAAGTTTGCTAATGTGCTGCACTGTATTGTTCATGGCTAATGTCTGTTGGTTAGTTACCTAAACAGATATACACAATGAGTATATCCAATATCACCCACTTACGTCAACCACCAAAACCACTGTTTCTTGTTTTTCAAAACATTGTCAAATTGGCTCAGGTTAAGATATCTGTACACTCTGCCACAATATCCTTAGTGATTCAAAAATCACTTGTATGTTCAATGCCGAATGCAACAAGACTCCAACAGTCTGGGAGCATTACTGGGAATCAGTGACAACCAACTGAATTAATTTAAATAAAGTGCAACTGTTGGGTTCATGATGTTTGCGGTTGGAAACTCAGGCACAGAATTCAATTGACATTCTTCTGGGTAGGTTTGCTCGATTGTAGACTCCATTTTCTTTCAAGCCTGCTGTTCTTTTCCTTCCCTGTTCTTTCTTGCCACTTCTCCCCGAAAAAAAATTGTAACCCAGAAAATGTCTCCATCAAAATAATGGCAGCTGAAACGTTTAAGGACAGATTCCTCAAAACATTTAAAGCAAATAGAAATATTAACTTATGAATTATTAACAGTTGAAATTATTTTACTTAACATTTATTTAT
The DNA here is from genome assembly GCF_016835505.1 of Polypterus senegalus. Taxonomy (NCBI): domain Eukaryota; kingdom Metazoa; phylum Chordata; class Cladistia; order Polypteriformes; family Polypteridae; genus Polypterus; species Polypterus senegalus. The sequence goes on from NC_053167.1 coordinate 77,634,212, forward strand.
TAAACATAATCATACAAATGCATTAATGAACTTTAAGAAAATGATATAGTCTCAAGGGTAAATCTTGGTATTATAAATTTTCAGACAGTTTTTACGATATGAACTGAATATACAGTATTCTGTTAAGATGGTTGGCAGAAAGGGAACAGGTTTAACGTGTGGGACACAGAGCATGTAGCTAACAAAGGATTTACCGTGCTGTTTTAGTTACGATGGCTTTTGAGTAACATTTATAAATTAACAATCTATCTTAAGATGGATTTTACAGTGTTTTTAGTGTTATGCTTTTGGAAAATGCACCCAGTTCAGTTGTATTTGAATACATACAATAGATAGGATTGTGACCTTTGCCAAGACAAAAATTGTATGAGCAATGACGTGAAATGTATCCATTTGTCTGTATTCTGACTCTTTTAATTCAGTTTAGAGTTGCAGAGGGGGGTGGACATAAATCAGAAGAAGTGGTGCTTATCTTTTAGGTCACCTTAGACCTCTACTTTTAGTTCAATGCTGTATATACAGTAAATGAAATCTATGGTATTATTCATGCTATTAATACTTCTGTAGCATTCAACACTGACTACTGAATATAAGAGTTCCTGTCTAATTGCAGAAAATATCTCTTTTCATAAAAAGGAAGGCATACAGTGAATACATCTTTAAAGAAATTGTATAACTAGTCTCAAAATGTATCAGGTACCAAAGATGTCTATATTCAAAGGAATTCAAAGGAATTTACCTTGCGATTTAATCTTTCACGCAATTCTTTTTCATCACCTTTAGGGGGTCTGTAGGGTGAAGACATCTGTCTGAGAAGCTCCCGTTTGTTTGGAGGAATTGATTCATGATCTTCACTTTCAAGTTTGAATCTACGCCAGTCATTAATTACTCCTTTGGGGCCTGGAATTATAAAGGATCACAAAGAAACCCTTACTGGCACCATTGCTATCCCACCATTATCACTTTTACAGCATAATCAAAAGATTTTCTATGCATCTTGGAATCTAGCTGAGTGTTACACAACAGTTTCACTGGTTATCAAAACCGATCCTCTTTGTGGAGACTTATAGCACCATTTTTTGGAGCAATCTGTATGTTTGTTTGATCTTAACATTGATGTTACATGCCCATGTGTAGTTGGTGCTGATTCTAGACATGGATGCCCTTTTCACTGCTTACCTCACCTTTATTAAGATGTGCCCTTTACAATGCTGCAGTATGTCTATGCTTGTCACAGATGTATGCTAATCAGTCAAAGCATGCATATATATATTTAAAAATAATTACACTAAACCCACTGTCATTCAACATGTAATTCATGTGGTGGTCCTGAGGCAAATGTTATCTATCATAATTTGAAGGAGGAAAAACAAAAAACAGTGGTTTCCAATCTCAGTCCTTAGGGATCCCTGTGCTTGCAGGATTCTGTTCCAACCAGTTTGACAACCAGTGTGTTATTTTATCTCTAATTGATCTTATTGTTTAATTAGTTCATCTTTTTCCTTCTGTTATTTTGCATTTAGAAAAGTGCAGTAGCGTGACATTTACATGTGTTAGAAATTTAGAAATATTAGTCCTTAGACAAATAGCAATGAACCAGGTAGACACCAGGGCAAATAACACAATGCTGACAGGCTGCAGCTACTTATGCTAGTCAGACCCACTAGCATTGGTCAGCAGTAAAAAAGGCATAAATAGCCAGAACAACTGGAGAAATTGAAATCAAATTGATTGCGATAATAAAAACCAAGCCAAAAAAACAAAATGTATCTCAATGTAACTTATAGGACATACTGTACATACAGTAGATGCTTGCTACATTCCAATAAAAGTTAGAAAAATCAGTTTGAAAATTTCTGGTGTCAAGCTTTTCATCATTATATGTCATTTGTCCTGTTCTCAACTTCATTCATTGCTCTTTGTCATTATTAGGATACAATTAAATGAGCAAATAACAGAGAAATTTGACTTAGGAACATAAAAAAACTATGTCAAAAATAAGGCAATTTATACATTTCTAACAAATGGAAATTTTACACTACTGCACTTTTCTAAATGCAGAATATGAGAAAAAAAAGGCAACCAATAAAACAATCAGATCAATTAGAGGTGAAGTAACACACTAATTGCGAACCTAGTTGGAACAAAAACCTGCAGGCTCAAGGACCCCTCAGGACTGGAACTGGAAACCACCACTCTGTCTGATACTGCTACTGAAACAGCAGTCTAAAAAAGTTTTAAATATCTATTGGTTTATAAATGTACCATCATTTTTGGGTTATAATACTCATTAGTCACAGTGCCCACCAAAGTATTTGGGACAAAGACACGTTTTTCATTGATGTACCCCTCTGCTCCATGGTTTAAAATTACAAATCAAACAATTCAGATGTGATTAAAGTGCAAATTGCAGACTTTAATTTGAGGGCAGTTACATGCATTTTGGTCACACAGTGTAGAAATTTGATCCAAACATCATGGAGGGCACTATATATACAGTATAACTGGACCCTGTCCTGCCAAATGTTTTGGTGTTTTTTGCATGTTCTTCCTATGTTAGCTTAACTTTTTTCCTCAGTAACTACAGTTTTTCTCCCATATCCTGAAGACACATGTTTAAATGACTTCGGATTCAAAATGTGCCCTACATGAGTGTGCTCTATGATGGACATTCCTTGAGGGTGTGATGCTGTCAGGATAGGCTCTTGCCCCACATGAGCCTGAATTTGATAAAGGAGGTTAGAAAATGAATAGATGGAATTGTGTAGTTGGCACTGCTGTAAGCTTTATGCATGATATGCATTCAACGGATATTGAAAATGCTTTCAGGAAGGCTTTATGCATGCAGTGGTATATGTCATACTGTAAAGCCTACATCAGAATAAAGGTAGGGGAAAGTTTAATGAATATGTAGATGTAAACTAAGCTTTAGTTCTCCTGGCTGCAATTAAAATGCACCAAACAAACAACATTTCAACATTTTAAGCCTTAGTAAGGTTCTAAATCTATTTAATTACGATATTCTAAAAAATTCTCTTTTTTCAAAATGGCTTTTTTTAAAGATGTTCATTTGCTGTTGCTTTTGCCTGTCTTGTCATTTCATAAAAAATGACATGAATGAATGTGTTTGAGGTTATTAAGATATATCCAACATATGTACTGGTTTCACTGTGGAATTCTTCTTGTACCTGCTCGTGGTTTGCCCGAGGGTGCCTATATCTCTCCAGACAGTCTGCACGCATGCAAATATATCTGAACAAAGTACTTTAGTAGCTAAATCTGTTCATGTCACGAACCCTATCTCACTTTTGATGTTTTATTTTTGCTATTCTCTCAGATGTCAAGCCTGTAAATGTTAAAAACTGGGTAATTATAAAGCATAAGACTATCACTATGGAATTAAAGTATATCATGCTTGAAAAGGTATTCAATGGAGTCTCACCTGTGTTTGTTGCAGGCAGTTCCTCCAAATCTTCCTCCACACTGTTTCTCATGTGGCTTGACATCACTGGTCTTCACCAATCTACCTTGAGACAACCAAAAAGGTATTGAACTTGGATGTTTCTATGTTTAATTCTTAGGTAATAATTTCTTGACATATAGTTATTATTTTCTTCTCCAGTCTTTATCCACTGAAACTTTTCAGGGAGCATAACTGTATTCTGGCAGCATTGGAAATAAGGCAGGATTCATGCCTTAATAGAATGTCAGTTTATTGCAAGGCATACTCACCCATCCTCACTCATACCTAGCAATGCAGAGTTCTTACTGTATATGGGAACCCATGTGGATGCACTGAGAACATGGAAAACTCTACACAATAGTTCTCTGTCAAAGAGTTCAGCTTAAGTTCCAGAAGCTGTGAGGAATAAGTGCTAACTATTGCACCAACTTATTCTTTGGCATTCATTACTTACTGTATTAAGAGTATACAACCAAAGACTGAATGAACATTTACCAAAGCAGAGACTTATTATAACAGAATGTCATAGGCACATGTACCACAATGGCACGGCAAATACCCACACACAACAGAAAAATCCAAGTGACTCAGTTGGCATGCTTTTGTATTGTAGGTAGAAACCTCTGCAGATTCAGGAAGTATATATAAACTTACAGCCAACAGCATGTGTAGGAAATTTGAGATTAAATGTTTACTCTTGAGCCAAGCATGACCCAAAATAAATGTCAGGGAGGACAAAGTTGCAAAAAGGTGTTTGATTGCCAAAGTGGTAAACAGTGATGAGAAAACACAAGGAATTATGAAAGTATGAAATAAACAACAAAAAACAAAAATCATACCTACCCTATCTAATTGGTAAAATATGGAATGCACTTTTCTATTCTAATACGCTAATAAAACCTTCCTTTTCCACTTCTACCATACCTTTTTCTAGCTTCCCTTTCTCTTGTTGGTTTAAGTCTTCTATTCATTCACCTCCTGACTCTAAGTATTCCAAAAGCTACTTCTGGGAAAACCTGGCAGCCATTTCTGAGGTCTGGAATGCCACAAGGATCTTCTGATGATTTCTTAACACAACTCCTTCTAGAGGCCCCAGGTGTCATTAGAACCTTGGATTTCAGTCCCTCTCAAAGAAATGGACACACCCTAGGTCACTTGTCCATATGGAATAGAAGTTAGCCATGCAGAACTTATCCAGTTAATCCATATCGTGTTCCTTAGGCAGCTGTTTATGAAACCTTGCACCCTTTTGACTATAGCTGCTGTGATTCTCCAAGTCTCTGTGCCGTTCAACAGCACCACCTTAACATTTGAGTTAGACAGTCTGTAAGTGTACAGGGCAAAAAAGCGAGCTGTGTTTTTGTGCTGTTATTGCAATTTTCTCAATGTCCTTTTTCTTTGTTGTACACTTTGTTTTGCTTTCTGCCTATTTTCTCTTTTGCTTCTTGCTTTCTGTAGCTGCTTGTCCATGCTGTAATTTTCCAAATAGAACAGCAATATGTTGATATGCAGTGAGTGTTGTTGTCATTAGTGGAAGTAAAAAAAGATACTACTCCTTTAAAAATAACTTATAATTGAAAAAGAACAGAATGCTGTTTTAACATTTGCAAAATAATCCACAGAAATCAAAGGAACAAAATACTTATATTTTGGCTTGTGGCAAAGAAAAAATATAAAGACATTTATTTGGGTAAAGGATTTTCTATTGTGATGATTTGATATATTTCGGATTTTGTTTAGTTTCTTTTTTTTTTATTTATTAATTTTATTGCAATCATTCCATACAAATCAATCAATTTTTACAAAAAGTAAAATTGAGTTAAGAACAAATCGACCCCCGCCCCTGAGAGAGAGAGCAAGGCAGACGGTGTAAAATTTAAGGCTTGTAAACATACCTAAAATAATACGTTTGATAAGTCAATAGAGATGAATGCAGAAGACAAAGAAATACGGAAATAGTTGCTTCCTCTGTGCTTTAAGAGCTTATTTTAAAATATTACTGATTAGATCCTGCCATATTTTGAAAAAAGTCTGTACAGATCCTCTAACTGAGTATTTGATTTTTTCCAATTTCAAATAGTATAACACATTGGTTTCCCACTGACTTAAAAGAGAAGAGTTTGGGTTCTTCCAGTTTATGAGAATAAGTCTGCGTGCCAAAAGTGTAGTGAATGCAATCACAATTTGTTTGTCTTTCTCCACCTTAAACTCATCTGGAAGAACCCCAAACACAGCTGTTAATGGGTTAGGAGGGATTGTGAGTCCAAGGCTGTCTGAAAGGTAATTAAAATTTTTTGTCCAGAATAATGTTAATTTGGTGCAGGCCCAGGCCCAATGTGACCCAGTGAGGCTGGGGCTTGGTTGCAACGTTGGATCATGCCCTGGAAAGATTTTCGAGAGTTTTAGATGAGACAAATGTGCTCGATATATAATTTTGGGTTGTATAATTGTATGCTTTGCGCATATGGAGCTCGAGTGAATTCTCTGCATTGCTACTTTCCACTCCTTTTCTGATATATTGAGAGATCTTTTTCCATTGTTCTCTTGGATCCTTGAAAGGGAGAGACTGTAAAATGATTTTATATATTGCAGAGATAGTGTCTAATTCCTTAAAATTGAGCAATATTTTTTCCAGCATGGATGAGGGTGCAAGATGAGTAAAATCGGGAAGGTTCTGTTTAACAAAGTTCCTAATTTGAAGATAGTGAAAGAAATGTGTAGCTGGAATGGTAAATTTGGAATGTAAGTGTTCATAGGATGCAAAGACGTTTTCTATATAAAGATCTCTAAGCAAGTTAATCCCAAATTTTTTTCAGATATTAAAAACTGCATATGTTCGCGAGGGTTGAAAGAGGTGGTTCTCCTGCAGAGGTGCCACAGACAAAAGCCTCTCTATCTTAAAATGCTTTCTACATTGGTTCCATATTCTAAATGAGTGAAGCACAATTGGGTTATCAGTATATTGGCGATAAGTTGCGTTTATTGGGGCACAGAGCAGGGAATATAAAGAAGTACTGCAGGATTTTACTTCTGTTGTGGACCAAACCTGTGTATGTTCTTCTATTTGTGTCCAGGTTTTCATAGCTTGTATGTTTGCTGCCCAGTAATAAAACTGAAAGTTAGGTAGAGCCATGCCACCTTCTGCCTTAGGTCTTTGTAGGATCTCTCTTAAATAAATTAGGTTATTGTTGAATCTAATTGCTTAAAAAATTATTTATTGATGTATATTGGAATGATTTGAAATAAAAAAAGGAGCTTAGGAAGAATATTCATCTTGACAGTGTTGATTCTTCCAGCTAGAGTGAGATGAAGGGTTGACCATCTATGCAAGTCTTGTTTGTTTAGTTTCTGGCAGCCACATATTCCATTTTCTAATTGGCTTTCCTTTTACTAGGGGCTGTTCCCCATGGGGTCATGGCCCATAGGTAATTGCAGTGATAGGGTTAAAAGGTTAGCTGAACTGCAGATAACAAACTTAGCTTTTAAACTTTTGTCTATTTAAATAATGTTTGTTTTTCTCACTTTAGCTACATTCATTGATTTTTTATACTTACAGTACAGTATTGTGTCACTTAGGTTTTCTCAATTTCCCGGTTCAGACTCTTTTTTTCTGTCTTTTGTCTATTTACCAGGTGGCCCTTGTAATATGAATTAACTTGCAGAGACACATATACAATGACGTATATTGTTTGTGGTTATCTTTATGAGGAATGGAAGTCTGGATTAAGTAATGATTCCAGAAAAAGTGATTATTGGGGTTTGTTTTGCTTTTGATTTGCTTTATTATTTCTGTCCGGTGAGTCATCATTTCGTTAATTATTATTTGTTAATATGTCAACTCTCTTTCTCTATCTCTGCATGAAGTGTGCAGCTGTTGGTTTGTGTTATGTTTTCATATACTGAACTGTGAGTCAAAAACTGATAACTATCTACCCTTTCTCATGCATACACATAGAATTGTTAGCAAGTCAACTGAGTAGCTTTCTGGAGGTTTGTTTGTTATTGCCTATTTGCATGCCTGGGAATCAAGAAGATTTTTTTTGTTTGTATTTCCATGAAGACTGTCTGTTTCATATCTGACTGAGGGGTAAGTTGTATGCAAGTGACTACCTGCTCCTTACTCTTCATCATCTTCATCCATCTTGGTTAGGGACTGTCTCCTGTTAATGGCATATTCAGGTTATCTGAGTGGATTGCCAGCCCCCATCTTTGATAGCTTCACTCCTTGTACTAGTTGATGTGTGTAGCTGGCTGGCTCTCAGTCAACTCATGGCTGCTTTTCATCTCTAAGAAACTTATTTGCCAATCTATTGTTTAGCTGCCTACAATCTTTCTGTTTGCTTGCTATTTCCTGCTGTCATGATTATTGTTTTTTTACAGTATTTCTCATTTTTTCAATTTTTATTATCGATATTATGTTTGTTTTTTCCATGTTGTTTGCTGTATCTATGCCTTTTGCTGGCCATATGACATACAATTCATGTGACATATTATGTCACCATATCATGCCTATAAAAGATGGTGTCACAGTATCAGCTGTATTCAAGGTTTTGGATAATCAAAGGTATCTTGCAGTGTACTTTATTTTTCTAAGTATTTTGGTATTTAGTGCATTGTATTAATCTTTGAGGAGAAATTGTCCTTTCACATGACCTTTGAAGGTCAGAGCACAGCCATTATACAGCACCTCTTGAGCAATTTTAAGGTTAAGTTGCTTGCTCAAGGGCCCAATGGATTAGGATCCCTTCTGGCAGTAACAGTATTTGAACCAGCAACTTTCCAGATACCGGCACAGATCCTGAGTCTCAGAGCCACAACTCAGCTCTTTGTCAAATTTTAGTTTTTCTTCACCTTTTTTAACTAATAATTTTTAAACTTCTTTTTTGTTTTGGTTGGCAAAACTTCTCTTTGTTTTGGACTAACCAACCCTGCTAGCCTTTTGACTACAGTTCTGGAGTCTGGTGTCTTTGAGTTACTCATACATTTTTGATGAGAAGAGTCCATTCAGACCCCCAAAGGTCGACAATTGTATCCACCTAATTTCTCCAAAATAACATCAAGCCAAGTTTTGAAGTTCACTAAAGTCCTACTCTCCAACACACTACTTGGGATTTATTCCATGTGTCAATGGTTCCCTGCGTGTAGAAAAAGCTTTCTAACGTTTGTGTGAAATTTACATTTAACATTTTTCCAACTGTGTCTTTGAACATTGAAGTAATTTTCCAGTAATAACCTGGATCCACTGTATTAATTCCTTTCATAATTTAAAAAAAGAATCAGTCATCAGCATTTTTAATCTCAATTTGCTTAAACTGAAAAGCTTCAACTCCATTAATCTTTCCTCATAGCTTATACTATACTTCCATGTACTGGAATCAGCCTGGTTGCTCTTCTCTGAAATTTTTCTAGTGCTGCTATATCTTTTTGTAGCCCAGGGTCCACATCTGCATGCAGTACTCCAGGTGAGGAGTCACCAGAGCATTAGCAGGCTTATACATCAATTCCTTATCTTATACTCCATACATCATGCCATTTAACCTAACACTCTTAGTCTTCTAAATGACTTCTGTACAATGTCTGCATGTTGATAATGATAAATCAAGTATGATTCCCATGTCCTTCTCATAAGAAGTACTTCCAAGTTTCAGACCTCTATTGTGTATTCAAATCTTTCTCCTTTCAACATGTCTACTTCCTATGTGTAATACCTTACATTTTCTTACATAAAAATCTTGTTTTTCTTCTTTCGGCTACTCCCATTAGGTGTCGCCACAGCAGTTCATCCGTATTCATATCTTCTTGTCCTCTGAATCTTGCTCTGTCACACCCACCTCTTTCATGTCCTTCCTCACCATATCCGTAAACCTCCTCTTAGGCCTTCCTCTTTTCCCCTTGCCTGGCAGCTCTATCCTTAGCATCCTTCTCCCAATATATTCAGCATCTCTCCTCTGCACATGTCCAAACCAACACAATCTCGTCTCAATGACATTGTCATCCAACCATCAAATCTGAGCTGACCCTCTAATATACTCATTTCTAATCCTTTCCATCCTCGTAACACCCAATGCAAATCTCAACATCTTTAACTCTGCCACCTCCAGCTCTGTCTACTTTTATTTTGGTCAGTGCCTCCGCCTCCAGCCTATATAGCAGAGCTAGTATCACTACCATCCTGTAGATCTTCCCTTTCACTCTTGCTGATACCCGCCTGTCACAAATTACTCCTATCCAACCACTCCACCCTGTCCTCACTGTCTTCTAAATCCTCTCTTTCACACTCCCCATTACTCTGTACTGTTAATCCCAAATATTTAAACTCATACACCTTTGCCAATTCTACTCCCTGCATCCTCATCATTCCTCTGACCTCCCTCTCATTCAGACACATATTCTGTCTTGTTCCTACTGACCTTCATTCCTCTCCCCTCTAGAGCATATCTTCACCTCTCCAGGGTCTCCTCAACCTGCTCCCTGCTCTCGCTACAGATCACAATGTCATCCACAAACATCATAGTCCATGGGGACTCCTGTCTAATCTTGTCTGTCAACCTGTCCATCACCATTGCAAATTTTCTTCCATTAAAATAACAGACAATTAATTGGCTCAAAGCTAAACCTAATGCTATATTTTTTGGCATTTAAACTGTAAAGGCAGAGGGACTTGCCCAGTAATAATGTGAATTGGTGTACTGAAAATGAACTGTGTAATCTTCTCTTTAGTTTCCTAATACTGCCATACGTTTTGACAATCAGAGGACCCTTAAGGCAAAATTGAAAACTCTGATTCTACTGTAAAGGGTTAACAGCAAAATAGCTTAAAGGTGATGGAAACCCAAATGTAATAAAAATATTTTTAGAGAAAACAGTAGTGTTACAAAGATTAGGTTTATTTAATTCTCAAACTAATAAGACACTTCAGTATGAGAAGCTAGAAAGGCTAATGGCAAATAGTTTCTTTGTTAAACAACTGTTCAATTCTTAGAATCACATTGCTTAAAATGCAAATGAATGGAAGTGCTTTCTTTTGTCAAAGATAAAAATTGTATTAGTTTTGCAGTTAGATCTGTGAATATAAGTCATTCCAATATCTCTTTGCTAAGCATCTGCAAATTGGTGCTTCAGAATTGGTTTAGAATAAACTGATCCAAAACAATCTAATTATTTTCTTTCAAACATATACCAGTTTCTTATTTAAAGCTAGCTCTGAGGAACATAGAAAAAGAAGTGCTGCATGCTTTGTCTCTTGCTTTTCTTTTAATACATTTGCCTTCATCCAGCCATCCATTTTCTGAAACTTCAGGGAACCCACAGCAGAAACTGACCTGTCACAGAAAACGTTCAGATGCCCACCCACACTGACTTGGACCATTTCAGAGACTCCAATTAACTCAAAATGCCTTGTTGGTAAAAATAGGGCTACTTACACAAAAATATCCAGAAATGAGAACAATTTGCAAAGTCTGCAAAGCCTGCAGTCAAAGCCTAGTTTTTAGAACTGTAAAGCAACAAATGCTGCCACCATGTTACTTTTCTTTACCGGTAAATGGTGCTCCTTAATAGAAGATATTATTTGTTGCATAAACTGTATTTATTAATTCTCTTGGAGATATTAATAGAGAAATATAGTTTTGTTAATATGACTTTAATTTAATGATTCTTCTATTAATGCACAGCTTTATACGAAAGTGTTTTTACTCCTGTTTGAAAAGTATTAAATTACAGAGAAACGATGAATTGTTTCTTCATATATTATATATAGTTCTTCATTTGAGACTGACTGACCAAGCACCTCTCAATTTATTTCAGTGGCATTTCATACTATACTTTTCATAGTGTAACACTTACAAAATAAAATAATTAGTGATTAAACAAGTGGGGCAATGGAAGACAGTAGTGACAACAAATTAAAAGAGAAAAGAAAAAGTAGAGAAAAAATTCTGATTAAAATGACACATATTTTTAGGAAGTCATTGTGCACTGGAGAGATTCTGAAGGACTTGCAAATGGCAAATATCATCCCATTACTGTATATAAAAAGGGTGACAGGGCAAATCCAAGCAACTATAGGCCAGTAAGCTTAACATGCATCACAGGAAAATTACTGGAAGGAATTATTAAGGATAAGATTGAGCAACACATAGCAAGGACAGGAGTTATTCTGAACAGTCAGCATGGGTTCAGAAGAGGGAGGTCGTGTTTTACTAACATGCTGGAATTCTATGAGGAGGCAACAAAAGGGTACGATCAAAGTGGAGCTTATGATATTATTTATCTTGTCTTTCAGGAAACATTTAATAAGGTGCCACATGAGAGGTTGGGCATCAAATTAAAAGAAGTGGGAGTTCAAGTTGACGTTTTTAGATGGGTGCAGAATTGGCTTAGACAGAGGGTGATGGTGCGAGGAACTTTATCAGAAATGGCTGATGTTAAGAGTGGTGTTCCACAGCAGTCAGTGCTAGGGCCGCTGCTATCTTTAATAGGAATATAAATAACAAGCTGGTTAAGTTTGCAGATGATACCAAGATAGGTGGATTAGCAGATAATTTGGAATTCATTATATCATTACAGAAGGACTTGGATAGCATACAGGCTTGGGCAGATTTGTGGCAGATGCAATTTAATATCAGTAAATGTAAAATATTACACATAGGAAGTAAAAATGTTAGATTTGAATTAATAATGGGCGGTCGTAAAATCGAGAGTACACCTTATGAGAAGGATTTAGTGGACTCTAAGCTATCAACTTCCCGACAGTGTTCAGAAGCCATTAAGAATGCTAACAGAATGTTAGGTAATATAGCACAGTGTGTGGAGTACAAGTCCAATGAGATTCTGCTCAAGCTTTATAATGCACTGGTGAGGCCTCGTCTGGAGTACTGTGTGCAGTTTTGGTCTTAAGGCTACAAAAAGGACATAGCAGCATTAGGAAAGATGCAGAGAAGAGTGACTAGGCTGATTCCAGGGCTACATCAGTTGAATTATGAGGAAAGATTAAAAGAGCTGAGTATGTTCAGTTTAAGAAAAAGTAGATTAAGAAGTGACATGATTGAAGTGTTTAAAATTATGAAGGGAATTAGTACAGTGGATCGAGACTGTTATTTTAAAATGAGTTCATCAAGAACACGGGGACACAGTTGTAAACTTGTTAAGGGTAAATTTTGCACAAACATTAGGAAGTTGTTCTTTGCACAAAGAATGACAGACACTTGGAATAAGCTACCAAGTAGTGTGGTAGACAGTAAGACATTAGGGACTTTTAAAACTCGACTTGATGTTTTCTTGGAGGAAATAAGTGGATAGGACTGGCGAGCTTTGTTGGGCTGAATGGCCTGTTCTCATCTAGAGTGTTCTAATGTTCTTAAAGAACCGAAAGTTAAAAAGAAAGTATGATATTGGAAAATATAATAGAGAAGATATGAGGACATCAGTTAAGATCAGAAAAACAGAAAAACCTTTCCTAAATTTAGAGTGTAGTATAGATTGTGAATTATAATTAATCATTCGCTCATTTATTGCGTTATCCATTTTATGACCCACTTATTGCATTATAGGTTCACCTGTTTTTTTTAATTACAGATTATTTTAATTGAAATGAATTCCACATTTTCTTTTAATAAAAACATGCTATGACAAAGAGAAGCTAATTTACTCAGCAGTTAGTAAAATGTAGCTTTAAAATAGAGGAGACTTCAAAACAAAATCAACACAAATAACTCAATGTACACCTCGATAGAACACTTCATTAATTAAATCCTACTGGATTTTTTATTATATTTTTAAAATTATATTCTGATGATTGTGTGCAAACAAATCTAAATGACCATTTTTATTTCTGGTGAAATATTTTTATACAATGAGACTTTAAGTGACAGAGACTGAATAAAAAGCAAGATTGCTCAAGGACACTATGTTCTGTAAATTGAGGAAAAATAGTAACAAAACAACATTTTGAAATAATGGCCAGCTGAAAGGCACAGGCGTTTCACAGGAGTTGGAAGAAATCAGCAAACATTCATATCATGGTCATGTAACAAGATGAAAAGAAGTGGTCTAAATTAACCAGGGCTAAGTGATCCAGGAAGCTGTCCTCTTCACTCAGTAAAAACTAGGTTGAAGGGTATTAATGGATTAGCTAAGTATCCAATTTGTTTGTTTCCGTTTTTCAAGTAGTTTTTTTGCAAGATGCCACTATAGTCATAAACGTGAGATGTAACATGCACTATGATGATCAAAGTGAGAGTGATATCATCTACATTAAACACTAACCCACGATTTCCGGTGAAATAAATTGAATGCATGGCTGGAATTCCTTATGAGTCACTGTGTTTCTGTTTCTGTTTGTAACATCTCTGCAATCTCAACGTTTAACTCAGCATTGAAGAGACACATTATTCTCTGGTAAAACAAAACTTTTTTATGATTATTCTTGAGGTCCTTTCCACAGGCTTAACTTCTTTGCCTACATTTAGTCTTCTCTGCTTTATCAAGAAATTGTATTTTGATAGATAAGACTATAATATGTATATGATTGTGAGTGCATAGGTACCTGTTATTCATTTACAATTTAGTGCATGATTCTGCCTTTCGGATATACTCCTCTTCTTGTGTAAAGGCCCAAAATTCATAATTCCCATGTGCTTGGAGTTCCTGCCAGAACTGCTGGGAAGAGCTGCTGTTTGATTTTGGCAAGTGTTACACCTTTGAGGGTATTTTCAGAGAGTTAATGAAGCATTTTGCTTCAAATGAGAATCCGCACCTAATGATAAAAATCAATATTGCTACAGGCGCTAAGTAACAAGCAGCTAATGGATTGCTGCCTTTCAGGAAGACTTCAATCAATGTCTAATTGATGCTAGTTAAATTCACAATTTGACCAAGTCATTGGTTAAGAGTAAGACATGTTTTAGCATAAATCACAGACATGCACGAGGTGCCAGAATGAAATACTTTTTTGTTTTGTCAGCCGCCAATTACCACAAATATTAAGTGTGTTAAAAAGAAAGTTCAGGTAAATGCCATTATCTACAGTATGTCAGACACTCACTTTTTAAAAATTTCCATTCTTGCATATTAAAATATGCAAAAAGTTTGTGCCTGAGTTACTGATGGTTTTCATTTGTCTCCAGCAAATCAGTTTGTACTCTGTATTTTTTCATATATATTGTTATAATAAATATTTATTAGTTTTATTCTGTAAATTCTGATCTTCATTTGTCAGCACTTATGTGGAGCAGATCACAGGACTGCATGTATGGCAGAAACATGATGATGTGTAATGATGCTCCTGGACAGCAGTGACCGATCTGATTGGTGACCATTACTGACACCATTCAAACCTAATGTGAACTCAAGAAAAACCAGAACATTTGTGAGGTTGAATGAAGTTTGAAATGTAGTGATATAATAAATCTCCCAAGAATTTAGACTACTGTCTTTCAGCTTCATCTCCATGGGTTCAGTTTCCACCTCCTGATTGCTGTCTATATTGGGGTTCCTCCAGGTACTCAGATCATTTGTCATTTATCTTAAAGAATTGTATCTTAGATTGATGGGTGACACTAAACTGGCCTGATGTGAGTGTGCAATGTGATGGCCTGGCACGCCGTCCATAGCTGGATACCATCTTAATGCTAGTGATGCTGCCTTGAACTCTAAATTTGGGCTGTTCGATAATGGAATATGCAAGTGTGAGTTTGTGCCCTTAAGTGTTTTAACCGCATCATCCAAAACTGGTTGCTTATCCTTGTCTGCAGTGTTGAAATAAACCATGCCCCCCTAGGACCCTGTAACAGAGAAGCATTTTCAAAAAATAGGTGAATGGGTGGGTGGATGGATCGATATACTGTATATTCAAAAATATAAATTCATGCAAGTGTAAAATATTTGAATTATTTTGTAAATATTCATAATGGTTAACTGAATTTAATTAGTTTAATAATGGGTGAGTGGATTTTTTAAATTTGGATTAAATGCAGTGCTAATGAGGTGTTTTTATATTATGATTTAGGAACAATTTTATTTGAGGGAAAGGTTTATAATACTGTAAGATATACTTGTCTGCACAGCAAATCAGCAGCATTAAATTAACACTTAGAGTCTATAAATGAAAACACTTTTTCTTTCCACTTTTAAGGGTTACTTTAACACTATAACAGGTCATTGAACACATTTCGCTGTGTGGAAGTTCACGCTACACGCATATCAGCCGCATCTCTCCTTGTCAAAGCTACTTGCAACTTCCTATTTTTTGTTATCATTATATGAAGATGAATTAACCTTACAAAAAGATGTTTTATGTGACTTAATTATTCAATTAATTATTTCAGATATTATCTTTAAATATTACATAGACTACATACTGTACTGTAGAATTTTCAAGAGAAAAAGATGAAAAAAACCCCACAGTTTATACATGCAATATTAAGACATAATTTTTTCCAAACAGCTGAATTACTAGAAACATAAAAAGTTAATTATAATGCCACAGTTCTCTGAATTTTTTGAAATATGCTTGTAGTAAATTATTAGTGTCTTCATTTTTTTCTTTTTGAAATTCTCTCTTTTCTCAAACAGTGTGCTATTCAAAATTTTTCTTGCATTATTTTAATCCAAATGTTAAAGAACAGTGTTTGTTTAAATAAAACAAAATAATTCTTTTTTCCAAATAAAAGGATATACAGTATAATACATTTTATGAAAGAACAAGAAACTTGGCTTTGATTATTTTTATAATCTCTGACTCAAATTTTTACAAATGGTATCAAAACATCCTCTGACCTTTAAGTTTCTATGCTCTAAACATCCAGTTTGTAAGATGTAAACATTTGGTTAAAAAATGACCTTTCATGGACATTGTGTACAGCTCTTTTAAAGCTCTGTTTTTCTTTCCAGCTGTCCGAGTTTTCTTGGGATACCCGCAATAAAACCATTAGTGCTGTCTATGCGGAAATTAACATACAGTGATCACAAAATACTAAACTACAATTGTTTCTGTAGCAGCATGGTTCAATTCCTAAATCATGATGTTTACAAGAAAAAAGGGATTATAATGGTTAAGACAAGTTACAGCTAAGTGTTTGTTATCTTCTTTTAAATCATGTGGAACTGTTCTATGGAAATTCAGAAGGTGCCATTATATGCCATATAAATGCTTTTATTTACAGTGCCTACCGGTAGAGTGTGTGACTAGAGTGAGGCATTTCCAGTTTGATGAACAGTTTTTCATGCTGCTTTAAACATCTTCGACAGCAGTGTGCCACTGTGTGTGATTTGGGTTCAGGTCCTGGCCAGATTACTCTCAGGGTGGTGTTCTGTAAAATTTTAGTGAAGTGGATGAACAATTGGTCAATGCGACTTAGACTGACATCCCATCCAGGATAGATTCCTTTCCCAGTAATACTGGGGTTATCTACCTCTTGTTCTCAGTAACTGTGTACAAGATTAAACAATTTCGGAAAGAACTATAATTGAAAATAGTCAATAAATGCTCCTTGTAAAGTTATAACATTATTAAAAGTGTGAAATAGGCCTGAAACACTTTATATTTGGGATTGCATTGAAATACATAATTAAAAAAAAACTTTCAAATTGTTGTTTATAAGCAGTTTTGAATGTCACCAAGGTACCTTTGAAGTGACGTGACTTTTTATTACAATGCTTCTTTCTCTTTTCTTAGTGCTCCAGTATATGTTCAGTCTATTCTCTCACGTATCCATTCCTCCATCCTTCTAGTAGTTGTTTATCAAATGTAGTGTAGCAGTCCACATCCAGAAGGTGTTCACACCTCTGCAGGGTATCCCCACATCGAGCATGGCAAGGCTTTGGACTGGTGGATAAAGTCCATACAAAAATGTAAACCTCAAACAGGAAGCGCCCCAGCCTGGAACAGATTCAGTCTGCACTTTGAGGTGGCCAGTAGGGCCATTAGTGCTTTCTCATTCAGGTATTCCTTTTATGAGTTAATTGAAGCATGAAGTGCACCATAGTGGCACGATGGCCAGCTTTACTACCTTATTGACTTCTAGCTGGGTGATGTCTGTTGGAGATTTTGTCTTCACCCAGTGCTGTTGGTTTGTTTCCTCTGGCAGTTTGATTTTCCACTCACAGTCCAAAGCCATGGAGTTAGGTTTATTGACGGCTCTAAAGTAATTAATGTGTGTGTGAGTGTGCTAGTGGTGTCGCGTTATAGAACAGGACGATGCATTTCCACCACTGTAGCTGTGATCTAGTATTAGAAAAAAGAGGCCTTTAAAATGGGTGGACTGAAGAAGACACTTTGTACAAGAATTGAAGAATGTTCATTTTTTTAATCATGTTGAATCTTCTGTTTCTTCACTTTCAGTTTTCCACAGTACTTCAGTTAGTGCCAAATATGTCTTCAAAATCAGAACTATTTCCTATTTTTTAATTAAATCTTTGATTTAAACATTCCCTGTGACAATGTTTTGGGTGAAAAACAGATAAATGTAATCATTTTTAACATTACTGTGGCACAGTTGTTTGTCAGCTGTCTCATAGCTCATTCCAGAGTTCTGGGTATACATTAGTGCCAGTATGAAGATTGTTCTCCTTGGGCCTGTGTAGGTTTTGCTCCTGGTGGTCTAGTTTTCCTTCTACATCACACAGATGTGCAGATTATTTTAATTGCTATGTCCATATGAGTGAGTCTGGTTGTGTTTGGGAGTGCACCCTGTGATAGACTAGAATTAGATAGATAGATAGATAGATAGATAGATAGATAGATAGATAGATAGATAGATAGATAGATAGATAGATAGATACATTATTAATCCCAAGAGGAAATTAGTTAGTTCTGATCAAGGACTAGAATTAGGGATATTGTGTGCAGTGCTCAGGACTGTTTCTGGTTCTCTGCAACCCTCATTTGGACAAGGGGT
Source organism: Polypterus senegalus (assembly GCF_016835505.1). Lineage (NCBI taxonomy): Eukaryota > Metazoa > Chordata > Cladistia > Polypteriformes > Polypteridae > Polypterus > Polypterus senegalus. The sequence goes on from NC_053167.1 coordinate 77,652,572, forward strand.
TTAGAAAATGAATGGCTCTTCTTGTCTATGATCCACTTTCTGTACTGAATAAGCAGTTTCAAAGCAGTCAGGCCTTCATATATAGTCATCTACCCATTTGTTCATCATTTTCTAATGCACTTATCCAATTCATCAATTCAATATAAACAATTTGATGCATATATTTCTGAGTAGGTTGATTTACTTAGTAATACATAAATATTTAAACAAGAATTCAAGACAAGAAATTACTACCAGTAGCCAGGACATTTAAAAGTATTACAATTGTATTTCATTAATGATGGATTTTGGATCTTTTTGAAGAATAACAATAGGAATCAGGAATGATAAACTTACCTTTTTTTGTCAACCTTTTCTCTCTCGTTAAGCGGCAACTCTCCTTGACTTTGCTCAGAAGGCTATGCTCTCCAGAACAGAGGCAGATGGTCTTTGTCTGAGATTTAGGCCTGAGGATCTTGATGACTCTTGCAGAAATAGCTCACAACCGTTAAGAGGATTGGTGCAGAGATTTAGGAAAGTGTACATGACTGAAGCAGCCAGTTAGGTGCCAGTAGTCTGTGGGCATTCTGACTAACCAGGGATGGGGGATGAAAAGCTGCCCTCAATTTTTGTATTTTGGGACATCCCTCACAGTTTATCTAGCTTTACCTTAAATATGTAAGCAATTTCCTCCAAGAGGTCTTTACTCCACTATTAATTAGATATGAAAATGATACAGAGTTACATGGATAATGAACCTTAAAGTGTAATCCATTCTCTCTGTAAGCCCTAACCCTGCCTGTACATATTAAACGTTCAATGATATGCTTCACAAAATTCAGACCTAACCGCCCTAGCAGCTACCCTGTCATGCAAAATAAAAATAATGGAACTTAAGATGTTTTTTTTTATTTTCATAATCAGCTTAATATAGTGCCTTTCAGTTGAACATGATACTAACATGCAGCACAAGTGCAAATTTATAGTACAATTGTTCACAAGTATTTTAGGAGCTGAGGCACAGGTACACTACTTGATTTGGGTTGCACAGTGAGACCAAAAATGGGGTTTAATTGGAGTGCATTTTAACATAATCACTGTAGATCAAGTACCTTTGTTCTTTCTGCTTAAAAGTTCTAACTTGCAAGCCATAAAAGTCTGAACTAATCAGTTATAATTGTGAATATTTACTTATTCACTTCCCTAATACATGTATTCCAAGCCACATTTGATGGATGTCATTCCAGCAGTATGGGAAGTATGGCAGCAACAATCTGTGAAGGGCACCACAGTGTCCATTCACTCATATGGCCACACTAACTCAACTGGGGCCAATTCAGAGTCGCTCAAATAACCTAACATGCACATCTTTGGGATGTGAGAAGAAACTTCAGTACTTAGTGGAAGCCCAGCACAGTGAAAGGGAGAATGACCAGGCTGGGATTTATACCCAGGAGACCAGAGCTACACCCTCTGTATAGATTTAAACATATTTATATGCATCTCAATAAACTTTTAAAATGAACAAATGTGAGGTTTGGGGCAAGACACTTGTCAGACATCCAGCTGAGTCATTAAGTTTATCTACCCTTTACTCGTTTTTGTTATTTGTCACTTTCTGAAAGGCTACATCCCTGATCTGTTTATCTATGACAGAGCCCCAATTTCTTTAAACGTCATCTATGACTACCCATTGGATTAATGTATGCAGAAATATCCACCTGTCTGAACCCTTTATTCCCCTGCAGCACCAGGCACAGTTTAAGAGCCAACAGATCACCAGTCCATAAAGGACAGCACAACTGCACCCCTATGCTCACTCATAACCTAATACACATACTACTGCATCTTTGACATGCAGCAAAGCACTGCAATCACACATTCATGTACACCCCACACTAACCAGTAGTCTTGCTCAGTTATCAGGAACTGTGAGCAAGTAGCACTACAAATAATCATACAGTCTATCTAATTAACAATCGTCAGTAGGCACATGTAAAGGATGAAGTGCGGATGATTAACTGTGCTGAGATGACATAGTACTTGAAGGAGATTATGGCTGGTACATATATTGTAGAGATGCTTAGTCTAATCCCTGTTGTGCCTCCTATTACTTCACTCAAATCATTTTACAGTGCGTGTTTCATAGTAATCAAATGTAAAAAGTAAACACAGAAAGATGTTGAAGTGTTGGAATCTTACATGGGATTATCTCTATATAAATAGAGCTATATAAATAAATGTTGTTGTATCTCCATTTATTGCTCAAAGACAGGTGGGGTAATGAAGATGTGCGATGCCCGTTTTACATTGTACTCACATCCAGCTTCACTCACTCATTTGAAGAACATTTCTTTCATACAGATTGTGTGGTGAATGAAGTCTGTTTGTGCTAATTGCTTTTCATCCTTCTGTGTGACTTCTGAACTGTTTACAGATAGACGTGTTACTTGTCTGGTTCCCCCAGACATAGCCAAATAGTCACACTGCTGACACAAAATCACAAAGAGTGGTGCAGTCATATTAGGGACTTTAGCACAGCCAATGAGTAGGCTCAGTTTCGTTCATTCATTTGGTTAGTCAGTCATTTATTTTCTGAACCCACTTAGTTTGTATGAATATTAAATTAACAGTGATTAATGACTACTTTTTAAATAAATACTGTTTCTCTGATTAATGACATTTAATAGATGTATCATGATGCAGGCCTCAAGTTAAGTGGTGGTGCATATCTATTCATTCATCCTCAAATCTACTTAATCCGGGGGGGACCCTTAAACAGGGTCTTGGGGGCATCAGGTGGCAGGTAGAATAAATGAATGGGGCACAATCAAAGTCACATCCACACTCTCATAGGGTGAAGTATGGAGTCCCCAGTTTAACCAAATGCACAACATCTTTACAGGATGGTAATACTATTTTAAATTTATTTATTGTAGATATTGCAAAGGTATAAGGATTGAGCGTAATGCACACACAAAAATCATGATCAAAGTATCTTTTCTTTTCATATTTTGGTGAAATTCAAAGCACAAGCAGTTCACAGAAAAAGGCAAAAAAACGATAATACACACAAAGAACATCTTGTCTTTTCTATTTCAGTTTCAAACTTACATATCCTAGTTAAATTACTGCATGTTTATCTGTATCAGCATGACATCCACTGCTATGTACATTGCTTTACATATCAGTATATACGTTAGTACGTTCACTGAAAAAATTTGGAACACTTGTATGCCTGCTTAGCCATGCAATTATCTGATCAGCCAATTGTGTGGAAGAAGAGCAGTGCATAAAATCCTGCCGATGCAGGTCAGAAGCTTCAGTTAATGTTCACATCAGACACCAGAAAGGTGAAAACATTGTGATTTCAGTGATTTTAGCGATGGCATGATTGTTGGTGACCAACAGGCTGGTTAGAGTATTTCTATAACTGCTGATCTCCTGGGATTTTCACACACAACACAGAGTCTCCAGAGTTTACTTAGAATGGTGCAAAAAACATCCCGTGAGTGGCAGTTCTGTGGCAAGAAATGTCTTGTTGATGAAAAACGTCAAAGGCTGCTTTGAGCTGACTGAAAAACTACAGTAACTCAGATAGCTACTCTACAAACTCTGGGAGCAGAAAAGCACCTCGGAATGTACAACATGTTGAATCTTTAGGCAGATGGGCTACAACAGCACAAGACCACATCGGGTTTCTCTCCTGCCAGTAAAGAATAGATAGCTGGAGCTGCAGTGGGCACAGGCTTGACAAAATGGAACATTTCAAGTCAGGAAAAAAATAGCCTTGTCTGATGAATTATGCTAAGGCAAACAAATGGTAGGGTCAGAATTTGGTGCCAAGAGAATGAATCCATGTCCTTGACCTGCCTTGTGTCAACAGTCCAGGCTGGTAGTGGTGGTTTGCACACTTAATACCAATCAGATTTCACTTGAATGCACTGGCATATTTGCATATTATTTTGGACTATGTAAATCCTTCATGGCCAAAATTTACCCATCTTTTAATGGCTACTCCCAGCATGATAATGCACCATGTCATAAAGCAAAAGTCATCTCAAACTGGTGTCATGAACATGACAGTGAGTTCAACGGTCTTCAGTGGCCTTCCCAGTCACCGGATCTGAAAACTTTTGGCATGTGCCAGGATGAGAGATTCACAGCTTGACTGTGCACCTGACAAATTGCATGATACAATCATGTCAACACGGAGCACAATCTCAAGGAAACTTTTCCAACATCTTGTGGAATCCATGCCACATAGAACTGAAAGCCAAAGGTGGCCCTAGCCAGGATTGCTAGTGCTCCTGATAATTTTCTTAGTGAGTGTATTTACAGTTAGATCCGAAAACTGTGTGCCTCTACACCATTCCTTTTGTAAGCAAGCGATATATCAGTGTAAATGAGATTTTTGTACAGTTACATCAAAGTTAAAACAGGGTGTTACGGATGTTCTATTAAAATATTAGCTTGCAGAGGATGAAAGAGAACCTTCTGTTATCTGTGTGGCTGTAACATTCTGTCCTAACTGAGCAATTACTTAAGTAAGTCTAACATTTTTTCATTAACGTACTTGGATTGGCTCTTACACCTAGCTAAAGATGATGAAACAAAGTTCTATATTTTTGAAAGGAGTTTCATTGTTAGAATTTAGCAATTCTCTCAGTTTGTTTTGCAAACCTTTCTCATTTCTCTTTGATCTCCGAACTGGCATTTAGAGTGCTCCAGTAGGCCTCCATTGTGTACTTCATCACATATAATCACAAATTATGATACTACTGTACCATCTGAGCTAAGAGATTTCCCTTATTACGTTTCATTTGATGAATTCTATTTTTTCATCTACTACAGCATACTTCCTTACCTTGAATATCAACATATCTCTTCTAAGTATGCTGACATTTACAGACACAGCTTCAGAGGAAAGATTTTCTAAGAGTGACTTTAACAACATTAGCATATTTCCCAAGGTTAATGCTCTCTTAAGAGTCTTGGTCATTTGGTCTAACGCAAGCTGCTCTGTGGAACAGCTTGAATCAACAGCCAATCGGATCAAAAGTAGCTTCAGGACATCCCTGTGTGTTTCACAACTCAGCCACTTGACCCTTTTTGCTTTGAACATGAGGTGATGATTATATCATTTAACTCAAAGCAACATCACCTCCTGACGTAACAGAATTCTGGCTAATGCTGTATTGTTTTCCTGATTGAATTGTTTTGATTCCATGCCAGTCATAATGCTTGAATAAACAGTCTATAAGACTTGTCATGATCAGTCATAAACCGCAGTGTCTGAATTTTTAAACCTGTTTGTCCACTGTACCCCTGATCAGACGGATGGGAAACTGCTGATGTAGTGTGATGATTTTCTGTGCCTCATCAGGTGTGGATGTAATCTTGCATTGCAGGTTCTATACGTGTGTCACACTGATCAATAAATAAATATAACTCAAAATTATTATTTTTTTTATTACATTCAGGTACTTGTCATTTACTTTATATGTATATACACTGTCACAGGAGGCTGGGGGTCAGACCCAGCCGCGACACCTGGAAGGACTGGGAGGTGGTCTATATGACCCTCGGGCTGCGAGGGAGCAACTGCCCTGGATGTTGAGGGGACCACGGGGAAGGAGCAAGGAGGTTCAAACCCACTGGGGCCCGTGGCCACCGCCAGGGGGTGCCCTGAAAATTGTGGAGCTCGGGAGATCCACACTTCCGCCACACCTGGGAAGGTGGAGGAAGGATCTTCCAGGGATGCCCGGAGTGCTTCCGGGTGCAAGGGCAGCACTTCCGCCACTCCAGGAAGTGCATGCCGGAAGAGTGTCATCAGACACCTGGAGCTCATCCGGGTGAAAGAGAGGCCCGTGTGGAGGGTGATTGGTGCAGACTTTATTGGTTCAATAAACGTGTGTTTTGGTAAAGGGCTAGTGTTTGTCTGATGGTGTTCGGACCCTTGCTCACAACACTTATTAAAAGTCATGCCAAGTTAAGTCAAATGGCTTTATTGTCATACAAGTATTACACAGTATTGCAGCATACAGTGGCAGAAAATAACATTCTCCAGGTCTGCGGTGCAACACAGGACAAGACAGATAAAGAACTATACTATATTATGAACTGATAAATGAATGAATAATTAATAATAGATAAGTGAATAGATAGTACTAATTTAAGATAGATAGTAATACATAAATAATAACAACAAATAATAATAAAAAACAGTAGTAATAGGTGTAAAAATGTATTGCAGATAAATAAGTTATTAAGAACAAATATTTATCAATAAACAATCAAAAGAATCAGAAAAACCAAACATTTCTTTAAAGACTGAGTGCCTCATTAGTTTAGGATATGAAGTATGGAGTTTAAGAGCTTTGGTGATGGTAGTTACCTGCTCGACCAGAGGTACTGCTATGTTTTAATGCCTTCTCTTCTCTTTCCTCTGCAGAATGGAAGATCGACAGCCTCTCTGTTGCCGATGTCACTTTCATGTCTGTCCCCCTGCACTCTCATCTTTCTGTTAACTAGGAAATCGGCGAGACATGTTGTCTGAGTTCACTTGAGAACTCACATGTAAGAAGTCATCTCTGCAAATTGTTGGATTTTTTTTTGTAATTTCCTCATTCAAGGAGAACAAGGTGGTGCCCAAACTCTTTATTGTTGCCAGTTTAATTGTTTATGATAGATAGATAGATAGATAGATTATTTATACTGTACATTCTTGATCAAAAATGCTTAATCTAGTTAATGGTGTTAGTGACCTAAAGCTATCTTGGCAGCATCAGGCTCAAGGCACGAATCAACCCTATAATATCAGCCAGTCCACCACAGGGTATATATATACACACACACACACACACACACACACATATGAGCATTCATTCATTAATGTAGGGGCAGTTTAATGTTGTCAATTAACCTAACACAGATAATTTTGGAATACTGGAAGAAAATAGGAGTACACTGGATAAAACTGAGATAGATAGCAGTACCCGTGACCTTGGAAGTTTCAACAGAACCAAACCCCCTGCCTTGGCCGCTACCTGTTCTTCAATTGAATTTTAGTATATAATGGCATTCAAAGCTTCAGGGGAACTAATATATCTTGTAAAAGTAAAACCAAAAGGCAAGGATGAGGAGGATGCCGACTAAACAGAGCACCACCAGTAATTTTGTTCAACTTCCAGCACTGATTCTGAGCAAGTGTAGATTGCTCACAGGGAGCTCCCTGACTGGTGATCAAACTCAGGACTGACCACTGCATCACCATGGTGCCTATATATTGTGACAAGGAATACACTCCAGACATTATAAAGGTTTGGGGCAGCCACCCGTATATTATATCCTGGCTGCAAAAGTTTGAAAATAATTGAACAGAGATATTCACAAGACTGAGTCCAAAACAGAACTGCCAGACTGGAGGTAAGATGGCGGCTTTAAAGGCCTGGAGAGGAAGTGATGTGATTGGGGCCAGAACCAGAAGTGATGTTGCCCCGACTGGAAGTGACGTCATTAAAGGCCCCAGGACCGGAAGTGACATCATCAAATGCACTGGATCCTGGTGGGTTTCCTGGGAACGGTCTGTTGTGATTTTACAAGCCCTTTAGCTGCTTCCTACTCGCATGTGTGTGACAATGTTTAAACGTATATGGAGGCTCACAATGTGACTGGACATTAGGCATAACGACTGAAGCCAAATTTCACCAGTGTATATTAACACTTTCATCAAAGTAGATGGATACCTGGTTCTTAAGTAAAGTGCCATTCAACCTGTTGGTAAGTGTTCCATTAGATACCCAAAAGATTCCAAATCATTGAAGTTCTAAGGCACAATGCAAATTCAGTATTCACATTGGTTTAATTTTTAATCAGGGCATTCGCTGTGATCTTAAAAAGCTGAACAGTGCTATACTGCATTTTAACAGGTTGTGAATACAAAAAGAGGCAGACAAGATGAATCCTTGGGGCACCAAATGGTGAACCTTGTATAATTTGGTACTTTTGGAAAAAAGGATTTTTGAAAAATGTACAGCCAGGCTGTCGAGTGACAGCTTTGTAGAGGCGACTGCTGAGTTATGGTGGTGATGCCATATTTGAGGAGTTCTGGCAGGAAGAGGCGAGTTCTGTGTCTCTGGAACCGGAAGAAATGTCAGCATCTTCCTGTTGATGATCTTTTGGCCTGCGGGTGGGAAGAGTGTAGAGGCAGTAAATGACTGTGCCAACTCCAGACTCGGGGTGGAATCACCTTATAATAAGCCCTGAGGTTTTCTCTCATTTGTGCATGTGTGGCAAGGTCTATAAATGAAAATTCAGAGCAGAGAAAACTGTTTTGTACTGGGGTTAAATGTAGAAGTAATAAAATAAGCTCACATGATAAAAATAACCATTTTATTGGTACTGTTGGCTGCGGTGGGCTGGCGCCCTGCCTGGGGTTTGTTTCCTGCCTTGCGCCCCGTGTTGGCTGGGATTGGCACCATCAGACCCCCCGTGACTCTGTAGTTAGGATATAGCAGGTTGGATAATGGATGGATGGTACTGTTGGTCAGAGTTAAGGCAACAAGTTGGCAAATCTCTAGAGGCAGTAACAGGTGATTGCTATTGGCAAGAAGAGGAAGCACTTGGCACTATTTACAGTTGGTTTTTCATAGCACACACTCAAACATGAGATTATGTCATTTAAATCAATTATTTTTTATAAGTATTCAAAGAAAAATTTCATAAAAATACTTGGATGAATAAAGAAAAGAGAGCAAATTAAATATTTTTCAGTTTATTACTTCAGTCTACTTTGCTATTCTGTGTTTTCCACCAAGAATGTTTCTTCTTATTTCTTGTTAACTTGTTACAAGGAAACATCTGAGTGATACTAATTCCTGGAGTCATGTGCTCAGTATAGCATCAAATGCACATGATTACGTTTTAAAAAATGTTTATGTTGTTAAAATTAACATACAAATGGCACTCTAGAAGATTTTCAGGTACCTTTCATGATGTAAGGTTTCAACACCTGGTGCGTCGGAAAGACTTTGTGAATTTTTTAAGTATGTCTACTGCCTGAAATCTCAGAATTATGTGGGAGTTCTTCACAAAACATCCCTGCGAGGCAAGGTGTCAGGCTGAGTAGTGGTGCAAGGAGACTTTGCTGGAACTGGATATCAAAGGAGAATGAAGAGATGGTATTCCCATGACTAGCAGTACTGTCATGTGTGGAGCTTTTCCAGGAAGACCATTGAATTAAACCCTGCTTTTTGTGTGTATTTTTTTTTTTTTTGCAGAGAAAGGAATTAACCCTAGAAGTGATGTGGTAATGTTGTATGAACGTAAATGAACTTAAATGGAAATGTACTTTAAAAATAATTAATTTAGGTAGCTATTTTCGGAAAAATATTAAAAGACTAGAAATGTTCCTTCTTATTCTTATTTTCTTGATTTGGGTCATTTGGTTAATTTGGGGTTTAATTTCATTTAAAAGATGCTCAAACTAGTCAATAACTTTTTACTTTTTTACATTTTGCCAGAAGTGCATGCAATGATATCACCATAACCACTTACATTAATCTTTACATTAATAGATTGGGGAAGAATTCTGGAATGCATACTATACATGCAATATCTTCAGCCTTTTGGCATAAACATGTATAAGGTAGGCTATCAAAGTTCATATACTGTAACTAAATTCAGAATTTCCTGAAACTTAAAATAAAACTAAAATTCTTCCAACTAAAGATAACTAATTTTTATTCCCCCGTTATGGAATTATATAGTGAGTCACCCAGCTTTGCCCATCATGTAGGTAAAGCATGCCCCTAAAAGGCTTTCCCAACTAGCATAATAGAAAGGACCACCAAATCCACAGTGTATCCCAGTTTGTCCTTAAAGAAAGCGGTTGTATGGCTAGCTCCAGTGCACTCCTCTCAGTCCAGAAGACACCATTAAACATATTACAAGTAAGAGGAGAACAGACCTCTAAACAGCACCCTACAATCTACATCAGCTCCTGAAAGGGTCTTCCTCCTCTGACAGGACCTCTCTGTTTTTTGGCCTCTATGGTCCTATAAACCTCTTTCATGTGATTGTATTGCAAATTCCAAAATGCTGTTTTAAATAATACCTGTTCACCTGTGGCTGGCTCGTGCCTTACACTTTCTTCACCGTGGTTGGGTTGTATTTCCTCACAACCCAGGAAATGAAATAGTGACTCAAAAACAGACGGATTGACATTTAAACACATATTCGGATTAGGCTGTCTAGTTCTCCTTCAGGTCAATGGGTTTCATGGCTCTTTAAACAGGTGGGGATTCTATAACTGCTATTTTATTGCTTACTGTATGTTAGGAATGTCATCACTATGTACGGTTGAGTGTAGTTTTAACATAGAAGACTGAGAAGTATAGCAGGACCAAGAAACATATCCAGTAGTCTATCAAGTAAGAGAAATCATAATATTTCCACATACAGTATTATCTTAATAGTGGCTTGAGGTACAGCATGTCTGTCTTGAACTGCTAGGATTTCAGTTTAATTTCTGTCTTGTGTGTCATTTATGTTAAGTTTTCATATTCTACATTTCCATTTTGGGGATGTCAGGGTTCTTTCCTACCTGACATCACACTGAAATTTGTTTCTTGCCTTACTCCTCGCATAGACCCCACAATACTGAGCGCTGAACAGGAAATGGATGGACAAGCTGCATTATGATTTCTTGATAGACAGTTTACTACAAAATGTTTCTTTACATCTTGAAAAAGTTCACATTAATTTACTACACTCTGAGATCCTGGACTTTATAAATAGAGCTTGGTAATGAATGAATAGTAGAATTTACGGCGTTAATGTTAAACGATCAATCATTTCAACCTTACAGACTGATATTGCTATTCAACAAAGAAACAAAGTTAATTACGTACTGAACAGAGTGATGAATAAAACTGAGTGACTGCCCTATAAGATGATAGCCTACAGTGATTTGAGGGTCAGCACAGTATTATTTTTTCTCTCACATGTTGGTATTTTTTTCTTTGTTCTGATATGATAGGTACAGATTATCCACTCAGAGTTAGTAATAATCAATATCAGTACCATAGAAACAAGTAAATGTTTTTAAAGGCATGGATATTAACTAGCTGTATAGGCTCAAGGGCAGGTTATCAAATCTGAAACCACAAAGTTATTTATGATGAAACAGAAAGGCCAGAGGAACTGCTTCTCTTCTAGTTCAGCAGCCTGCAGGCAGTTTTGCTGGCAAGCATTTGAGTGTTTCCTCCAAATGGAATGGACACGCCTGATAACATCTCAACTTCAAGTATTTCCGGCACTGTCGCAACATGAAGTTATGCTCTGAAACACCTGGCTTACTCCTTACCATTTCCTTATTGTGTTTTGGTGATGAAGTTTAACATTCATAGTTTTGCTAGCAACTAACAACAGTCCAATTAGGAGCACAGTGGGTGTGACATATCAAAGGGTAATCGTATCACCTGCATCTACATACTTTCACTAACCCGACCTGTTAGATCTTCAACATGAAGAGAGCTGCAGGACAATTACTTAAAACTATTAAAATAAGTGCTTAGGAAAGAAAAAATATATCAAAGAATTCCACAGGCCAAGAGCCATATATTACTTTATAGCCAGAGCCCAGTGAAAAACATGTCCTGGCATTTTAGTTATACCCACATTATCATATATGCTTAAGCCTGAGGCAGCATACCCATGTTGATAGAATATATAAATTATTTTCACAGGTCAGGCTCAAAAGCAAAACAAAATTTACATGTACATTAATTTGCTTAGGAGACGCTTTTATCCAACGTGACTTACAAAAGAGGTAAACATAATCCAGTAACATTAGGCGATGGCCTGTTTATTCAGCAAATGCAATAGGATAGGTAACAAACGTTGATTGTCACAAGTGAAGAGATGTGATAATTAATACATTTACAATCATAGATTAACAATTAATAAAACAATTAAACTTGATGTAACAACAAACCAACCAACAATATGAAAGCTAACAGATCAAAATTTTTTTCTTTTCAATCAATTTGACAGATATTCACGGAACAGTTGGGTTTTCAATTGCTTCTTAAATATATTGAGGGAGTCAGCAGTTCAGATGGAAGTGGGCAGCTCGTTCCTCTACCTAGAAACTATGCAGGGAAAGAGTCTGGATGGAGACTTGTTACCACACAGAGGTGGCATCACCAGACGCTTTTCACTGGCAGACCTGAGTAGGCAAGCAGGCATATAGCACCTCACCAGTGTTTCCATATACACAGGTGCTGACCCACCGACTACTCTGTCATCAGGTTTTTGAACTTAATGTGTGCTTCTACAGAGAGCCAATGTAGAAATCTGAAGAGATTAGCGACATGTGCCCATCTCAGCTGGGCCCATACAAGACGGGCCACTGCATTCGGGACCATCTTCTTGATAGCACATGTAGCATTGCCTATTGAATATCATACATTTCCGTTTTTCTTCAGAACCTTTAAAAATATTTCTTGAAACAAAGCAGTAGCCCACCGACTACATAGTATGCACATTCCAGAAAGCTGTCTGCTTATTGTGAAACGGCTCTTTAAAGATCAACGAGGGCACGGTGTCAAACAGATGTTTGTCATTACTTGTATAACTGGTTCAACAGCAAAAGTTCACCATAGCTGCTTTGCTCAAGAGTAATCAATAAATAAATAAATTATTTTTACACCCACGTGCACACACGCTCACACACACACACACACATACATATATATATATATATATACTAGCAAAATACCCGCGCTTCACAGCGGTGAAGTACTGCCTTAAAATTTTTATCAAGAAAAAAATTAAACCTTTTTAAACTGAGGGAAAATATACCAATAATTATTTGTTAAGGATCTCTTTGTATACCCATTGTCAGTTTGGCCCTCCGGTTGTAATATGACCAAGCTGTGCGCTGAGCTTACTCTTAAGCATGCAACGTACAGTTGGCCATGTGAAAAGCAATCCTGTCTCAAATCAATGCCAACCTTTTGTAGGGTCTGTCCCTGAGACTTATTAATTGTCATTGCAAAGCAGAGCCTTACTGGAAATTGAAGGCGTTTGAATTGAAATGGGAGATAACTTGACATACTGTAGGTTTATTAAACCTGCCTTTGTGTGCATGTAATGGTTTTTTGTCAGCGTGAATGACAATTTTGAAGTCTTTGTCTTCATCTGAAATACTGTCAATTGCGGAGTGGAAGTCATGGATGTAAGTGTTACAATCATGCAGCATTATTTGTAATTGCTGCACCAGGGGCGTGTTAACTCCAGAAACATTAGCACACCGCATTTGTGCTTCCTTTTCATTGTCCCTGACGAAATAAATTTGCGAAACTTTGTGTTCCTCAGTCGGCATAGGTAAAAGACTGGCAATCAAGTGATAGACTTGTCTCTGAACTTTAAATGAAGGCATAAAATTTCCCTCAACGATTTGGTTAGCACCAAATGATGTCATTTGAAATGCGCCTGTGTACTTTCGAATGTTGTTCAAGAAATGCTCATTTTGAGGATGTTCACCATTTAACAGGCCCTCAAGAAGGTTAGGAAGCTTATGTAAAGGAATGAGAGAGACTTCACCACCATTACAGCACAAACCAGGAGACTCGTATTTCCACCTATGAGCTTGACAATAGTCACAGTGAACATCCATGGATCCAATGTGTACTGTTTTGTCAGATTCATAATGTATGTTTGGGTCGTATGCAAATCCACAATCGGCTTTTTTGAGCGAAACTTGTTGTTTTCATATAAGCCGCTTTTCATTATTTGGATTGTGTCTAGAAACAGAAGCTCTATTAACTTGTGGATTTGCCTGCAAATATTTAGCGACAGCGTCTCTATGAACTTGTGGATTTCTCTGAGAGTATTTAGTGGCAGCGTCTCTATGAATTTGTAGTGTCTCTATGAGCTTGTGAATTTGCCTGCGAGTATTTAGCAACAGCGTGTCTTTTAACTTATGGATTTTTCTGCAAGTATTTGGTGGAAGCGGCACAAAGTTGTTTCCGTCTAGTAATGTACCACAACGTCTGTCACGCCTCCTTTTTACTGTTTTCTCACAGCTTGGATTGCTGCTGTCATAATCAGTTTGAGTTTCATGGTTTGTTTCAATTACGTTAGTATTTGCAGGACTTGTGTTGAAGTGACATTCGGCATCTGTCAAGCGATATAAGCATACGACCGGTTTCATCAATAACTTTGCATCTAACTTTTGAGAGTTGAAACATTCATAAACATCAAAATGTCCACTACTCAAATCGTCACGTGTGAATCTAAGATGTTTGAGAGGCATTGGTGTAAAATATTTGGCCATTTTGGTACACTTGAAAGCGACAACCGAACAATTTAGCGGCAGACATCAACTCACATGCAGAACCATAGGTGAAAGGCTTAAACATTTCACTCTTATAGTGCTCCTGTGTAGTATAATTATCTCCTTTTCCGTCATCAGTCCACACCTTGAACCCGTCCCAGTCATTCAATACATAAGACACAATGTTCCTCCGGATATCAAGAGTGAGCCTGATATGTCCGTGCAATATGTAACACAGAGAATGGAAAAGGCAGGCGCCATCTACAGGCATGGAAATCACTCGGTAAGTGATAGTTCTTTGATCAATGGTGATCATCTCGATAGACATGTTAATGGGGGCATGGTTGGAACGATAAAGGAAATGGGTACTTGAACAGTAAACTAAGTCTAAAATACCTACACAATAACTATAATCATAAGAAATGAACAATAAAATAGCGGAAAAGCAGTGGATTAAATAAAAAGGCTGTAGTTATCAGCAGGGAGACGTGGATACCATGGCGAACCAAGGAAGGTAATGAAGAGACCTGAGTGAAGGATGGACTTATATGGGCAGGCAGCCAACTACATGGGAGGCATGGTGATGGAGGACACAACCCTGCCTCACACGGTTGACTGAGCTGCAGGCTATGGACGTATATATATGTACGTAAGTAGGATTCAGTTATGACCATTACACATAGAATTTCGAAATGAAACCTGCTTAACTTTTGTAAGTAACCTGTAAGGAATGAGCCTGCCAAATTTCAGCCTTCTACCTGCATGGGAAGTTGGTGAATTAGTGATGAGTCAGTCAGTCAGTCAGTGAGGGCTTTGCCTTTCATTAGTATACTAGCAGAATACCCGTGCTTCGCAGCGGAGAAGTAGTGTGTTAAAGAAGGTACGAAAAAGAAAAGGAAAAATTTTAAAAATAACGTAACATGATTGTTAATGTAATTGTGTTGTCATTGATATGAGTGTTGTTCTCATATCTATATATATACAGTGGTGTGAAAAACTATTTGCCCCCTTCCTGATTTCTTATTCTTTTGCATGTTTGTCACACAAAATGTTTCTGATCATCAAACACATTTAACCATTAGTCAAATATAACACAAGTAAACACAAAATGCAGTTTTTAAATGATGGTTTTTATTATTTAGGGAGAAAAAAAAAATCCAAACCTACATGGCCTTGTGTGAAAAAGTAATTGCCCTCTGAACCTAATAACTGGTTGGGCCACCCTTAACAGCAATAACTGCAATCAAGCGTTCGCGATAACTTGCAATGAGTCTTTTACAGCGCTCTGGAGGAATTTTGGCCCACTCATCTTTGCAGAATTGTTGTAATTCAGCTTTATTTGAGGGTTTTCTAGCATGAACCGCCTTTTTCAGGTCATGCCATAGCATCTCAATTGGATTCAGTTCAGGACTTTGACTAGGCCACTCCAAAGCCTTCATTTTGTTTTTCTTCAGCCATTCAGAGGTGGATTTGCTGGTGTGTTTTGAGTCATTGTCCTGTTGCAGCACCCAAGATCGCTTCAGCTTGAGTTGACGAACAGATGGCCGGACATTCTCCTTCAGGATTTTTTGGTAGACAGTAGAATTCATGGTTCCATCTATCACAGCAAGCCCTTCCAGGTCCTGAAGCAGCAAAACAACCCCAGACCATCATACTACCACCACCATATTTTACTGTTGGTATGATGTTCTTTTTATGAAATGCTGTGTTCCTTTTACGCCAGATCTAACGGGAAATTTGCCTTCCAAAAAGTTCAACTTTTGTCTCATCAGTCCACAAGGTATTTTCCCAAAAGTCTTGGCAATCATTGAGATGTTTCTTAGCAAAATTGAGACGAGCCCTAATGTTCTTTTGGCTTAAAAGTGGTTTGCGTCTTGGTAATCTGCCATGCAGGCCATTTTTGATCAGTCTCTTTCTTATGGTGGAGTCGTGAACACTGACCTTAATTGAGGCAAGTGAGGCCTGCAGTTCTTTAGACGTTGTCCTGGGGTCTTTTGTGACCTCTCGGATGAGTCGTCTCTGCGCTCTTGGGGTAATTTTGGTCGGCCGGCCACTCCTGGGAAGGTTCACCACTGTTCCATGTTTTTGTCATTTGTGGATAATGGCTCTCACTGTGGTTCGCTGGAGTCCCAAAGCTTTAGAAATGGCTTTATAACCTTTACCAGACTGATAGATCTCAATTACTTCTGTTCTCATTTGTTCCTGAATTTCTTTGGATCTTGGCATGATGTCTAGCATTTGAGGTGCTTTTGGTTTGCTTCTCTGTGTCAGGCAGCTCCTATTTAAGTGATTTCTTGATTGAAACAGGTGTGGCAGTAATCAGGCCTGGGGATGGCTACGGAAATTGAACTCAGGTGTGATACACCACAGTTAGGTTATTTTTTAACAAGGGGCAATTACTTTTGACACAGGGCCATGTAGGTTTGGATTTTTTCTCCCTAAATAATAAAAACCATCATTTAAAAACTGCATTTTGTGTTTACTTGTGTTATATTTGACTAATGGTTAAATATGTTTGATGATCAGAAACATTTTGTGTGACAAACATGCAAAAGAATAAGAAATCAGGAAGGGGGCAAATAGTTTTTCACGCCACTGTATATATATCTCTCTCTCTCTCTCTATATATCTATATATATATCTATCTATCTATCTATCTATCTATATATATATATATATATATATATATATATAGCAAAATACCAGCTTGGCAGCGGAGAAGTAGTGTGTTAAAGAAGGAAAGAGAAAGAAAAGGAAACATTTTGAAACTAACATAACATGATTGTCAATGTAATTGTTTTGTCACTGTTATGAGTATCGCTGTGATGTATATATATAGCAAAATACCGCGCTTGCTTGATGTCATGTGTTAAAAAGTTATGAAAAAGAAAAGGAAACATTTTAAAAATAATGTAACATGATTGTCAAAGTAATTGTTTTGTGTATTTGGCAGCAGCGTCACAAAGTTTTTTTCGTCTAGCTGCATCAGAAAATGTACCACGACGTCTGACATGCCTTCTTTTTAGTGTTTTCTCACAGCTTGGATTGCTGCTGTCATAATGGGTTTCGGTCTACATATATATATATATATATATATATATATATATATATATATACATATATATACACATACATATCTTCATATCTACATATCTATACAGTAATCCCTCCTTGATCGCGGGGGTTATGCGTTCCAGACCCCCCCCGCGATAGGTGAAAATCCATGAGTAGAAACCATATGTTTGTATGGTTATTTTTATATATTTTAAGCCCTTATAAACTCTCCCACACTGTTAACATTATTAGAGCCCTCTAGACATGAAATAACACATTTTAGTCAAAAGTTTAAACTGTCCTCTATGACAAGACAGAGATGACAGTTCTTTCTCACAATTAAAAGAAAGCAAATATATCTTATCTTTAAAGGAGCGCCTTCAGGAGCAGACAATGTCAGAGAGAGCGCTCGCAAAGAAAAGCAAACAATCAAAAAATCAATACATGCTTTTAAGTATACAGAAGCACCGCAATAAAGCGGCATTTTGTAGAAGAGCGTCCGTGTCCTCTGTGCAAACAGCCCCTCTGCTCACACCCCCTCCGTCAGGTAGAGAGAGTGAGAAAGATAGAGAGAAGCAAACAAGCCACGCTGAAGCATATCTTATAGCATTGAGGAGTTTTAGTTAATATGTAATATATGCTCTGATTGGGTAGTTTTAAGCCAACCGCCAATAGCATCCCTTGTATGAAATCAACTGGGCAATCAAACTGAGGAAGCATGTAACCTAAATTAAAAGACCCATTGTCAGAAAGCGTGAACCAGCAAAAATCCATGATATATATTTAGATGTGCTTACATTTAAAATCCGCGATAGAGTGAAACCGCGAAAGTCAAAGCGCGATATAGCGAGGGATTACTGTATACATATCTACATATACACATATATATATACTGTATATACATACCTATCTACATCATATATACACACACATACATACATACACACACACAAATCTATACTAATAAAAGGCAAAGCCCTCACTCACTCACTCACTCACTCACTCACTCACTCACTCACTCACTCACTCACTCACTCACTCACTCACTCATCACTAATTCTCCAACTTCCGTGTAGGTAGAAGGCTGAAATTTGGCAGGCTCATTCCTTACAGCTTACTTACAAAAGTTGGGCAGGTTTCATTTCGAAATTCTACGCCTAATGGTCATAACTGGAAGGTATTTTTCTCCATTAACTGTAATGGAGTTGAGCTGGAATGGCGTGGGGGCGGAGTTTTGTGTGACATCATCACGCCTCCCACGTAATCACGTGAACTGATTGTCAACGCAGTGCGTAGAAAACCAGGAAGACCTCCAAAAAGCGCTTAAGAAAACATGCATTATATAATTGAGAAGGCAGCGAAAAACAATAAGAAGCGGCGAGTGACATATACTACCATATTCATGAGTGTTGCTGCCTCGGAAAGAAAGCAAGGTGTAAACCTAAACTTTAAATTAAGTTCATAGACAGGCTACCGCTGGCGTTTCACATGCCCACAGGTAATGCGGGATACAAGTTTAATGAGAGGACGCAGGATATAAACGAGAGTTTTGATCACTTTGTAACTAAGTTAAAATTGTAGGTGAAGGGGTGTGCTTATGCAAATTCCGAGACTGTGTTTGTGGGGATTGACAGTTAAAGGCGGGTGGGGAGTCACGTCATCATCTCCCTCCCATTCATCTAATTTCGGTCTGAGCTGAGCTCAGCTAATGCCGTCTTTCGAAGCAACTTCGTCAGACTGCCACCAAATACTCACAGAAAAATCCACAAGTTAATACACACGCTATCTCTAGAGTTTCTCCACACTGAATCCTCCAGGCACTACTTACAAAAGGTCACATTGACAATCGTGTTACGTTATTTTTAAAATCTTTCCTTTTCTTAGCACAAGCACAGCTGAGAAGCTTCGATGCATGTGCTCCATAACGTTAAAAATAATGCATTTAATCACACTTTGCATTACAAGCAAAGGGAGCTTTTGTCAATGCATGATTTCCTGGTACACGATTACATTGATCAGCGCATCCCGATTCATTTTACCCTCGCACCACCTTAGTTTGAGAAGAAGTATGAAAAATATGAGGTTAACACAGAAAAACATCACCAATTCAAGCTTTATGAATAATCGATTAAGCCATCAATAATTGTTTTGGTAAAGCCATCCTCCTTCCATTTTATAATTTTTCCGCCAATAGCCATGATTAAATGAACGGTAAATAAAGTAAGAGGGTGACTTATTTAGGCAGGCATATATATGACAGCAACACTCATGACAATGTCAATCATGTTACGTTATTATTAAAATGTTTCCTTTTCTTTTTCATTACTTCTTTAACACACTACTTCTCCGCTGCGTGGGTATTTTGCTATATATATAATATATGAATGACCTCCAAAGAGCGCTGAGACTTTTGATATCATGAGCGTGTCTGCAAAATCTGTGTTCTCCTGCCCAGCAAAAGTCGAGCAGCCAGCGCGCGCATAGCTGTGCCGGCCTTTGAGACGCTGACTGCGCTTCTGCCTTAAGTCAAAGTGAGCACTTTTAATTTTTTTCATCCTCCCCCTGCGCTATAGCCCAGACAAGTGCAAACACGGGACCCCTTTTCTACACCACGGAAAAATAATATTAAGGCGATTCACACTTTCTTTTGCACGTATACGATTATGAGGTCCTCACCTCGGATTATGAAACACGCACGAGTGGAGGACTGACAGTGCCATCACAGCCGATTAATGGCAGGGACGTCTCACCAGTCTACACAAGACCCACGACTGTCCCCAAAAGGCGATCATAACGTCAGCGAACACATCTCTCTATACTATATAAAAGAAAAGGCAACTTTCCTTTCTTTACACCTTTTTCCTTTTATCCCAAACCAAAGCCTTTCTCTCTTAACACTGCAGAGGACACAAAACTAATTTTCTTTAAATGCGGTAAGGCACATTACCAGAGGCACAAATTTGAGCGTTCACATAGAAAATGTAATTTCTATACCACAGCCGTCGTGTAGCGCCTTTCAAAAGGGATCTACTACCGAGAGATGATCCATATACATTTTAGCTGCTGTTAGTTACTTACCTGTTGTGTTACACAGTCTTTAAAATGTAGTTTACCTGAAACCACTCCAGTAGTGCTCAATGTACCTGTACTTCTTAAAACGTTAATGTTTTACTGTTTAATAACTTATAGACTATATTTTATTATTTTTCCCTTGCACTCAGTGACCAAAGCTATACACACACATATAGACACATACAAACATACACACAAGTATATGTATGTGTATATATATGTATGTATGTGTATATATATATATATATATATATATATATATATATACACACACACACACACACACACACACATACATACATACACACATATATATAATTTGTGTGTGTGTATGTATGTATGTATGTGTATATAAGATGTAGATAGGTATGTATATATATATATATATATGTGTATATGTAGATATGTATATAGATATGTAGATATGAAGATATGTATGTGTATATATATGTATGTATGTGTGTGTGTGTGTGTGTGTGTGTGTGTGTGTGTGTGTGTGTGTATATATATGACAGCAGCAATCCAAGCTGTGAGAAAACACTAAAAAGGAGGCGTGTCAGACGTTGTGGTACATTTTCTGATGCAGCTAGACGAAAAAAACTTTGTGACGCTGCCGCCAAATACACAAAACAATTACTTTGACAATCATGTTACATTATTTTTAAAATGTTTCCTTTTCTTTTCATAACTTCTTTAACACATGACATCGCTGGAACGGGTTTTGCTATATATAGCGACACTCATAACAGTGACAAAACAATTACATTGACAATATTTTTTTCTAACCCGCTATATATATATATATATAACACAGCAACACTCATAACAGTGACAAAACAATTACATTGACAATCATGTTACGTTACGTTATTTTCAAAATGTTTCCTTTTCTTTCTCTTTCCTTCTTTAACACACTACTTCTCCGCTGCCAAGCGGTATATATATATATATATATATATATATATATATATATATATATAGATAGATATGAGAACAAAATATATATATATATATAGATAGATAGATATGAGAACAACACTCATATCAATGACAAAACAATTACATTAACAATCAAGTTACATTGTTTTTCAAATTTTTCCTTTTCTTTTTCGTACCTTCTTTAACACACTACTTCTCCGCTGGTATTCTGGTATTCTATATATGTTATATATATGTGTGTATGTATGTATGTATGTGTGTGTGTGTGTGTGTATATATACATATACATATACTTGTGTGTATGTTTGTATGTGTCTATATGTGTGTGTATAGCTTTGGTGACTGAGTGCAAGGGAAATATAATAAAATATAGTCTATAAGTTATTAAACAGTAAAACATTAATGTTTTAAGAAGTACAGGTACATTGAGCACTACTGGAGTGGTTGCGGGTAAACTACATTTTAAAGACTGTGTAACACAACAGGTAAGTAGAACTAACAGCAGCTAAAATGTATATGGATCATCTCTCGGTAGTAGATCCCTTTTGAAAGGCGCTACACGACGGCTGTGGTATAGAAATTGCATTTTCTATGTGAACGTTCAAATTTGTGCCTCTGGTAATGTGCCTTACCGGCATTTAAAGAAAATTAGTTTTGTGCCCTCTGCAGTGTTAAGAGAGGCTTTGGTTTGGGATAAAAGGAAAAAAGGTGTAAAGAAAGGAAAGTTGCCTTTTTCTTTTATATAGTGTAGAGAGATGTGTTCGCTGACGTTATGATCGCCTTTTGGGGACAGTCGCGGTGGGTCTTGTGTAGACTGGTGAGACGCCCCTGCCATTAATCGGCTGTGATGGCACTGTCAGTCCTCCACTGTGCGTGTCTTCATAATCCGAGCTGACGACCTCATAATCGTATACGTGCAAAAGAAAGTGCAAATCGCCTTAATATTAGTTTGCCACGGTGTACAAAAGGGGTCCCGTGTTTGCACTTGTCTGGGCTATAGCGCAGGGGGAGGATGAAAAAAATTAAAAGTGCTCACTTTGACTTAAGGCAGAAGCGCAGTCAGCGCCTCAAAGGCCGGCACAGCTATGCACGCGCTGGCTGCTCGACTTTTGCTGGGCAGGAGACCCCAGTTTTGCAGACACGCTCATGATATCAAAAGTCTCAGCTTTTGGAGGTCATTCATATATATATATATATATATATATATATATATAAATACCCGGCCTCGCAGCGGAGAAGTAGTGTGTTAAAGAAGTAATGAAAAAGAAAAGGAAACATTTTAATAATAACGTCACATGATTGACATTGTCATGAGTGTTGCTGTCATATATATGCCTGCCTAAATAAGTCACCCTCGCTTTGCTCTTACATTTTTACCGTTCATTTAATCATGGCTAGTGGTGGAAAAATTATAAAATGGAAGGAGGATGGCTTTACCAAAACAATTATTGATGGCGAATCGATTATTCATAAAGCTTGAATTGGTGATCTGTTTTTCTGTGTTAACCTCATATTTTTTCATACTTCTTCTCAAACTAAGGTGGTGCGAGGGTAAAATGAATCGGGATGCGCTGATCAATGTAATCGGTGTACCAGGAAATCATGCATTGACAAAAGCTCCCTTTGCTTGTAATGCAAAGTGTGATTAAATGCATTATTTTTAACGCGTTATGGAGCACATGCATCGAAGCTTCTCAGCTGTGCTTGTGCTAAGAAAAGGAAAGATTTTAAAAATAACGTAACACGATTGTCAATGTAACCTTTTGTAAGTAGTGCCTGGAGGATTCAGTGTGGAGAAACTCTAGAGACAGCGTGTGTATTAACTTGTGGATTTTTCTGTGAGTATTTGGTGGCAGTCTGACGGTTGCTTCGGAAGACGGCATTAGCCGCGGAGCTCAGCTCAGAGCGAAATGAGGTAAATGGGAGGGGAGATGATGACGTGACTCCCCCACCCGCCTTAACTGTCAATCTCCCACAAACCCAGTCTCTCGGAATTTGCATAAGCAAACCCCTTCACCTACAATTTTAACTTAGTTACAAAGTGATCAAAACTCTCGTTTATATCCTGCGTCCTCTCAATAAACTTGTATCGCGCATTACCCGTGGGCATATCAAAAGCCAGCGGCAGCATGTCTATGAACTTAATTTAAACTT